>NW_024962265.1:4936318-4950528 GCF_019238085.1 Lagopus leucura | reverse complement strand
CCATCCATCCATCCATCCATCCATCCATCCATCCATCCATCCATCCACCCGTTCATCCAACACAAAGCACAAGCAGGGAAAGGTATAATCTGGTGTTCTTAGTATGAGAGAAATTGTTTGTCAAAAGACTTTATCCAGAAGGGGTCCAGAAGAGCAGAGATGGCCCACCTCAGCTACTTCATCTATGCAATACCCATAAAGATAGCAACTGACTTGGATTTAGTCTACATCCTTACTATTGTCAGGAAAAAAAAAGATCCTTTTCATTTCATAGTAATTAAAATGCTCATGGATATTTTATTAACTCACTCTACAGAACCACATAGAACCACATTTTACAATTCATCCAAGCACTTACAAGTAGTTACTTGGGTGAGGCTGTCAAGACAGAAATAATTCAAAACCTTGTGTACTTAGTTCCTTGGAAGACATATCATTCCCTAACACAATGGTATTAGAAAGACTGCTGACAGTTAGTGATCAAGAGATTTCATTTTGCTTGTCATATGGTGGGTTGTCAATTCTTCTTTTCCCTTTAGATAAAAGCTTAGTTGCATTAGATTTAAATAATGGTGAAGTTGCAGGTTAACATTGTTCAAAAGTACTGAAGTAACTTCAGTACTCACATTCTACTTTCAAAATGCTGTAGACACACAGGAACATGTCTCTACAGTAAGTGGAATTTAGACATCATTTACAGAAATTTATGGAACATGGGAGAATAAAATTTTAAATCAAGAGGGGTTACAGTTTGTACCCTACTGCAGATTGCTGGTTTAAAGTACACGAGGTCCAGAAATTACTGTGGCTATAAGAGAGAATTTAAAAGACTTAAATTTTGAGTATATCTTTTTGGCACACCAATGTATTCTTGCTGTCATGTTTTGTTGCGGATTTCATCCCACCTTTTCAGAAAAAAGTTCAAATCATACTTCTAAGATAGCCTTCACCTCAAAATCCAAGAGGAAGCGACCATTTAAACTTTACTCTGACCGAGTAAACAGCAAAATCAAGTCACTACATATAAGATGAGAACAAAAATTTTAGCTTTGTTATCATTACTAAACTGAAGCAACTAAATAATCCATGTGGTTTGTCCATATTTAAAATATTTGTTCTTTTTAAATATAAAGAATCTTTCACAGAAGCAAACAGAAGGGGCTAGAGACTGAAACCATTCCTTTGATATTGCAGTGGGGCATTTTCTTGTTTAAGCTCCAAATATCATCTCCCTCATGCCCGTAGGGCTTTGCACTGTTCACGAGCACTCTACCTCACTAAATTACATCTCTCTGGACATGTTTCCAGCTTAGATCAAATGATGGTCTGTGAAGGGCTGGTTGCAAGCTAGGGTACTGCAAGGCTTTAGGAGCTTATCTTCATTCATAAATTGTTCTGCATCATACATAAATTGTGGGTCTCTCAATTTAAGATATATATGCTTTTAATAATTTTAGTTTGGTCTCTTATCATGGGTATCATGTATATAATATGGAGAGCAAATGCAGTTTGAAATAGGACTGCTATAGTAGTTATAGCACATCTAGAAGGAAAAAAAAAATAGGCCAGACCTTTATTAAATTTTAAAGTATGTCTTTGCTACATTCTTGTAAAGATCCAAATAGGGTATTCAAATCTCTAGAGATCACCAGTATAATTTCTTTATCATGTTCCATTTAAAATTTAATTATGTAGTCTACAACAAGAAATATCTGAGTACTCTAAATAGGTCATGCAATGAACAACTTAATATTATTATAAAGTTTTCCTTGTGAAGATCCTTTCTTTGATGTGCTGTTGCACACAGAAATCCTTTCTTCGAAAAAACAATATACATTCACAGACATAATAATGTCATCTAATATAAAAGTGGTAAAGCTTCTTCAACATATTTTAAGTTGAAATTTCCAATTCCTGCTCAAAGCTTCCCCCATCAGAAATAACTGGTAAATTAGAACTGACACAATATACTCATACAGAATATTCTTGAATCTTTCTACAGGCAAAGTTAATCTATTAAGTTTCCTTATAAATGATGTTCACTAACTCAGATTTTCCCACTTCTTTCTATGAATGAAACACATTCTTCAGTGACAAAAAGTAAGGTAATTTTTATTTCCTCCTTAATTTAATCATTAGAAACCAAGAAGCAGTATCTTGTGGAAAATGACTACATTAAAAAACCACCATTTACACAGACACTTTGTTACAGGCACATAAGGAGCCTATCTTGATTACTTTAGAAGAGAAAATATTCTTTCCTGTAAATTCTTACTATTTATATTTCTGGGAAAAAAAAATATTCCTAACTTCTCTCCAGTAATTCAACTATGTGCAATTCAGAAGTTTGGTTTTGCCTGTACTGTTTGTTTGTTCGTTGGATTTTTTTTAATAGCAGCAACTAATTAATGCCACTAGTGCCTAAATCTTTCTGATAGCCAAACAAGACTCAAGTACAGACTCACACACCTTACAATGAAGATCCTATCATCAGATTTAGAACTGCTTGAAGTGTGTTGGATCAGTCCTGGGAACAAATACATCCATTACTGCCCAGAGAAAAGGCATTGTGTTTCACTGCATAAATAGAAGCCGGATTTCTAGAAATACTGAGTATTTTTTTCTGTCCCATTGGATCAAACACAACTAGCAGAATTACTATGGGAAAGTGATAATTAGTTGCTGCACTTTGAAATGAAATTAAAATTCCATAGACTTGTTAAGGTTGGGAAAGATCACAAAGATCACCTAGACCAACTATCAACCTGTCACCACCATGTTCATCAAATCTATTGTTCAGTGTCATGGCACACGACATGAAGTAGTTTCAGAGTATGGGCTGGGAAACGATGTGCTGGTGGTGGGGAAATTAGACTGTTTCACAGTTATAATTAATAACAGCAAAATGGTTCACTTAAAGTTTGAATGAAGAACATAAAATATCAGATTAATACATGAAAACTGAAGATTAAAAGCCCCAAGGAAACTCTTGCTCAGAGAAATGCAGGAACAAATGAAGCCCAGAGAAGGCTGAGGACCAGCCAGTCTGCATGCAGCCACAAACATTTGTTTAAAATCTAGACAAGATCATCGGTTTTAATATTTATAACATAATTACATTGCCTTCTGCACATTGTTTGTATAATCTGATTTTTACTTGCGACATCTTGCCATGGTTGAAATTAAAGGCTTGTGGTAATAACTTGAAAAACACATTTAGGCAATCATTAATGGCAAATATGAAACTGGATGTTTATTCAAGCACCTGGATCTCTTGTTTTAACTTTAAATTAAAGTGAAATTCATTTCAGCATTGCAAGGACTGCATGTTTCCAGTATATTAGTCATACAATACCTAACCAATTAGGAGCATGAAAGCAAACTGGAAACCTTTTAACACTAAAGTAAATAAAAGACACTCCAGACTTTGTTGACTATTTACTTTTGTTCTCATTTTATATGAAGAACTGTGATTTTCTTTTTTTTTTTTTAAAGGAAGTTGAATAAAATCTTGGTCATTGGCTTGGTCATTGTGCAGCCCTTCAAATCCTTGGTGAAACTTCACCATTGTAACTGCTTGCACAATCAAATGATGGTAAGTCATAAAAAAAGAACTTAATGAATAAACAACTGATATAAATTTTGAACCTACAAAACAAAGTGATACATTAGAGAGGTGTGGAAAAAAAACATCCAGTTCTGTGAAGATCTGCATTTATGCAGCTTATCAATACAGATGAGTCAACTAATGAAACCCCACATCCCATAAAGGTAGACAATTTTTCTCTGCCTTTGAAGCAGAAATAAATCACATGTATTACCATGCCTAAAGAAAACAGATTTTTCTGTTGAATTATTCCTTTATCTATTATATGAACTACAACATTGCTACAAATCAGAAGATATAAAAACACTCCAAACCATTATTTTGTTAAACACCACCATATTTCACTGAGCAAAACTGATGGCAGAAGAGGCAAGAAACACGAGACCACCATTTTTTAACTCACTAGTCATCTCTATTATGTGACATCACATCAGATTTTCCCCCCTTCTCTCCACTCTTTTCTCTATCTGCATGATAACAGCATTTTAATGCATCCTTTGACAATATGTAGGCAAGTCTCTCTTCAAAAACCTCTATTGCAGCCTAGGAATCCTGTCTAATTCTATTATTTTATGAAAAGCTTTCCCAGCACAGAAGAATTTGATCTAAGCTGTTCTGCTTTCCAAATGAAAATGTCTTAAGATCGCAGTGTTTTTTTCTCCCCAGTCTCCAAGTTTCCCTCCCCTCTTCCCTCAGGTGAAATTTAAAGCAAAAGGAAAACCACCTGCAGTGAGTATCATTGCACAGCTGGCAGAGGGGCACAGCTGGGTTTTCTATTTCTTAGGTACAACAACTATGCTAAGCCTCAAAAAAACCTCCAACCTGTTGTAGGCCATAGAGTATGTTTGCTCCAGTATTTCATGGTCACATTTCCCTCTCCTCCCTGCATGCCCAGTTCTCAACATCCCTGCAGTTTTCTGTAGGAGAATGATCGTGTTCTGTCCCAAAATGTCATATGGTCTTCTAGCAGCTTCCAGACATTGATACCCAGAGTCAGTTTAGAGCCACATGCTTACCTTGGTAATGCTCCAGATAACTCTGTGGCAGTCTCTCTGAAAGACACAAAGTGAGGAAAAATTAAGTTTCTCTTTAGAACAGCTATAATTTTTTAAAACATTTTTATACCACTTGTATTTTATAGGAGTGCACACACACTCAATTTTATATGCAAATGCGTCACTGACGGATGCAGAATCTGTACGATCATATACACAAGAATGTGAAAAACAGACGATAGTGTGTGATCTAAGGACTTCCTCAGAATAAAATTCTCAATAGCTCCATTACTCATTTTTAAGCATAAAATTATCACTCCTTCAAATGCCAGCACTGTGTGATATCCTACATAGCTAAAATGCAGCACTGGGCCAATTTTCCAGTGGAAAAAGTTCCCTTTTTCAGTTCTGCAGCAACAACAAGGGATTAGATATATTTATGATGATGTCATGCACTGAGAAAATGCCGAAATATGTGTGACCCTCTTATCTTGGGTTTTAGGCAACAGTTATTTTGCAAATGTTTTGTTTTTGATCCACTGTACTCATTTGAATCTACTTTGTGGGTGTGCGATACGCCTAGAGGGAAACAGTGTGAGATATCAAAAGTGAGCTGTTGTAACCAGTGTTACAATAATGAAAAAAGCCATATTAAAGCACAATTGAATATATTATCATTACCTACAGAATCCTTAAGCTACACTGCAGATCTACCACCAGTGTTTGTCTGTGTCACCCCTTTTAACACAGAATCACAGAATCATGGAATCATCTGGGCTGGAAAAAGCCTTCAAAATCATCTTGTCCAACCATCAATCTGACCTACTGTGTCTCATCACTATTTTCCTTAGTATTACATCCACATCCCTTAAATGTCTCCAGGGATGGGGACTTGACCACCAGCTAGTTCCAACACTTGCCCATCTTTACATGAAGAAATTCTTCTTGATATCCAATCTAAACCCTGGCACAACTTGAGACCATTACCTAACAACTTTTCTTTGCGTCTCAGCTGTGCAGTTCAGTGGTCACAGAAGGTTCCTCAAACATCCTAGATTTTTGCTTCAAAAAGTACAGATCAGAAAAGTGCTCAGTGGATGCAAAGAAGAATAAGCAGAAAATAAAGACAGTCTACGCCATTTTCCTGCATGCTTTATTCAGCAGCAGTCCAACACACACACAAGGCCTTTGAGAAGTGCCACAGCTCCCATCCAGCAGGGGCTGCCAGGTAAGTTCCTAGCAGGTACTTGTGATGAACAAAGTCCATGGTGTAAATGACATCAAAAGTGAGAGAAAAGAGAAAGAGGAAGAGAATGGAAAGAGATAACATAAAATTAGAGAGGAGCAATATAGACTTGGTTTCTATGGGAAAATTTGATGCAGCCATTAGATGCATTACTGTCGTTAAAACTTCATGCATATTGATATCACTTTATTCTCCAAGCTCTACTTATAATCTATACATACAAAGAATTTTCTGCAAGCTGTCAATGAACTTAATTGCTAAATGGTTCCAACATCCAGGAAATTTTCCCCTTCCACCTCTAATCACAGACACCATCTCCTTTCATTCAAATGTTTTTGGTGAGGCTGGGCATTTCTTTGTTTCTTCCTCTAAAGTGACTACCTACCTCTTAGCCACTTACTATTGCTCTTGTAACAGATTGGCACGTTATTGCTTTAGGGAATGGGACCCCAGTTTATAAAATAGCGGTTGGTCATCCAGCTTAAAAAGACAACCAGGCAAATCAGAGGTTGCAGCAAGAAGCAGAAGAATTCACGTTTAAAAGAGAATATTAAACTGGAATCGTATTGCCAGCTTCTGACCAGAGCAGTGAGTGATTGGTGCATCTAAATTTCTAAAGATTTTCATTTTTGTTAAATAACCCACTCTGCAAGAGATGCCAGCCTTATGAAAATAATTATGCAATAGTCAATACTCTGGTAAAATATCTGAATGTGACCAGAATCTTAAACAAAGATGTTGCAGGCCTTTAGCATATAAATTTTTAATGTAATTAATAGTGTTGCCAGTTTTACATTTGGGCAGATCAAATTCCAATTTGAAGCAAAAATGTGTAAGGTAACAATTTTTCAAATACAGATCAAGCTCACATAAAAACGTAACTTGCACATAAAAGAGAAGAAGCCTGATTACTTCCCAGCTATTCAAAGTTTTTAGCTTCTCATCAAATCATCAGCATTTAAGACAAAAAAAAAACCCACCACCACCAACAAAAAAAAACTAATCAATCAACCAAAAACTTCAGAATAATAAGCTAAAAATATTATTTTCCTAGAAAACAAACACAATGATCCTGGAAAAAAATAGCACACTGACTGCTGAAGATGGTTAATGTCCACTGTGAGTGTGCTATAAATATCAGGAATAGCGGCACTGCTCTATAAATATATTTCATGGGAGTTTAAAAAGAAAATCTTATGGAGCAAATTACTCATCAAGAATACCCTTAAAGTTTATTTAAAGATAACGGGTACTCATTCTCCAGTATTTCAAGAAACTGAAGCTAGACTTATACAACAAAATTTCAGATTCCTGCTACTCCCAAATGACGCAGAAAATAAACACGAATGAAAAAAAAAATCTTGATAAAAACAGGAGGATTACACTCAAAAGGACAATGAATATAAGATCATGTATTTTCATGTCCTGTCTATGATATCCAAGGACAACCTTGAAAAAGAGTGCAGGTATAAGCCTAAATGCTTCATCCAGACTGCCTGAAATCCCACTGAAATCAGTGCCAATGAAAATGTGATGAGCTAATGCATAACAGCGCTAAGGACAGAAGAGGACAAGACTAAGGAGCCTGGAAAAGCTGTTAGGTAGGAGATGACATTACAGTCACAGAATTTCCAGGAAGGTCATCTACAATTTCCAGGTATTTTTCATTCAGCTATGCAGGACAGATCTGGGACAGGATGGTCCACCTATGGAAGGTGTTGAAGCCAGGAGGATGCCAGGTGGGAGGTCTGCACCTCAAAATGCTGTCCTGTAACCCATGGCTTTCCTGAAGTCAAAATGAAATTTTCAAACTGTTCTCTAGACCTGCAAGGGGCTTTGATCTACTGAGGAGGCTCTGCACCCTCCAGAGAGAGATACATCTTTAATCTCAAAAACCAGAAAGCCAGGGTGGGCAAATGAAATACCACCCCACACTCATATTTTGCCATTTCTCTCCACAGGCTGAAAAATCCTTCCCACAGGATCCGAGTGGGATGTGTACCAAAGCAGAAAAGTATAAATATTTTAGTCAAAACCTTATACTGAAGTGGAAGTGGGAAGATCTGCATAAAGATGAGCAAACAGACTTTGCTGCCTAATGGTCTTGTTTAGAGAAAGTTGCTCAGGAGAACTCTTCAGAATATTTGGAAAGTGTGGTGTTTGTATTAAATGCTTTGTTCACTGAGAAATCATATGGTGCCCTTCTCTCAGAGGCTGACTGGCAGCCGTTGTTACCCACCTACGTGCTGGGTTTAGCACAACACAGCTTTGAGGTTTTAACAGTGGAATGTTTTTCTGTGATTTAATGCTTCTGCCAAGATGTAAACTGAGGCACAAGAGGCAGGGCAAGGGTAATCTTTAATGTATTCTCCTAGATGCATGCCAGGAAATTTAACAAACACTCAGTTCAACTCCTGTGAGTCAGGACTATGCTTAGAAACAATTTTTGCTTCTTCAGGATCATGGCCCTTAGTGGTCTGGAAAGCCTTACGTCTCTATTGAGAACGCTTTTTGTTCTGAAAAGAAAAACATACAGATTCAAGTCAAGCAATGTAGTGGGGTGCTGGGGAAGATGCAAAAAGAAAGCAGCAACACATCTCTGCAATCCTGTCAGTGTTCTTCCTTCAACATCTCACACTTTGAAGAGCAGATAAAGCCCGCCTACAGCACATGAGGCAAACAAGGATAGGGACATAAGGATAAGAGCAAAGCTGAAGAAGCATTCTATGTGGTGTGCTATTAAGAAAGCAGCACAAATGCAAGCAGAAGACTCCCAAAAGCAGAATACAGGAGACTTCCAATTTGTGAAATGTGTGTGTTCTACGGTCATGGTCTAAAGCATTTGAGCCAGTAGTCACTGAAGGTCCTGTCTTCTTCAAAACAAGAGACCACAGGACATTTTATTCACTAGTATTGAGCTGCAGCAGCTATTTCCTGCCCCTTATACTCGCTTTCTTTGAAGCCCAAAATACAAACAAACAAACAAAAAAACAACACAATCCAACAAAGATCAGTTGATATTTCTGTCTCGAGTGAAGTTTTCAACCCCTTACTAAACCCCTTAGCATGTCCAAAGAAGGGCAACAAAGTTGTGACGGATCTGGAGCACAAATCTTACGGGAAGCGGTGAAGGGAGCTGGGATTGTTTATTCTGGAGAAAAGAAGGCTCAGGGGAGACCTTATCGCTCTCTGCAGCTCCCTGAAAGGAGGTTGTGTTGAGGTGGGGGTTGTCCTCTGCTCTGCTCCCCCACTCCCAACAGTGACAGGATGAGAGTGAATGGACTTAAATTGTATTGGGAACGGTTCAGGTTGGATAGTTGGAAAACTTTCTTCTCAAAAAGAGTGGTGAGGAGTCACAGTCCCTGGAATTGTTCAAGAAAAGCGTAGATGTGGCACTGAGGGCCATGGTTAGTGGGCATAGTGGGGATGTGTTGACAGTTGGAGTGGATGATCTCAGAGGTCTTTTCCAACCTCAGTGACTCTATGATTCTAAACAGAACACTAAAAGTTGAACGACCATTAATCAAAACAGAAAAGATACATTTGTGAACAGAAATAAGCAGAAAATAAGGTATTCTAGAGGAAGACTTGAGAATTCTTATATTTTTCCAGAAATATCCACAGTGGCTGTAGCTGGATATGCCACCATGTTGACACGGTGAATGTAACAAATGGCAATAAAGTTGGTAACTAAGAAGTCCAACCTTGAACTTTTGCATAACCATGAATTTGTTCTTTGTTTTGTGCCACGGGCAAATACAGTTTGCCAGAGCAAATGATGCAGTGGATGCTTTTGGTAACTCTTTCCTACAGAATCTACAGAGGGAGCAGACTGTAGTACCAAGTGTTTGTATAATCAGCAAGGCTAGAAAAGCAGGATTTGAGAGGGGTCCACAACGTACCGCTGAGTGATTTGATTCCACTCATAGCGTTGATGAATTCTGTGACCACTAGCTCAAAAGGATGCATCCCGTTAATTTCAATGGCTTTTAACCAGACCGTCAATAAAAAAGCATTTAAAATTGTATGTGTATCTGTTTGCATGCATACAGCTACTGCTCAGACATGCATCAGTGGTGCACCAAGAGAAAAGACAGCTACTAATTGTCAGTATAAAGCAGAACTAAAGAAAAGTTTACAAAGGGAAATGAAAGATTTTCCACTTAAAGCAAGGGAGAACAACTGAAGAGGAACATTAAATTAGCTTTAAAAGGAAAGCTGTATAGGGAGGAATATAATTACTTAGCTGGAATTTCACCAAGACTTGGGAGTCAATGCCTCTACTCTTGCAGAAAACTGCTATGGGATTTTTACTGACCACAAGTGGTCAGGACATTGATTTCACATTTCAGCTGAAAAATGGCATCCAAAGGCACATTGTCTCTGCTCTTCTCCAAATCACATGGGGCACTGTGTCTGAGTTGACTTGGAAGAATTAATAGAGCCTATTGAAATACCATTATGAGACACAACATGTTTCACTCATCTCAAATGGGATCGTTTCTTGCCCTTTTGGAGTGCATCAAAATAAACAAGCTGTGTTCGGATAGAGCATGAGGTTAGATGTTCTCCTGAACTCTGGTTTTGTTAAGTCAAATTTGGTGGATTTCAGGTTTTCCCTTCTTGTCATCATTTGCTTTTAGAATATTTATTTATTTATTTACTTACTTTTAATTTTTAGAACAATACCTTATAACCAGCAAAGATTAAAATAGTAAAAAAGAGTTTTCAAAAATAAAATAAAATCTTCAAAAAGAGAGAGTATGTTGCTCTTCTACATGACACACAGCAAATAAGTACACTGAGTTTTAAGACTTCGTACAGAGTTTAACTAGTGAAGAAGTATCATACATTTGCAGGAGGAATACTGCATAAACAGTCTCTGAATGTGCTATTTAAGTACTAGCTAAATACTCTTTTTTTAGGAAGTGATGTAACAAGTTCATATGTAAAAATCTATTTCTATACAAGCTGACATTCTGCAAGATTATCTGAGAGAGATAAAGGACATGAGCAAACATGCTTGTTGCTTTCTTACCATGATTATTTTTAAAGGCTGCATTTTTCACTGTTCTGAATTCGCTATTTCTGAATTTTTCATTTCTCCTTAGGTAAAAAGGATAGAAAGCTCTGTGTATCCAGTGATAAGAACCTGCCGTCAAAATGATGGAATTCCAGGAAGCATCCGAAATATAAATAATACTTCAGCGCATGCCCTCCTCATTGTGACCATTTTCTATATTTCATAAAGATTTAAGTTTCACTTTAACATCCCCCCCAAACATCTGTGAAGTCAGAAATCTTATAACTTAGAAACTGAAGGATAATTCAGGTCAAATTCTGACTCCTTACAATATAGTTATAAATCCCGGGTCAAGATCAGCCTCTTGGTCAAATACCCAGCAAGGACATCAGATAAAAGGGCCTCTCTCTCATCACTTCTTCCCTGGTGTTTAAAAGCAAGATAAAAATTACAAGGCAATAGATCTACAACATGAGCAGCATGCTCATGTCATAGACAGGGATGCAGAAGGGATGCAATTTATTCATGGACACGAGGGGAAAAATGCCAAGGTAGAGAGAAGAAAGATCCTATTCTAGTTCTTAGTTCCAAGGTCAGCTCCTGCTGTCGTGGATGTGTACATCTCTGCTGCAGCATAGGGACTTCTGTTGCTATGTGTTTTCTCAGGGAAGTGCTGCATTTTGAAAGTTAATGACATGGAAATGAAAGGAGGAGGCACCAGGGGTGCAGAATTTGGCTCTCTGGGGTATGGTGAGAAGCAGAAGGAAAACAGATGAGAAATCTTCCGTGGTACTCACTCCTACATCCTTACCCTGTTAGGATGGGAAGGAAAGAAGTGATGCACAGATTCCTCCTGCCCCAGGCAGCTGTAAGAGCTCAGAGGGAGAAATATACCTTCTCCCTTAATAAAGTGAGAAAAAAAAGCCCATCTAAAACAGCATATGGTCCTCCCTGTATGCTCATTAAAGTTTATGTATGACCTGGCTGGGCATTTGGCTGACATGTAGTTCATGTCACTACTTCCAGTGGTTGTGGTGTTGAGGCCACCACTTCATCTCCACTATACAAAGAGAAAGGGAGGGGAATCATGTCTGCAATCTCAGTGTTAATTCACAGCCATACTCAGCTGTACAGATGTAGAACTGAAGGATGTTAGTTCTACAGAAGTCATATGAACACAAGGATGCACGAGATATATAAAGAAAGACACAAATTATTTATGAATTTGTGAAATTGTTAATTTCTCAATTATTTGAGAATGATTTGAAAGGCTGAGTGAACTGGGTCTGTTCAGCCGTGAGAAAAGGAGACTGAGAGGGGACCTGATCCAGGTCTATAAATATCTAAGGTGTGGGGGGCAGAATGGTGAGGCCAGACTGTTTTCAGTGGTGAATGGAGACAGGACAAGGGGAAACGGCTGGAAACTGCAGCATAGGAAGTTCCGCACAAACATGCGCAAGAACTTCTTTACAGTGAGGGTGACGGAGCACTGGAACAGGCTGCCCAGGGAGGTGGTGGAGTCTCCTTCTCTGGAGATGTTCAAGACCTGCCTGGATGCCTACCTGTGCGACCTGGTGTAGGGAACCTGCTTTGGCAGGGGGGTTGGACTCGATGATCTCTGGAGGTCCCTTCCAACCCCTACAATTCTGTGATTCTGTGATTCTGTGATGATAGACAGAAAGGCCTAGATTCTTCTCTTAGTTGTACAGGGCTGCTGTAAATATCTTCTGATATTTAAGACTCTCATATTTGTGTAGGGTGTGGGGAAGCGTTCAATGTGTCATCTCCCAAAGTGGCTTCTATCAAGTAGTTGCAGTTGGTTAGGTCAAATGTTGATTTTTTCAGTTTAGTGATGAATGACAAAAAAGAAAAACACACCCTAACAAATGTTTTTCACTGAATGCCCTTACCCCACCCTGCCGCCTTGAATTTCACAAGCTATCAGCTCCAAACTTTGGGATTTCCTGATGTTGGATGCTGTCACTAATAAATACAGACTTGAAGCCATTCAAAGAATTTGGAAGCTTTATTTAAACATATTTCAGAGAAGCAACCCAGAAAAGATGCCAAGCTCGGAAATGGCATCTCATGCTGGTCTCAAAATACTTTACTGAATAAGAACAACTTGTATACTTCAGCTATTAAGAATTCACATACTTAATCATGTTCCTACCCAGTGTAGAAATCTCCGAAGTTTTGTGAAGCTGAGGGTTTTTTTGTGTGAAGTAAGATGCTCAAACAAAGGTACCTTAGAACAACTAACATCTAGGAGGAGGATACCTTGCTTGTTGGATTCAATTCAAGACAATACAGTTACTAGAGAAACTGCATTGGCAGCTACTAGAAAAAAATGCCACTACCACCATCACACACACACACACACACACACACAAAAAAAAAGTCAACAGTAAAACCACAGCTTTCCAGGTTTTGGGTAGCCTCCTAATTTCCATTTTGAGAGCAGCCACCTCTCTCTGTTTTTCCACATAGAAGAGGGCATCAAATCTTAGAATCATAAAGGTTGAAAAAGACTACTGTGATAATCCAGTACAACCATCAGCCCATCCTCACTATGCCCACTAACCGTGGCCCTCAGTGTCACATCTGCCCTTTCCTGTATACTTCCAGGGACAGTGACTCCACCACCTCCCTGAGCAGCTTGTTCCAATCCATCAACACTCTTTCTGAGAAGGAAGAAATTTTTCCTAATACCGGAAACCTCACAAGGCTGCCCTTTCTTGATGTGCTGCAATGAAGCAGGGATGCTGTATGTGGTCACATGCTGGGCCAGGGGCAGATGCGAATTCCTCTGCCTATGTGCTCTGATACGGAAACAGAAAGCAGCTTCAAAAAATTCTGCAGCTGCTTCAACCAGCTCTGTGGCAGTATTTGACAACTTAAAAAAAGCCTGCCCACCTTCTGGATTCTTATGTTTAAAAGAGGTTTTGCTGGATTCAGAAGGTACTGCAAACAACTCTTCCATAGCTGGCACATCAGTATTGCAGATACTTCAGAAATCTGCCCACATTGTCTTTTAGTCCACCTGCTGATAGTCAGTGACTTTTTCTCTACTGGTTGCTTTACAATTGGTCCTCATGATCAGAAAAACAGCAGTGTCAGGTTGAAGTGTGTAATGGAACAGGAAAATACAGAAAGGACTCTGGGAATAAGACAGCCAGCCAGCAGACCTTTGTCCCATTAGCTGCAGTTCAAAACAACCTTTATACTGTTTCCATAAATACTGCAATATTTTCTGGAGTATCTCAGTGCAAACCGAAACAGATGTTGGACGCTATTATTCCTTCATGCTTGTTCATTTGTTGTTCATCTGTCAGTTTT
>NW_024962265.1:4867771-4936218 GCF_019238085.1 Lagopus leucura | reverse complement strand
CCTTGCCACCTGCCTGTACACAACTCAGAAGAGTTAAAAAAAAAATACAATCACACTTGATGGTCCCTCTATCACTGCCCAAAATTAATGGGACAGAAGAAGAGAGAAAATCAGATCTCATCTACTGCTTTATTTGTGACCTTAAAAGGCCAGCTTGAATTTACTTCTGCCAGCCCTAAGCAAAGAGCAAAGCTGCTGAGCTGGCCATTTCAGGAAGCCAAATTATACATGTACCAACATTCTCCAGTGAGTTTATTCATGTTACTGAGCAAACTATTGGTGGTGATGTGAAATTATTGAGGTGTTTTAAGGCGTGTGTTAGCAGTGAAATAAATATACAAGCAAATTCTTTTCTCCCTAGCCACATCCAAACCAGAAGATCTTCAAGGTAGTTCTTTAATGGCACAAACTATTAGGCTGCAATATATAGCAGGTACATCTATTAATCATTCAACCGTTTATGTACTGTAATTCCACCACAGTTAAATAACATGGACTACTAAGTACCTGAATCGGCTATTAGCAAGCATTCCTGCTCATTAAAACTCGCTTATTTAGACTTCAGCAATGGTAAATGTAACCAGCCCTGGAGGAGTGTCACAGTGCTTGGAAATGGCACATTAAGCTTCATTTACCCAGCTCCACTCACAGCGAGAGGGGGAAGGGAAAATATAGCGATGGTCCAGAGCGAAGCTCAGAAGCTTTTTGAAGCAGCTTTAAGAAAATGACAAATCTTACAAAGAGAGCCATAAAGCTTCCTCAAGTACAGCAGTTCTGCAAGGAGTTATTTATCATAGTTTGTTGAAAAGACTCCTACGTTTAATACTATTGGACTGTGAGAGCTGATTATTAAATGTAATTACAGAAGTAGCACAGAAATAATAGTTTATTGCAGAGCACAAGCAACACTGTATTAACTACAGAGTGGGCAACATGTTCAGCATTCAGAATCGTACCTTTTCCAGGAACACATGCACAAATGTATACACATTTAATTTCACATTAGCTTCTACTAACCAGAATTATCCTTAAAGAATTTCCGATTGGGGTCAATGCATCCATCTATACTTCAAGTAAGAAAGTGGTAGCTGAAGTGGATTGCTATTTGAGTTTCAGCTTTTATCCCTTTGCTACTTAACATGGATTTATTAGAAAACACCCCCAGCCTCTTGTCAAGAAATACTGCTCACATTTGCTTATTAGCAGCACTGTAATAGATACATTTTTGCTCTGGTGCTGCCATTTGAACTGACTGCTTTATCTAGAATGTGGCATTTCTCAGGAGATTCTCCATGCATTAAATCTTTAGAAAACACAAGTTTTGATTTCTTATTGATATCTGCAAGAATGCTTGCTTGCTTGTGTATCTAGCCATACATTTCTCTTGGTTTTGATATGATCTAAATTATCCATCTCTCCCTGTTCTTCTTTACGATTCTTCTCACTTTTCATTCACCCCTGTTCTTCTCGATTCTTCTCTTTTTCTAAAGCATGCTGTGCTTTTGTAAAGACTTCTTCTACTCCTTTGGGATAGACATACACCATAGAATCATTGCAATTGGAAAACACAGCTAAGATAATCTAGTCTAGCTGTCCACTTACCACCAATATTACTTACTAAACCCCATCCCTCAGTGCCACGTCTACACGTTTCTTGAACAGCTCTAGGGCTGGTAACGCCACCAACTCCTTTGGCAGCCTGTGCCAATACATTACCAATCTTTCTGAGAAGAAGCTTTTCCTAATATCCAACCTGAACCTGTCCTGGCACAACTTGAGGTTGCTCTCTCTCATTTTCTAGATGGGAGAAGAGGATGACCCCACCTACCACAATCTCCTCTCAGAGAGCTGTAGAAAGCAATGAGATCTCCCCTGAGCCACCTCAAGATGAACAATCCCACTTCCCTCAACTGCTTCCCATAAGACTTGTGCTCCAGACCCTTCACAGCTTCATTGCCCTTTTCTGGACACACTCTGGAGCTTCAATGTCCTTCTTGTAGCGAGGGGCCTAAAACTGAACACAGTACTCAAATATATGCTTTTTCATTAGTACGAGGCTGCTGAACAAACTGATGTATAGATGTATAGATGTATAGATGATGTATAGATGTATATCTCCTTGCATTCAATGCTGTAGTTTATACAAGCCAGGGCAAAGACCCAACTCTATCCAGTAGCACAAAAGATGCCTTCTGGTCCTCAAAGTTTAAGCTGAATTAACTCTGAAACCTGCCTCTGGTTCAAGAATGAAACATTTTGCAAAACTGTGCTTTGAAAGGAAAGCATTCAGTGACAGATGGATTTTGTTTATTTTGGGGGTAAAAGGAACAGCTTAAAACAGGTTAAGAACATCAGAGAGGACTCTGGCATATCGAGATATATCTGAAAGTATCTGAAGTGCTCAAGAGATGCAGAAATTACCATCACAAGAACACGTGCACATTCATCAATAATACAGCATGCATTGATCCTCACTCTTTCAGCAATGACCGAATTTGCAATAGGAAATAAAACCAGTGGTCTAGAAGCTCAGCAGCATCCACATTCCCTTTTTAGTTCAAGCTCAAAGTTTTACGGGCAAAATTGCAGCCAAAACCAGGAGCTGTGTGCACACATCTGCAAAAAGGTAAGTTGTAAATAAGGAGCAAAGAGATGAAATCAGAGTCTACCACCTTTAGGCATTCGCATCCCTAGATTTTGTTCAAAGCAGCATGGGCTAAAGACTCAGTGGGTTACAGTTTTGAGGGTTTTGAATCTAAAAACAT
The DNA here is from genome assembly GCF_019238085.1 of Lagopus leucura. NCBI lineage: Eukaryota > Metazoa > Chordata > Aves > Galliformes > Phasianidae > Lagopus > Lagopus leucura. Next base: position 4,933,453 of record NW_024962265.1, on the reverse strand, counting down.
GTGGATATACAGCTAACAAAGATTTTCAACCACACAGCAAAATCCTGGGAGTTTGGTGCTTGTTATATTGAAATGCATTAAAAAAAATAATAATAAAAAAAAATCCCACCGGCCTTCTATCTGCATCAATACATACACAAGGATATTTCAGAAAATCTCTCCTGGTCACATCAGATCATCGGTATAGAAGGAAACAAGATTTCCTTTTGAAGGTTTTTGACTCATTTGGAGCAGATAAATCACCACAGAAGCACCATGCCAGTGACAATTATCTTGCAACAATAACCATAAAAATAAAATAAAATCAACATGGATGGAATCCAAAGTAAGAGATTGAAATTATACATAACTGTATTCATAAAACTACACCTCTGCTCAAAGTTGTTCTGTACATTACACATATGCCAGGATCTCTTAATCTGCTGCTGATGTGCTGCATATTGCAGTCGTGTGCAATTACAGTTAGCTATAATTAAGAAAAATTACAGCTTTTATATCTCCACTTGTTCTTTAAAAAGCACAGTTGTAATAAAACTTTTTTCCCCTCTCTTTTTTTTTTTTTTAAAGGTGAATATAATTATACATCCCTATAACATCTCCAATAATTAGTTTGACTCAAGTTTCTTCTGGAACAATTTTCATTTTAACTGTCAGATCTGCCATCTATAGTCAATAGAAGACATTATAAAAAAAATTCTATCATTAACCTTCTTTCACCCCATAAATCTGCAAAGGAACTTGAAGAAATTGAAGAATTCATTGCTTAAATGTTTCAAGGCCAAATTCAACTAACACCCCTTCCCCAACAGTCCCTTCTTAATCACACTGCAACATTATTATTGTTATTATTATTATTATATTATCTAACTATAACAATAATAAATTAAAGCTGCATATAAAAGGTACTTGGCATCTCTCTATATTTTATAGGCTGCTTTCCAACCTTATTCTCATAAAAGAATCTCTCTGCTGTATCTTTGTTTAGAATCTACCCATGATTACTAACCATGCAGACTGCAGGGAAAAGTAATTAAGTTTAATAGACGCCACCCTCATTTTTGAAGCTGCCCTCAATTTAAGCCATAGAAGGAGAGTAATTAAATTTAACGTGTGCCACAGCTTTTAAATGAAGATATGGCATGTAAAATTCTCTGTGCAACGCATCTTTTCTGAATGCTGTAAAATAAGTGATGCAAAAAGATAGCAAACTGGTACTGCTAAGCTACGTTAGTTTTATTTTTCTTCTGGCTGTGTCTTCCAGGGTAGTCCAAAGTAAAGTCTTTGGGTAGATTACGAACAGTGTAATCTAAACCATAGGAACTGGGAAACCTATAGCAGGATCACAGCTGAGCTGTTTCCTTATTCATCCTTTGCCCACTTTATCTGCTTTTAAACTAAGTTCAGAGGAAATGTTTGTGGCAGGGTCCATGCTTTATGTGTTTTTAACAGATGTAACAGTTTTCTGACTATGGCCACAATTATCTTCATAGCAGAGACATGAAGAGTCTTCCCCAAAGTACCTAAACTACCAGCTGGGACTAAAGAAATGCATTTTGAGGCAAAACCACAGCCCTTCCATATATGTCTTCAGTATTCTTCCTACTACTTTTATTCAGAAACACAAATTGCAAATAAGAGCTAATGCAAATCAGAGTTATAGAATCATTGAGGTTGGAAAAGACCTCTAAGATCATCTGCTGCAACCATCAGCCCATGCCCACTATATTGCCAACCCATGTCCCCCAGTGCCACATTTGCCCTTTTTCCAAACACCTCCAGGAAAGGTGACTCCACTACAGCATGTCAAAATATTTCACTCGTCAAAAACGAACTACGTGAACAAGGATCTCTGAAACAGCAGCAAGAAGGGCAATTCTCTTCAGTTCTCTGTATATAAGTTCTTTCTTGCAGAGAAATCACAGGAATTTCATCAACTGGTTTAAAATACATGGGGAATTTAGAAGCTTGAATTACCTCGTAAAAGGGAAAAGGTTAAACTGAAATACTGAGCTCAGAACTGGTCATGGAAGTGCTCTGAAAAACACAGCTCACAACCTACTTCCAAGCAGCCTCTTCTCCTGAACAGAGATTTGTCTCTGTCGTTAGCACTGAGCAAAACTGCACAGAAATCAAGCAGATTTGAAAAGGCAAAGCCTGAGACAGAACTTCAATAGCCTTTTGGTCCAAAGGCTCCCCCTAATAAGACAGTAAAAAGAGGGGAAAAGAAAGGGCGGCAAGGGGGAAACAAGTTAAAAAAAAAAAAAAAAAAGTGTGGAGAGAATAAATAGATCCTTCATTTCAATTTCAGACTCCACCACAGACCTGCTGTGTACTTCCCTAAGAGAAATGTTGAATACTTCATTTTAGAAGTACAGAAAATGGACCCCTGCATCCCAGGCACACACTGTATAGAACAGGAACCTACAGGTACAGCAACAAGATTCATACACATTTAATCTAGCTTTCATTTCTTTACCAAATAATCAAAACTGAACATTAATAATTGTAAACAAGAGGCAACCAGAGTCTTGTGTCTGTCTTCCTGACAAAGCCCAAAATCTGAATCCAGGGGCTATTCAATAGGCAGATCCATGCTTGAAGTCTTGAAGCCACTGCTAATATAAATTGCAAGCAATTTGGGAAAGAGACTGCATTTGTAGTTATTTTTAGTTTCATGAAAGAAAGAAGAGATTTGTTTATAGCTATTGAGACAAAAAAGTTGGATTTTGGGGTTTTAAAGTAGCAAAATAGGAACAAAATTGCTGTTTAAAGTCTAATTTTTACTCAATTATATTTTAAAGTGATCCTACCAGATGCTGGAACTAAAGCAACATGATTTCACTATATTTATAACTAAGCTGCAAAACATTTCAACATTTACAAAGAGAATAAATCTCTTTGCTAATGCCAGGAAAAGAATAAGCTCAAATGCTATTGCACATGATAGCTCTTAATAGTTGGCACGAGGAGAAATGTCTCTATAACAACAGTATCAAGGAAACTTACATTGCAAATACCACATCATCACAACAAGAGGGGAAAAAAATAAACGTGCAGAGAGCATTAGCATGAGGATATAACATCCACATGCTGCCAAATAGTCAGGATGGATGTAAATCAGGACAAGCAGTGGTCCTTTCCCTCTTTGCTACTTCTCCACAGTCCCTCTTCCTATCCAAACTGCCTGCTGCTCATGCCTTCTGCTTGCTCTAAGGAAGCTGTATCCTTTTGTTACACGCGTCCCAATCAATATTTTGGCTTTGCTGCTGCTGGTTACCAACATGAAGACTCACACTGCTCCCTAATACAGCCTCAAAAGGACACCTGCTTTGCCCCAAGGGCTTCAGCTGAAATGTGGGTTGTGGGTGGGCTGGCCATAAGCTCAGGAAAAAATAATTAAACCAAGCAAACACAAAACAAAATCTAGAGAAGCCTCTCCCCTCAATTTGCATCTGCAGTGATTGCTGGGCTTACAGCACAGCCATCATCCCTCATCCCACCGTCTCCTTAGAGGCTGCAGGTCTGGTAAGGTCATGTCACAACTGTCAACTGCTCCGAGGGTTGGAGAGACACAACTGAGCCCACCGCACTGAAACAGCAAGGCACTGGAATATGCTGCTCAACTGGTTAAAAATTGAAACAGAGCAAACGGGAAATTTTTTGAACAAATGCTCTGAGATTATGGAGCACACGTTACAGCTGTAACCACCTACAGTTTCCTCCTACAGAACAGAAACACTGAAAGCAAAAGCCATTTACTGCAGCCGTTGAAAAATAACTTAAAAATGCAGCAGTAACTATGAAATTAAAGCCTGTGGGTATTTCCTGAAAAAACTTTTGCAAAGAAAGATGGAAGTTTGTAGGACACAATGGAGTAAGAAAATGCAACCTTACTTAACAAGTTCAGGAGAAGTGGGCCCCCAGTATGAGACTATGGAGCTGTTGGAATGGGTTCAGAGGAGAGCCACAATGATAATTAGAGGACTGGAGCACCTCTCCTATGAAGAAAGGTTGAGGGAGTTGGACTTGTTCAGTCTGGGAAAAAGAAAGCTCTGGGAAGACTTCCTTGCAACCTTTCAGTTCTTAAAGAGAGCTCATAAACGGAAGGGAGATTGACTTTTTCCATGATCTGATTGAGATGGGACAAGGGAAAGTGGTCTTAAACTAAAAGAGGAGAGACTTAGGTTAGATGTTAGGAAGAAATTCTTTACTCAGAGGGTGGTAAAGCACTGGCGCAGCGCACGTGGATGTTCCAACCCTGAAGGTGTTCAAGGATGGGATCCTGGGCAGTCTGATCTGGTGAAAGACATTGCTCCCTGTGGGAGCAGGGATGAAACCAGATGATCTTTGATGTCCCTTTCAACCCAAAACATCCTGTGATTCTGTAATTCTAAATGACAGGACTAGTGCACAGGCCTATGGTAGGTAACGTGTTCTTCATCCACTTCTCACTCACAAGGCAAACCAGATTTTTGCAGTAAAAGGGTGCAACAGTGGGTGGAATGGGAAGGACAGTCTCTTCTTTCCATTATTAAGAATAACTAAACTGGACAAAAACCCAGATAACCTCAGTTATAAAATTTTCCAGGTGTCTGAGGACAAAAGAGAGAAAAGCAAGTATTCAGCATGTATTCAGCAGGGAAAAGGGCTGAGCCTTCTGAAATACTCCTGGAAAAGAGCAGAAAAAAAAAAACCAAACACAAAACTACATGTTCCCTGCCATGGAGCTGATCTTTCTTTGTGTACATGTTCACTACTTGCAGTGATCATTCAGCTCCATAGAACAAAAAATCTTACAAATACCAATATGCGTGGTCAATCAGCAGGATATTCTGTTTCAAATATGAGATCTGAAGTTATTTCTTTTACTCTTTTCAAAGGAGTGGCAGAATTTTGCACTTTTCCCAACGCCAAACAGTTTCAGATAAATGTTACATCTTCTGCATGTGCAAATTAAAGACAATTATAACCTGGTTAACCTATCTTGTTAAAATGCTTGGCACAACTCTTGCCTACCGAATGGAGATTTGTTGCTATCACAGTCATTCAAGTGGGAATATTCTCAGCTTTAGATGCTACTGGTGTTCCAATTGCTTTGATCAAAGAAGGTAAAAATGGAAAAGGCTATATTCCCCTCTAGGGAGGAGTACTGCAGAACAGGTGAATATATATTTATACTGCAGTGTTGGTCAATAGTACCATTTGGTTACACAGTTTCCAATAGTTCATAACTTAGGTGTTTTTATAAAAATTGAAGATTTATCTTTCTGCTGCCAGTTCCTCAGAGCAACCACACCAACTGCACAAGCAAAAATGCAGCAATATTGAATACAATTGCTAGGATTTTTAATATACACACCCTAGGGAGAATCTATTGCATTTCAAACTGATGGTAGGGACACATTACATATGAGATCTGACCTAAGTCATCACACCTCTATGACAGGTGGAAATTGGGAGCAAGTACAAGAGCTGTTAACAAATGAATGATATAGAGAAAAAAATATGCAGAAGAATAAAAATAGTTATCACCTTAATTCCTTTAAAAGCAGTCTCAAATGCACAACCAGAAAGTTCTAGCCCAGCTGTCTATGGTAGAGACAGCTCATTTCCAGCTATGGAGCCAGTTTTAGTGATAACTCTCTCCACTTATGTTATAATTTTATATACACATATACACCTATATATATACCTATTAATAAATATTTATGCACAAAAAATATATACACATATGCATATTATATTCTCTTTGTGCTAGAAGCTACTTTTTGTTGCATTTACAGACAGCACAGAGCACTATGATTTTGAGGTGACACTGTCATTTTTCCAGTGGAAAAAAGAAATTTCAGTAAATAATAACAATGATTAAAAAAAAACCAAAAAACAGCAAAACTTAATTGAAGTTTTACCCCATTGAAAATCCTTGTCTGTCTACATTTAAGTAGGTTTAAGCAGAAACAAAAGGAGCTTTTCTTAGTCAGATCTCCACATATCTCCTTGGTGAATCCATCAAGTGGGGTGGTAATGGAGCTGATCAGCCATCCCAGAGAGAGGCACAATATTTTTTTGCATATTAGTTCACCAAAGCCATGGACAGGGATCATTAAATATGGAAGTACTGAAGATGAGGGAGGGATAGAGTGGACTGTCATTAACTGAACAACTGGGCCATATCAGATGAATGATCTGTAACCATTTGAAATCCTTACACAAGCTCTGGTACTCAAAGATAACCCTATTCCCTTACCTTGGAGGACCATACTACCCATCAGTGAAGTTGAAGACAATATACAAACCCCATAAACAAAAAAAACCACTTATTTTTCAATGCAACATGACCTTTTCATTTCAGGAAATGTACGTCAATTTAAATCTCATCAGCCTGACCCCAATCTGTCCTATTCCTTGAATCCACGGAGCTCTCTGAAGAAACCATTCCCACCCCAGGCTAAGATCTCGTCAAGTCTCATAAGCAAAACGTGGCCAGGTTTGGCTGGGACCATGGGAGACACTTCGAAGGGAACCCCAGTTGCTTCAGGATGTTCTTGATGGTGACTCACCCAAGTAATGCTCCTTAATGCCAAATTCACACCCCATAGTAATGCTGAGGCTATTCCTCATATCCTATATCCTATTTCCTAAAAGCTTTGTATTTTAAATAGGAAGGAATAGGAATTAAAAACACTTATAAATCTGGAGACGTTTGCTCCTGTACACAATGTTGACAGTTGCACTATCATCTGTCAGCTACTGAAGTTCTTCCCTCAAGCTCCAATGTTATCAACATGCATAAGTTCTTGCATATCTTTTCAAAGATAGAAAAAACAAGAAAACACTCAACTGACATTCAGGTCTGTTATCAGACCTGTTTCACAAAGACAAACTTTGCCCTGAGCCACTTAGAACAGTGGCTTAGAACCCCGAGTATATATGTAGCAACTCAGTGTACTGTATATTGCAATGTGAAGCTCAAAGCCAATTGCCACTTCAATTACAGTTATGTATGTGCCACAAAGTGTTAAATTTAAAGTACTTTTTGCCTAGACTATGCTTTCTCTCCTGTCTAGCAAGTGACAAGCACACAGTGTGCCATAAAGTCAGAACAAGCGTGGAACTGGTCCATAAGGAATGATTGGTACCTTTATGTAAGGTGTTCCATTATTGACTCAACGCAGGTATTAGCTAGGTCTCTAATCGTGCTAATCTCACAGTCTGTTTACTGGAAAGATTTCCACTTTGCTGACTTACATAGAGGAGAACAAAAAAAAAAAACAAACAAACCAAGAAGCTGGAGAGTGTAACAGCTCTTTCACCTTCAGGACAGCTTTCAGTAGGCAAAAAAAAAAAAAAAAAAAAGATTGATTTTCAAAGTGATCCATGCACATCACAAATTCCTGTACTCTGTTTTGAAGTGCTTTCTACCCTAGCGAAGGCATGGATATTTTTCACTGAATTGTGTAAAGCAAGTCAACACGTGTGAATGCTAGCTTTTTTAGCTATCTGTATAAGTTCTACTTGTTAGGTTTCTAATTACAGACTTTCTGCTATTTCCTTTGATTATTATGTGAAATGCATTCACAGGGAGCTCAAAGAACAGTTAGGAACAGTTGGAGCTATATACAGATACAGTAAGTGAGAGCTCTGAAGTTTCATTATGTATAGATTAACACTTCTATCTTGCAGAATGGCAGCCAGAAGTAGGAAACAACAAAAAAGCAAATTCACAGACTTCAGCCTGAAAAAATCTCCTTGCCACAGATTTCTTTTCCGTGTTGAATTCCCATATGTGAAGATTTTTTTATCTTTAGATTTATTTATTTTTTTAGACAAGCTTTTGGGTCATCCTTTTCCTTGTGATTTCCCTTCAAGTAAATGGATTTTTTTCCAAGAAATGTACAAAACCAGATCGTGCCCTTACCAATCTGCTGTGGTTTCACTGGGCAATTCACCTACAAGTTCACAAAACTTCCAGTGCTGCTATGAAAGCTGAGAAACAGATTACTGAATAACAGCATTAGCATTCACAGGCAGCTCCAGAAATTACAGATACACAAAGAACGTTATTTAACTGCATGTCCTTCCATTTCCCCTGGATGAAGTCACTACCAAGCTACAAAGAAATGTAGTTAATCAGCATGCACACACGCGCAGAGGCAGCAGCACAGGCCATTTAAGGAGAGACACATCCCTGCCCTCCCCTGCTTCAAAGTCAGTTCAAAAATAATGTTTCATCTGAAATGAGTTTCCCCAGCTGCCACCCATCTTCAGTGTAAGACTCCCCCAACTCTTGTCGCCCCACAGTGTTCCTCAGTGGAGAACTGTGCCCTGTCTGCCTTTAATGATCCGTCTGAAGGCAGAGGTGGGAGGAAGGTGGGTGGTTTGGTAAGTGGCAGACCAAACATGGCTCGGTTTCCTATTGATTTAAGTCTCAAATTTGCACTCCTGCACAGACATTTGAATAGCTAATAAAGGCTGCTCTTCTGACCTGCCCTTGTAGAGACTACTTTTTCTCCTCTGTAAGTCCTGCTATTTTCATGAGATTGGCAGAAATTAAGTATACCTTAGACCTCTCTGCCTGTCAAATATAGTTAAGAAGCTGATGAGACAACAAGAGGAAAAACAGAGGACCGACAGACAATTCAACTATGTAATCCTTGCTTCTGCAGGGAAACAGAGGTGAAAAAAATAAAAAATAGCAGCAAACAATGACAGGCTCACACAACATAACAGAAATAACTATGTACAACATTTATTGTATTCAGACATTTACATGCAAAATCTTCATTGCAAGGTTCAAAGCACTGTGTATATCTCAGAGTGAAAAAGGGCAATGAAACCATCCCAAATACAGGAGGAGGACCTGAAATAGACCAGAACCACATTTCAGATGTCAGATGGCCAAAATTTGGCCACGGCTGACAGCTGATGTGATTTGGAGCAAGGCAAAAACCTGTCTGTGATCAATATCTAGGTATGATTATAGAATCATCAAATGATTTAGGTTGGAAAAACCCTTCTGTATCATCAACCTGACCTACCATATCCCAGCACTAAACCACATGCGTTAGTACAGCATCCTCACATCTCTTGAATGTCTCCAGGGATGGGGACCACATCCCTGGGCAGCCCCTTCCAATGACTGGCTCCCTGTCTAGGAAGAAATTCCTTCTGATGTCAAATCTAAACCTCCCCTGGTGCAACTTCAGGCCAATTCCTAACATCCTATCACATATCACCTGAGAAAAGAGACCCACACCCTTCTCACTGCAACCTCCTTTCAGGTGGTTGTAGAGACTGATGAAGTCTCCTCACAGCCTCCTTTTTGCCATACTGAACAACCTCAATTCACTCATTCCCTCCTTATAACTCTTGCTTTCTACTCCCTTCACCACTTCTTTGCTCTTCTCTGCCTGTTTATTGAGCAACTCAATATTCTTGTAGTGAGGTGCACAAAACTGAACATTGAGGTGTGATCTCATCTGTGCTGCATATAAAGGGAAGAATGAAGACCATATCATGAAGTGATGGAGGCTATTATTATCAAATATTTTTTTAAGAAGTTATTACAAGTTAACTGTGAACTCTGCACATTCAGTATTCTCCAACAGCTTCACCCAGAGATTTAAGAACCACAGAACACCTTGGCTACCAAAAGCTTACCAAAAGCCCTAAATTTCTGTTACTTGTGTTAGAAGTGATAGTCAGACTAGCTGGATACCAAATCCGATTCAAGAAATCAGATTAAATTAAATGTAGGCACATGGCAAACCCAAATGAAGAAGGAAAAAAAAAGTTTCTGCCCATGAATGCTCATATGCACCATGGAGGGGAATAAAAATTTAAGAGAGAAAAAAAGTCAGTCTTAATTCCGAGCTTCTTTATAAACATAAAATCAGTTACTTCAAATTCTAACATAAGGTTGGAATGGATATAAAGCATTAAAATTAAATACATATAAAAGTAAAAGGGTTGTTCCAAAAGTAATGTCTCCTAATATAGTATGTATAATAATAATGTTTTATTATGTTGGCCCACTATGTCAGAGGCAGATGTTGGTGGTATGCCAGTAGAGTCTGAATCTTCCCACCAACAGTCCCTTACATTTTGTTGCCACGTGACAGATTGCAGCAGAGGAGCAGTCTGACAAAATGGCGTCTGACATGGAAGTGCGTATGAAGTGTAGAAAGGTGTAGAACTGAATTCCTCCATGTGGAAAAAAATGGCACCCATTGGCATTCACTGACTCTTGCTGAACATTTATAGAGATCAAACAATGGATGTGAGCACAGTGATGCGGTGGCTGTGCATTTCAGAAGTGGTGACAGCAACATGAAAGACAAGCCACATCTCAGATGGCCAGGCACAGCTGCCACACCACAACATGAAGAGCATCTCAATCAGCTCATCAATGTATACCAGTGTATTATGTATTATGAGGGAACTGTGTGTGGAGCTGAATATTTGCTTCAGTGCATTGGAAATGATGGTGAGAACGTACAAATATCATAGAGTTTGCGCCAGATATGTCCCATAAATGCTCACACAGGAACAGAAAGAAAGTATGCAAGTTTGTAGGACCTATTGGACCAATACAAGGCTCAGGGTGACAGTTTCCTGGATCACATCATTACCAATCATGAGACATGATGTCACGGTTATGGTAGTCCATGGAATGGCGACAAGTGAACTCCCCATTGAAGGAAAAGTTCGAGACACAGCCCTCAGTGGGTAAGGTGATTAAGGTGATGTACACTGTCTTTTGGGATAGGAAAAGTGTAAACTTTCTGGATTTCGTGGAACCTGGACAAACCATCAATTCTGACTGCTATATCACAATGCTGACTAAGCTGAAAGCTTGAGCTTCCACCATGAGGCCAGAGAAGGCGACAAATTTTCTCTTGCAACCTGATAATGCCAGTCCCCATAACAGTTTGAAGACTGTAGAGCACATTGCCAGTCTGGACTGTCCTAATACCCACCATGTAGTCCAGATTTGGCACCTTCTCACTTTCATCAGTTCAGGCTGATGAAAGATGGACTGCATGGGCAACATTTTCCTAGTAATGATGCTGTCATAACAACTGTGAAACAATGAGTCACCTCTGATGGTGCAGATTTTTATGAGTATAACATGCAGGCTTTTGTTCATCGCTGATGAAAATGCATAGCTAATGGTATTGACTATGTAGAAGAATAGCTTTTGCAGCTGAGAATTGCTCTACCAAATAGTGTTATTGTTCTTTTTGTATCTTTTATAGTTTCCATGGAAATAAATAGGAGGTGTTACTTTCAGAGTCACCTATGTACACGTGCAATAGCTGCCAGGGTAACACTTAGACTTGTCCCCTCCACCTGCAGTAAACTTGAGCAGAGGACCCACTCTCTTCATGGAGGTACTGCACAAACCCTCCCAGCAGTGATGAAACTGAACAGTGAGGGTTTAGCTCCATTTTATAGTCACAACAGATCAGCAAGACAGAAAAAGCTTTGCTGGTGTTACAGAATTAAGAAAAAAAAAAATCCTGCTATTTGAAATCCAGGCTAGACTGGAAACCTCACAATCTGCTCCAATTCCAAGATTATTACCCAAAGAGCTGTGATGCCTCTGGTGAAGATATGCCAGCTGTCTTTCAGCAGTGCTCACAAGACCCATGCATGGGTTTTGCCTACTGTCTTCCTCAAAGTTGGTGGCTATGCTTTTAATGGATGTGGTTCCGAGCAGGTTTTTAGTTTAAAACAAGAAAGGAAAAACCAGCTAAGTGAACAGAATGATGACAATTTGATCTGTGTTCATTACTTGTTGGAAGTCTCAAAAACAAAGTTTTGTCCCCATTATCTCATACTGCTGGTGACCTTAGCATCACACGAGATTTGTGTGTTCACCTCCTACATTTGCTCCATCCTTGGGCTTGCACACTTCTCTTCCACACATTCACAGATGGGAAAAGTTGATTCCTCTACATTAGTAAACAAAAAGATTTAAGTTCTCCTCCATTATCATGCTGCAAGCCTCATAAATAACCTACAAATACTTAAGCTGTCTAGAAAATTTCCAGACAATATTTTTTGTAGTTCTTTATTTTAAGGTATCGCCCACAGAAGGAGAAGGTTACCCCATACAAGCAGATGCCTACCCAACAGAAATACATATAGTACTCTCCTATTAGATCAATTTCTAACTCTATTTGAACAGTGTGAATTATTTCAGCAAAGCATACATCGTTACAAACCCCATTATGGGATTTCCTAAAGCTGGCCTCAGGACAAAATGCCCTCTATGTTCCTGCTTAGGCAGTTTGTCGTTAAACATTTTTTTATTATTATCATTATTTTTAATTCATGCTTTGCTGTATTCTTTCCTACCTCCCATCAGTGCAGCTGACACCAGTTGCTGCATTACATTCACAAGCAGACAGACTCCTATCTCCTACAGGCTGCTGCCTATGTAGTACAACTGTTTATTATTCTCAGTGCACAAAGTGCCAGCTAAATCAATAGTTCAAAAGCCTGGTTCAATTCAAATGGACTTTACAAAGTACTGCACTGTAATAAACACATGCAGTAAGACCATTTCCCCAATTGCTTACAGGACACAACTCTTATCACGTAAAGCAATACAATCACTACATTTTTCTTACTATGCAGAGACCTAGTTAAGTCAAGAATGAAATTACCCAGTTAATCACAGATGAATGTGGTGTACTGGCAATGATATACAGCATATAAAGTGATAAACACACTGACAAAAATCCTCACAGGGATCGCTTCTAATGCATTAGACACTGTGGCAATCTAAACCAATCTCCACCTTTCACTCAGCAAAATTTCCCCACACAGGTACTGCCAGTGTTTTCCAGGTAGTCTGGAGAGCCATCAAGACACAAACTGTCAACTGAATTGCAATGGAGCAATGTCTGGGAGGACCACTGTGTCTTGTCTGTATCCCCACTAATCCTCCTACTGCACAGGAGTTGTGATGTCAATTTGCACGATGTTTCATCCAACTACAATCAGCATCTCAGACATCCAGCATGTATTTTGCCAGGTTAAGCGCTCACATGAACAGGAAGAAGCAGCCAGGCAGAAGGGTTACATTTCCAATGCAGTCAGCAATTCAAACACACAGAGATGACAGAAAGTCTTAAACTTCTTCCCCAAATCTTTTTACATTATTATCAGAGTTCAACCCACGTCCCAGTCTAGCTCAATTTTTAAACTAAAAAAAAGATCACTCTGAGCCTTTAAGCCAAGGATTTACCTAATGTTTTTCAGACGATCCTAAAATTCCATGCAAAATAAGAGTAATAGTCACCACAGGGCAGTTTATCCTTTCTTTTATTTGTCCAGAAATCAGTCAAAACAGAGCAATGACTCCTACTCTCTTAAGAAAAGTGGCAAAAGAGTTATCAACCAGGGATGCTATTGTAAGTACCAGCTTGCCCACTTTCGATCAGTCAGATACTACTGGCAGAGCAATAAAGGAAGAGTGAGATAAGGAGGAAACATCTGTCAAGCACCATCCCAGGCAGGGAAGAAAGAAGGAAAGCAGTATAGGAGAAGAACAGGATAACAAAAAAAAATTACGAGCAGGTAATTTTTCTAGTGTTGTATGTTTCTTTTCTCCCATCCTATGAATAGAAATTGGTCAGATAGCCCAGGTAACAAGTTTGCTATTCGAGACAACTTCTGGCTGAAAGGATTTTTTACTGACGGATCATGTCTGAGGAGCAGCTCTTTGGCTGGTTTGACAGCTTTCAAAGCAGATTCCCAGCCCTCGAGTCACTTGAAGGAGTCAGGACACTTCACATTTACAACTCATGCATTAGATAGCAGCGAAAGCTGACGTGCACAAACCGTAGCAGTATTCCTGCTAAGGAGAAAAAGACTTAGAGGCTTTGGTCACTCTTAGCTGCACTTGAAGCACAAGAATAATTATGCTCTTTACACTAAACTAAACACAGGATGGGTGAAGTTGCATGGAAAATCAACTTTTTCTTGCGTTTGCTGGAGACAGCCATAGAGTGAGCTGAATGCAGACATTTCTTACAGCCAAAGTGCTGGGAGTGGAGGTTCAGTTGTCCAGCTACAGAGATTAAAGGCTGAGGGATTAAGGAAAAAAAAAGTAAACTTCACTATAATATATATGATGAAGATAAATGTGGCAGAGAGATACTGAAGCTTCCAAGTGATTAGCACTAATATTCTTTGCATTATTAAGCATACAGTGTTCAAGTTTGTTTGTGTAAGAGGGCATGTAAGACTAAATTAGCCACAGCATAGAAAAGAAGGTCTCATAAATTCACAGAGCTCTGCTTGCTACCTGTTTCTGTTATTGTTCTTGATTTTTCAGGGGTTGAATTATTATTTTTAAAAAATCATTGCTAAACTAAGGATTATATTAAATTCATGTCCCTCTCAGGGTCTTACAGCACTATTCCTGCTACAAACCAGGAGAAACAATGTAAGTAAACGAGAAAAGGAAACTGAAAACCCAAATTCAAATAAAACAAAACCGTACACTGAATTTTTTCCATATTTCAAACTTTTTTTTTTTCTTAAGACTTTTTCAGTACATGCATAGGCTGGAATCTCTTTATGAGTATCCTTCTTATCTTTTATACAAATAGACCAAATGAGAATGAGCTGCAGAGGATTTTTTTCCATTGTATAAGAAAACATATTCAGGACCTTTGAAAATAGTAGCATACAATACATTTCATTTTAAAATGGTCCAAAAAACACTGAAGCCAATTAAGTAAATCTAAATGTGAATTGTCAAATCACTCACCATGCAATTCAAAAGAAAAACAAACAAACAAAATCCACAAGAGCTTCAAGCTAGGGGTGAGTAAGACTTCTTGCTTACTTAGGTCAAAGCCATAACAGCTTCAAATGCATCTCAAATCTTTGGAAAGAAGTAATACAGATGGTCCCATCCTTCCTCACCCCTTCAGCTGCACCATGGAAAGGGACAGTATTTATTTTCCATTAGGAGGAAGAGCATTGCTGTGCGTGGAAGGAATTAATTGCTGTCATTTGATTACCTAAAGGCTGACTACCTGTGGGTACAATCAGCATTGTTTTCTTCTCTAGATGTAAACAGGAAAGTAATTGAAAACCTTACGTGTACCCAGTAGTAAAATAAATAAATAAATAAATAAATAAATAAATAAGAAAGAAGCAGCAAGCCCACAGCAGGACACTTTACCCTGTCTCATTCTCTCCAGTTACGAGAGATAAAAGATTAAACATTTTAAAACAAAGGAGAAAGTCACTTACAAATTGCGGAGATCCCTGTTACTAATTTGGCAGTATGTTCCTGAATCTGCCTGAAGGTGCTCATCATTTACTGAGTCCTATTTAACCACAGGAATTTGCAAAAGAAACACTTCAGAATTCAACACAGATCGTTGCTTACTTGCTGCTCATGAGGGCTATGTGAGGGTTGATGCCTATGCCCACTAAATGAGAGGTTCACAAGCTTTTAAAAACTTTCATCAACTTTCTAAAAAGGAAATTACACTAAGACACTCATAAACCATAAATTACATAGTGGTTGTTTTAGGGCATCAGCCATGAAAACCTTCATAAGCTGACAGGGAATTGTGCTCTCTGCAATACAAGGAGTCAGACTGAAAGGCTGGTAAGGTAAGAAACCCAGCTCCATTTCCTGGCTCCAGTTGCACGATCTGTTCTCCACTTAAATCACAAATATAAATGATCATCCAAGAGATGGAAGACCTACCCTACAGGACAGGCTGAGACAGCTGGTCCTGTTCAGTCTGGGGAAGAGAAGGCTCAGTGGAGACCTGAGAGTGGCCTTTTGGTATCTAAAGGGGCTGTAAAATAGAAGGGGGCAGTCTGGGTCTGTTGTGGCAGGACAATGGAAGTGATTTCAAGCTACAACAGGGAAGATTTAGACTGGACATAAGGAAGATGTTTTTACGATAACAGTGTTCATTGCGGAGGGGTTGGATTAGGTGACCTCTAAGGGTCCTTTCCAACTCATATGATCCTATGATTCTAAATTGTTGTTCATGTCATAATTTATGAGAAGGAAACCCATTTACGAAGAAAGTTCAGATTTTGTACAAAAATTGGGAAATATTTACTGACAAATATCATATATTCATTCAAGAACTCATTACATACAGAAAAAGCATCTCGGTACTGCCATCCACCTGGACAATAAAGTTGCAGTGCAATGGGGAAACTGAAAATGTTCTCTCGTGGAGAGCTCTTAGGAAAAGAAGCAACATGTCTGGGTATGCAGATAATGTCTGAACACAGATCAGCTAATAGGAAAAGAAAAATAGAGAAAGGCAGCTTATTTTAATGTCTCCTGAATCAGACAGATGGATTGAATCTCTCAGCATCTTCTGTCCCAGTCTTGAGCCTTTCCTGCATCAACAAGGTCAGCTTCCCACTGAAAGCACATGACTCAAAGTTTTGCAATACAACAAATTCGACAAGGAAACATAAAATAAATTATCAGCCTACTGGATAATATTTATTTGTTTTTGTTGCAGATTAGACAGATGAGGCTGAAGCAATCATTTCTGTGGGGCAGTTAAGTCCTGGTGAACAGTGCAGTGTGGACATGGTGGGGAGAGAGTGTTTTGTTTTGAGAGGAACATGGAGATGCTACATGAAGGATGAAAATACCTTGATCACAGAAAGGATAAAAAGAAAGTCAGTTGTCACTGCATTTACACTCTCCAATGGGACTTGAGCATTTTTGTTCATAGAAGCAACTGCTACAGCAGTAACTGCTACTGAGGTTTTGGGCACCAAATTACAACAGGTCTATGAGCCAGCTAAAGAGAGCCCAGAGGATGGCAACAAGGGTTGTCCAAGTACCAGTTGCTGTGACCCGTATGTAGGAAGCTTGACCTGAAATACTGCATTACAAGAAAAGTCTGCTGGACTATAATAAAAAGGAATATCATCATCATCATAAGATAGTGTTTATGTTGGGTGGTTCAGTGCATACAGGGAAGTATCCACAATGCATGCAGACTGCATGAGGGAGGGGAGCAATCATTAGCAACAAACAACTCAAAGATTTTCATGTTTTATAGTTCAGAAGGAGAAAGAAGTTACATTAGATATTAATAAGTTTTGCTTCATGAAGGGATAGGCATTTTTCTTAAAGTTCTCAATGGGATTTACAAAAAGGTCATCACCACCACCACTCCATTGAGAAAATGAACACAGGTGGTTGCTGAATCACTATGAAGTCACAACAAAATTCAAATTCCAAAACACAGATTAAGAGGAACAAAAGCAAGAATGTTCATTTGGGTATACTAACCCAAATGATTACTGAGATCTTAACATGCATAAAAATTGCAAGTCAATAGAAAATATTGTTTTCTTCTTCCTTAGCTTGCAATTACTGTGGGGATCTGATTACCACTTTGTAACACAGATGAATGCAGAGTCTCACATCTGTTGAGGTAGTCACCGTGGATAAGACACTAGCATTTTTGCACGTGCTGCAGCAAATATCTGTATCCTATCTCACCTAGTGAGATTGCTCATGCTTCCATCCAATAGCTCTCCTCCTGCCAACATTAATTTTTTTGCTAGCTATGTTTCCTCAGTTGATTTATCCACCCCAAAGCCAGATATCTTCTACCGAAACTGGAACCCGAACAGAAAATAATTGGGTTCTCCCATTTCAGCAGCTGCACATTCCAGTTTTACTCAGGGAAGGGAGGAGAAAAAAAACACTGTCATCTGCCAAAGGCAGATACGCATAAGAAACACCTTCAACACAAGGAAGAATGGGTAAGTCCCTTACACTTTCTGGAAAACAATCTAGTGACGGGTCAGTGAATCAATTTTTACTTCATGAGGTCAATACTGAGCAGTGTAGGATTCGTCTGGGCAATCAGGAAGTTGATTAGATGCAGTGGTGATCACTGATGCTTAAGCTATTTAAGCTTTGACTGACTGCATGGGGAGAGAGCTGCAAAAGCTTTCTTGTTGGAAGGAATCATAGGGTAAATTTTTTTATTTTATTTTTAATACCCCTCTGATGCCCTACACTTGAGAACATAGAATAAAAATATATCTATTTTGTATTTGAAAAGCCTGGCTGAAGTATATTTTTATTCCCTTATGGATTGCAAATTCAGACAGATGGAGCAAGGTAATATTTTAATAAACTGATTTGATTAGAAAAAAAGAAATGCAAACTCTGAGGCATAGTGATATGAAATACATTCAAGCTTTGCCTCACATGTACCTGTGGAACAGCAAGAGTGTAGGCATTACAGTTTAACAAACTGCAGTATTGCTCAGGTGCAACAAGCACCCTCAAACAGGTCTGTTCTGCAACCACATTCAAAAACAGACCAATCAAGGCCCAAGAAATCTGCACAGATCACAGGCACTGCAGCATTTACCACGGAAACCTGACCTTGTCTTCTGGCTTAGGAACATGAGCCAAAATTAAAGGGGTTGGCAGGGCTCTTAGCACACTAGTGCTTACACAAAAAGACCCCTTTGCTTTTGGAGAACTGCTGTTTAGGTAGTTGCGCATGGCCAGTTTCTGCTAAAGTTGGTTAGGCACAAATAACTGACCATTTTAGTTCTACATATAAAGACTGCAAGCAGTTCAAAATAAACAAATGTGTTGATGGAAGGAAGAGGAGAAAACAAAGGCCATCCTGTAACACAAGGAAACAGAACAATTAAGTTTTACGAGCTCCTCTTCCCCCCATACCCTCCTATGATTAATGACCATGTTTTACTTTCCTTAAGGAGTGGGCCCAAGGCTTGTATATCAGTTTTTACAATCTGTTTTTAATGTGGAAAGATAATAACTGTGCAAAATGGAGCAGACTGTATAAAAATTCTCTCTGCAAATGTGATTACACATAAAACCCATAAAAACTGTACAAAGCGATAGATGAACCAAAACTGAACAGCTGTAGTTTTTCATTATTTTGGAACTGAGCAGAAAGAGTGTACGTATAGAGAATGACTTCAGTTTTTTTTTAATCTTCTGGACTTAATTGAATTATACATCTGCTGGGAATTTAAAATTTCAGAAGGAATATCATATTTCTGCTAAATTGAATTCTATATTGCTGAAATGAAGAACCGCCTGTGAAATATTAGCAATAAGGTTGATATATTTCAATAAATCCCTAGCAATACAGTTCAAAATAATGTGGCACTTTATATATATATATATATATATATATATATATATATATGTATGTATGTATGTATATATAAAGTTATTACAACTAAGATCATTGGTAATCTCAAGACATTTTTAGCCCAGAGAACAAATTAAATAAAGTATCATGGCTTTTATGTTTACTTTAGGGATGATTTTAGACAAATAAATTAATTTTACTTAACCACTTTTTGGCTGCTTCAGAACACTTCTTTCACTTCTCATGTCTCTTCTGTAAAATGTTTTTTACTTGCAAAGAATTCAGACAACAAACTGTGAAGGGGGGTTGAAGTTAGATGATCATTGTGGTCCTTTTCAACCCATGCCATTCTATGATATGATATGATACGATATGATATGATATGTGCTCCAGTTCTAATGTAGTTGGAGAGTTCAGTGATGTCTGAGAAGGGCAAAAAATATAAAATATACTTGAGCTAACCTCAACTGGTTCAGCACAAATGTGAAAATGGAAGGATAAACCTTAACAGACTACACACCATTTTGGTGATGGCATTTAGTAAGGTCACTGACTTTTATTGATAGAGTCCACTGAGCTATTTTCTAGTGTGACACTTAGCTAGAAGACATCTTAGAATCCAGCGGGTTGTTTTGTAGTGTGACTCCCAGCAAGAAGCCATCTTTAAGCTGCTAAGTTTTATTTAAGAGAAACACAACACAGAAAAATAAAGGAGATATTAAAACTGTGGTGGGAGATCAACCACCATTTTCTGTCACTTCAGGAGACAGAAAATCTCACACCTACACCTAAATCAGACTGCCAAAACTTGGGCCTTGGCTCCTCTCCACCACAACTACTCACTTGCAACCTACAGAAACCACAAAGATAATGGCTTTCATGCAATCTTGTTAATCCAGGTCTCAATGGGTTAGTTAAAATACCACTGCTAACTGCTAAATCTACAGGAGCATTTGGTTTGGGGATTACCTCCTCACTGGGAGCAATGTCTGTGATTGCAGGGGGAGCAGAGCACAAGACTCCAAGGAAAGCACCCCCAGAATTGGCACATCTGCACCTTGGGCCAAAGTGCCTTTTTGGGACCTTTCAGTACACAACTCGATTCCATGAGTAGAGCAAGACACACCTCAAGGGATCCTAAGATCGTATCATTGTAGCTGCTGAGTAAATTAACCTTCTACCCCACATACTGCTACCTGCAACCCTCATAATATATAGAAAACAGTGTTAAAAAGCTAAAAACTATACAAAACAAAAACCCCACAAACCTAGCCAAGCAACCCTCCCTCTGAAACACTAGATTATCTGCAGTGCGTCAGTATGGCTGCTACAAACAGCCCAAATTGCGACACATCTTATTAAATACCTTGGCCAAAACCCAGTACTCTTATCAAGTAGTGTATTTAAATAGATGTCACTAAAAGAGTTGTGTTTACTTGCTGAAGAAAAGGCAAACATGTAATGTAAAATGTTACCAACAATACTGTTAAACACCCTGTTTTTTAATCTGAAAGGGTCAAAAAACATGCTAAATTCTCCCTGAAGACAAACATATACAAAAAAGAAGAAATTGCTATTGCAACAGAACATCTTAATTAATAAACATTGATTGTGCTCATTGACTGCTGCAAATTGTATTAAATATTAACAGCAACATTTTGTATATTTTATATTACTCATGAAAGTTTTATACCTTTGCCCTACAGCAGCCATAGATTTTATGTGAGCACACAACAAAAGTGACAAACTATTAAGCATCATGGAACACCTCTATATATACTAGCTGCACACTATTATGCACTGATACAGTGCCTTTACTTATTTCTGTCTGCACAGGAATGTTATTTCAAAAACTAACAGATTATAGGCCTATGATGCAGCAATAGCAACTCCTGTAACTTACAAGACAAACAGTAACAGAGTAACAGTTACTGAGTAGTGATATGGACACCAGCTATGTCATTCCTATGATACGAGCACTGGGCTTCCCTTTATCTACTATTATAGATATACAAATGTGTATTTGGATCAGAATTATGGCTTGCTACATGTGATGGCTATACACCCAGGTACATGCTGGAGATATATACCTTGCAGGAGCAACACAACTCTTAGGAAGGGAGAGAATGGTCTCACATTGCGCTACAGGAGGCAGGTTGGATATTAACAAATATTCTTGTCATAAAGAGTGGTGAGGCACTGGAACAACTGATGGAGTCACTGTCCCTGGAGGTTTTAAAGAAATACACAGATGTGGCACCTAGGGACACGGCTTAGTGGGCATGGTGGGGATGGATTAATGGTTGGACAGCATGATTTTAATGGTCTTTTCCAATCTTATCTTAATGATTCTGTGAAAGCACTGTGCTTGGAAAGCAATCATGAATGAGATGTGTTAAATGGTCATGGACTCATAATATCAAAATATCTGCAATGACTTTCAAAGAGGGCCAATTTCCAAGCAAAGATCATAATTTTAGACAGTGGCTGCACAACTCAATTTTCATTAAAAGTCACGCAAAAGTATCTCTGTAAACAGAATGGCTTAATGCATCCACCTCTAGAGAGGAAGATAACAGCTGTTTAGCAGTGCGCAGCCATGCTTTACATAAAGAATTTACAACAGCAAGAGCAGAGAAATACTACATCTAATCCAAACTGCAAGGGAACTGTGATAGGAAAATCATTATCCATTCTGAAACATTACCAGGAAAGTACAAGTATGTGTGTGTTTTTGCGTGTGTGGTAGGTACCCAACATCTTACCAAAACAGAGAGGAATTTTACTGATTACATGTGATCAGGCATTAAAGCATTCACATCTCAGAGACTGACAGGCAAATGGAGTGCTCTTGTTTCTATTATCTTGGACTTTTTAAATGGCAACAGTTGAAAAAGTTGTGCTGTCAACATGATTTTAGCATCTACAGTTCCAAAGGGGGTAGTGTTAATGGAGAAGCAGTGGCATCAAGGTTTTATTAATTATCCTGAAAAAGCAATTTAGAGGACAGGACATTACAGAGGATGTTACCTTATTTAAAACTCTCTTCAAATAAAGGAAGGTTTCTCTCTTCTCTCTCCTCTCGCCAGCATCTCCCACCCCTAAAATCTCTCTTTTCTCTTCATCTTTTTTTTTTTTTTTTTTTTTTTTTTTAATATAATAGACTGAAGAATTCAAAACATACTAACCTGAGGAGAAAATTATATAAATTAAAGTTTTATTTAATGAGTGCAGATCAGAGTTGGAAGCATTTTCTTTTCCTTTTAACAGAAAGCAATGTAAGAACTTTGAAAATCAGAGATGAAAGCTTTTGAAAGGCTCAGGTAAGCTACTCAAGGGACATTACTGACTTCGGATCTTGGCTTTAAATAAAATATAAGCTAGTCTCTTTTTAATCACAATCCTTATTATGGTATTAATTCTCCATACAGCAGTATTGTTGTGACATCCTCAGCAGCGATGTGCCAAACCTGTGCCTTTGTGTACTGGGTCTGGTTCTGCAGAGCAAGCACCTTGAGCACATTTGAAAAAGTGACTTTGGTACTAAGTGCCCACCCGATTCCCAGCATCAGAACTGCAGACCACGTGCATCTGACTGTGTGTTTCTGTTACCCAATTTGAGTTTGGATTCTGCTACGCTTGATTTTACAACCTGAATGTTACATTAGGGGGCATTTCAGCCCTATTTTCCATCCACATTACTGATATTTGCAATATGGAGAAACGGAATCCCTACCTCCAAAATTTTGTCAGAGACAATTTCACATCACTTCTACAATCAGGTTCATTTAAAAAGAGCACAGGGGTAAGAAAAAAAAAAAAGCAGGACTTTTCTCATAACCTCTCCTCCCACCCCCCCTGAAAAACCCCAAACTCTATGTTGACTTCTGCTACAACATGTGCAATATGTCTTTTATCTACTTCCACAGAAGTACTGGAAAATGTATTAGTCCTTAATGCCTGAGAACTGAAGGGGAACTGTTTCATATATGCACATGTAGCAGGCCAGAGGGCATGCTCATTCCTGGCAGAGAATCTGACAGATTCAGTAAACTATTTATGCACCTATACACAACACCTCCAGACACAAATAGTGAGCAGCATGGATTCAACCATCTTTAGTCCTGGCCTGGAAGTAAATTAAATCTGCATTTTGACCATGTTGCCTGGAAGAAGTTATTCAATTATTTACAGGGCAATAAAAGGTAACTGCACTTTACAGCAGTTTGTAGACACCTACTGTACAGTTTTGAACAAAGAAAAAATAGACTGTGGCAGTCAGGATATATTAAAGAGAGGGGAAAAAAAAGTTCTGCAAACTCAGAAGTCTTTCCAACTATGTTTTCCTCCAGGGCTCCTCTTGTCCCTGTGTTACAGCTATCCTTGCTTCAGCAAAACATCTATCAGCTGAGAATGGGTTATTGCTGGAATTTCAATCAATCCCAGAATTTGAAGTTTGCCTGGTTTTATTTTAAAGCCCATTCTCATGAACTTGGTTTATCTTCCTGTTTTCCCTTTCCCTGATGCTGATCTCCTTTTAGTTTTTGAATATTTTCTTAAGTGTCAAGAAGCATTTATTTATGTATGTAAGTTGTTTGCTCCAAAAGTAATGCCTCCTATATATTTCCATGAAAATGAAAACAGATATAAAGAGCACAATAAAGCTGTTTGGTAGAGCAAATTCTCAGCTACAAAACACTCCTTCTCAAGACAGTCACCACCATTAGCTATACATTTTCAGCAGAGATGAACAAGAGCCCACACGTCATGCTTGTAAAAAATCTGCCTCAGTGGAGGTGATCCACTGTTACTATGGCCACTGCTGAAACGTACCACTTGCCACCTCACTGTGTGCACTCCCACCATTTCATCTCCATAAACCAGCATCGATGAATGTCATAATGCCATTTTTTTCCACACGAAGGACTTCAACGACACACTTTTGCTTCAAACGCACTTCCCTGTCAGATGTCATTTTGTCAGACTACCCCTCTACTGCCATCTGTTGCATGGCAACATGCAGTAATGGAAGTTTGATGGGAAGGTTCAGCCTCTACTGCCATACCACTAACATCAGCCTCTGACATCGTGGGCATGCAAAATAAAATAGGAGGCATTGCTTTTGGAGCAGCCCTTGTAGTGGAAAAAAAAACACAAAACAACCTAAAATCCTGACCTGGTCAGGAATTTAAGTGCCTGGAAGAAACTGGCAGAATTCAGCCAAAGGATGGTCCTTGAATTACATGGACATGGTTCCTTGGTCAATCTTTTTCTCAATTCTGCATCTTCTTTAAAGCATAGTCGAAAAGACAGTTATTGCTTTGTATCACTCGTATTCTCTTACACATGCTCTGCTCTGGAACAGTATTCATTATCCAAAGAAAGTACTTCAGGACACAGTTTGCTAGAAACATTACTGATCCAGCTGTGTTATAGCATCATTTGGTTGGGTGGATGTCCACATGCTCCCTGCCCAAGCCATCATGCTTCAACAGTGGCCAGCTGGAACCAGGCACACAAAGATTTGCAAAGTGCTTTGAAGAATTAACACACTGTTACGGGACACGAGAATTACTCACATATTAGGGCAAAGGAAACTGAGAATGTCCAAAGCCACAGAAGGAGTTGAAGGCTCCCGCTGGCTCTCAGCCCAGGATCCAGAGCAGGAAACTGAACTACTCTGAACACGATTAGCACAGCTCTTGCTGACAAGCAGGAACAACTTTTACTTAATTCCAACAGCAAGTTGCAAGTTTTGGATGTTACTAATTAGATGTATCCTTTGCTATACACAACCTCTAGCTAGTCAACATGATGCTATATCCACCAGCTTGCACATAAAGCTTAGGGCTTGCTCTTGCTTCGCTTTCATCAGTTAACTCTAAAATGAGCCATTATGGGCTTTGGCTTTCTTACTTGCAATTTTGCAGCTTTACACTCTTAAAAGTGCTGCTGGCTGCTGTGAGCTGTGGCTCTAGTTCTGATCACAGCAGATTCTCAGCCCTGCACATTGGGTTACCTGCCGTCTCTGCATAGTGCGCTTAATTAAGGGGCATTGTGTGAAAGAAAAAGCTGGAAAAAAATAAGCTGAATTTGCCCTAATTGCACATCAAAATAAAAAATTATGCTCATTGAAAGAAATCAATGTAAAAGCCCTTCCTCTGAAGAGTGAACATGGGGCTAAATCTTTGGGCTCATTTATTTCAATCAGGAAGAGAAATGATTATTAAACAAAGTTCCCAAAGTTCAATTTTTTCACTTCCAGATAATAACATTTTCTCATTGCTAGATGAAGTCGTGCAGAGGACCTGCGTTTTTCTGTATTCCATTTCTTGGAGGGTTTATTTGCCTTTCAGAGAAAATTAGCACTCACAAGAAACGATTGGGTTACTATTTGAGAAAGGGTTCTGGGAGTTTCCAGGAGTTCTCTGCTCTTGCTGACCACAGAAGAAGCATCACCCTTTGTACAGCACCACACCTTTGCACACCTAAATTGTCACGAACTCAGCTTTTCTTGATATTCTAGTGACATTAGGATGATTTTCAAGTTTTCAAGCAGTATTTCAAAGTCTTTAAATAGTACATTTCCCCTTCCTTTAGAAAATGTCACAGCACATGAACTTCTCTCTCCCACCAGAAGAAAAAGCTTTCTGACCAATATTTGCTTTGACAATTTGTCACTAATTTTAACAGTATCTCAAAATTAACTGCAGTTAAGGACTCCCTTTACAGCTCTCATCATGACCAATTCATGGCAAGTCTGCCAAACTCCAACTGTTTGAGTTTATAATAATGTTTCTTTTTTAACCCAACTCTTTTTGTAGGAAACCACAAATAAAGAATTTCAAACTCTGCAGCTCTGGAGAAGGAAAACAAGTTTTTCCACGACAGTAACATACACTTTAATCCCAGAAGCAGGTAAAGCTAAAAAGTGTGGTGATTACTTCCATATAAAGCAGTCAGTTTTTCCCTTTTAACCTTCCCTCCTCCCCCAGACTGCAACAATTTTAAGTTAAAGCATATGAAGTCTTTAAAGGATGGTATTTTAAAAAAACTACAATCATGCAATTGCTTGTGAAATGAGTCAGTAAAAGCAGGTATCATCATTCTTTTTTTTTTTTTTTTTTTTTTTTTTTCAGTATATGATAAACAGAAATCTTTAAGCAAACCTGAAAACAGAAAAAAAATATTTTTATCTTATTTAATAAGATATTTCCATTATTCTGGAAAGGTTCTCTACAGTGAAACATATCTCAATTTAGAGTATTTGGGCATGATATTGGAAGTAAGTGCTGAGAACACGGTAACGGATTGAGCATGGAAGATAAAAGACTCTGTGCAGCCACTAGAATTGAACTTACTATCTTTGAAATAAGATTGTTTTATTTGCCTGGATTCACAGGACTTGGTTAAGAGCCGGTGGACTTACAGGTGTTAAACTAGCCACTGACAGGCTATCATGGCTTCTCTAAATACAGAGAAAATATTTTTCTACTTCACAGCAGGAGCTGCACGCATGAAAAACCTTATGCAAATTGGATTTATTTGATTTTTCTTCTTCAGTGAAGACGTGGAAAGATGATGATTAAGCAAGCAGTTTCCTCCTACATTTTCATTCTAAATTGTTTCCACAGGCTCAAATAACATGAGCCATTTTTGGCTGCTCTAATGCAGGGATAAGTAGATCTGTGCACCCCTCTCCACTCTCTGAAACACTAAACTTAGGCATCAGAGCTGGAGATCGTCTGGATGACTTAGATTTCTCCCCAGTTTTTGTCTCATGTAGATAACAGTGACATTTTTCTTTTCTAGCAAGGCCTTGCTACTTGGAGGATCCAGGACTCATCAAAGGATTCATCAAAATGAATGTTTAGGTTGAGCCCAAGAAGGACAAGAAGTGTAGAGAAAAAGGGATAAAACAACACTAGTCTTCCAGTTTGTCTGATCTCCTGCTACAATTCCAGTTTAAAGCAAAATAAAAAAAGAAGCAGCCTCTGAAATTGCAACATGTTTTAAACTGTTTCCTCGGTGGCTTGATTATAGATGTTCAGTGTTATAAATGCAAGCGTACAGGACAGCCTTGATAAACAAAGGCTGCATATCCACGGTAGTAGTGTAAGTATTTCTAACTTCACTTTTCCAATATAACAACATTGATTAAATTAGACCCAAAAGCAGAGAAACATAATTTAATAAGGAATTTAATTTCCTTTCCATAAACATATACAATTCCTTGTTGAATGGAAAGTAAGCTGCAGGTAGAAAGCAGAGAAGGATGCTATTAAAGAGTTCTGCATGATTCTTTTTTAATCCCTCCTTCCCTAATAATAAAGATTATTATTATTTTTTTAAATACATAATGAAAAACATAGACAACACAGTATTATGAAACAATGGATTTTTGTACCTGAACTTCGAGTGCTTCAGTTCAGGAAATGAGAGCTATTCTATAACTGCAGAACTCTGACAATAATCCTCACTTTCATTTTCAAGCTTCAGGTACATCCTCCACTCCATCAGTGCTGTTCACTGCCTGTTTGTGTACTTCCCATGTAGGTATCACAGCACATTCCTACTGCAAAACGCAGTATCTGCCTCAAATGATCCCTATGGGAAGAGATGTAACTGCCTGTAACTGGGTGACTGGACTCTTTCTTGTACCCAACACACATTCCTAGAAAACTCTTTCCAGCTACAAAACTACCTCCTGAAAAGCAAGTCTGACATCGGAACTATCAATTCTTAATAGGAAGGTGCTAGCAGCTTTGTAACTTCCACAGATTTACTTATTTTAAAGAAACCAAACCCTGTACTTGTTCTGGAACTGCTCCTAAGTGACAAACACAATTAATCTCCAGAGGCTCTCACCCTCCACTTTTCAATGATTTCCTTATAATCATTGCAGTTTACTTTAATTAAATTGTTGTATGGACTGAATTTAGCTGCTTTTGTACAGAGCATAGCACAGATGGGTCTATCTGGGTTTCCTGAGTCTAGCTGTTGACACAGGAATTTATAGAATCAGACACCCAGTTTGCATTTTCTCTGTTGTTTTTCTGAAGTACCCCGAAGGAAAAACAAAAACAAAACAAAACAAAAAAAAACAAAAACACAAAATAAATATCTAATTTACAAAACAGTTTGGCAGAATACACAACTGCCAAATCAGCCTTTTTGTATTAAGCTGTCTTCAGGGAATGGATTTTTGTGACTGTGAATTACTGTTTTTAATATAAAAACATAATCATGTTAGTTATTCATACGAAGTAATTTAGCTTGCATGACACACTGTGTTTCAAACGAAGTACAGTTTCCCTTGTTTCCAAATCCCTTTGCTCCCACCTTCTCAATGGAACTAGCATAAACTGGGGGTGAGGAGGGGGAAGGAAAACCAAAAAGAAAAAAAAAAAAAAAAAAAAAAGAAGAAGTGGGTTCGGTGAAATTTTGCAGGACAGACTCAAGCTGTAAAGTCAGTACCAGCTTAGGAACGTGTTTCCCTCTCTGCAATGCCTAAGCCCCATGCAAGTGCTAATGAGCTGTATCTTTGTAATACCTAAGTTACCATCAACCTGTTTTTCTCATGCTAAATGTTTTTCTAACGCTCTAGGTATTAAACAAGTCCACCAAGACCGTGCGAGATGCCTACAACCAGTCTGGGTAGGGATCCCTGATTTCTATGGCATCCAAGTACTCTGTCTTCAACCTTCTTGCTTTATTTATTAAACATAGCATATTTACTAGGAAGAAAAGCAACAAAGCTCTGGTCCTTACAATGCAGGACAATGCTTCCCATCCTTTTCTGGTTATTCCTTTTGATTATTTGTCCCAGGGGACTCATGAATGCTGGAAACAGTAAAAGGTTTGGGACCCAGAATCATAGAATGGCTTAGGTTGGAAGGGACCTCAAACATCATCTAGTTCCAAGCCCCTGCCCTGGGCAGAGCTGCCAACCACTGGACCAGGCCCCAGGTCATGTTGTGCAGGATCCCATCCAACCTGGCCTTGAAGACAGTCAGGGACAGGGCACCCCCAGCTTCTCTGGGCAACTAGACGTGTTTTACTGTGCTAACCATTCTGTCAGGCCACATATTAATACTTACATTAGGGGCCCTTAACATTCATACCCAAAGCACGGCATCACGCGATTTTCACTCAGCAAAAACATGGAAACCAATTTTTAAAATAAATCACAAAGAATACTGCACAAAGAATCTCAATAATTTCAGCAAACAGGAATTATCCTTCTTGATAGAGCATTTTGGAGACCTTATTATCAACAGCTTTCTTTTACGTGCCTGCTCTGCATAGAGTGAAAAAGTAAAATCAAACAATCCATTGGCATAGACTGTAAGTCTCAGTGGCTAAATGAAGGTTTTTCATGAATAGTTTGCTTCCCTTATACGCCTTCAGAAAGCTGTAGTCCATTATCTGCCTATAGCACAGATTTTGGACACTGGGGTGCTTTTATTGTTGTGGGTGGAGTTGTGTTTCTTTGGTTTTTAAACATAAGAGTTAGAGCAATTGCAGCAAACTGAAGGAAGAAAGAAAACCTCAGACTTTGGAAGCCCTATGTTAGACTTGTGGAAGGGCTACTAGCTTCTATACAAGAAGAAAACAAGTTCAAAACAAATATTTGAACCAAATGCTTTCTTTTGATTAAAGAAGTTTGATTTAGTTCTTGTTCACGTTTTAGGTAGGTAATGCAAAGGTAAAATTTCTTTTTCTTTTAGTTGCATCCAAGGCTGGAAATAAAAGAATTGTATCCACATTAGGAAAAGAATAACCCCAAAGAGGCACAGACTGCTGTCAAGACATGTCATCTTGTACCTTGTTTTTGTCATGCTTGAATCCAATTTACTCAGCTTTCACTGTGCAAAAAAGTAGACGAATCCTTTCTAATTTAATTTTCCCTGGCCTTCCACACAGGGAATGGACAGGCTGAAGCACTTGACAGAGGACAGGCAGGGTTCTCTTAGCTCTTCCATATCTAACTTGGGGTGGTAAGAAGCATCCAATAATGAGCTTTTCATTTACCCAGACTTTTTAATTCTTTCCCAAGTAGTAAAGACTATTCACTGCTTTTGGTTGCCACCTGACAAAAGTGACAAAGTGACATGCTAGCCACATGGCTAAGCAAATGTGATGTGAATAGCTTCTCAATTGTTCACTGTCTGAATAACTGCTTGATACAGCAATTATAGCTGGAATTTTGCTCTGTGCCCTTTTGCCTGCAGTTTTGTCACCATACTCTGTTTGATCTGAACTCTCTCTCTGAGCTTTCATGCTCTGAGACTTCTGGACTTTTACCCAAAATCACTCATGAAACTTCATGAAAGTAAGAAAGAATTATGTTTGGTGAAAGGAGGGTAACTT
Source organism: Lagopus leucura (assembly GCF_019238085.1). NCBI lineage: Eukaryota > Metazoa > Chordata > Aves > Galliformes > Phasianidae > Lagopus > Lagopus leucura. The sequence goes on along the minus strand of NW_024962265.1, from coordinate 4,902,905 downwards.
CTGAAAGAGGATAGGAAGACCAGCAAAATGCAAACCTGTTGTGTCCTCTCTTCATTTCCTTCTTCCTATTGCACACAAAGCTTTGTCCCAGCCACTGGCAAACAGCACAGACGTCTGACTACGCTTCAGTCATGGCAGAAGCCAGCAAAAATAGCCTGCATAGCTACAGAGAAGCCCTGACTTTATTTTCAAGTTGAATTTGAACTACTAAAACACTGACAGCACTATGGCTGGAAGTTACTAATGGAGTCCTCCATAGGTATATCACAGGCAGAATGAAGAGAAATGTTGGCAGTTCAGAAGCAGCTAAAACCCTGTCACTGGGAGTAACCCTCTTCTGCAGTACAGAGGCTTGATTTGTGATTATCAGCCCCCAGGATTTCAAGAAGTGTGTTACTTCCAGCCTGGGCTCTCATCATCCAGCCTCTGAAAAGTTGCTTCAGATCCATCAGTTTGTGAAAGAGGGCAAAACCTCTCCAGCCAATGTGCTATGAGCAGAGGAGGATGATTAACTTTAAACACCCTTTTGCTTTCACTTTCCCTAGACATTAAAACTACAACTGTACACTACTTTTCAAATGATACCGTTGGAGACATTCAGTATTAGGCTGGACCAGGCTCTCAGCAACCTGATCTAGCGGTAGGTTCCCTCTTTACTGCAGGGAGGTAGACTAGATAACCTTTAAGGATCCCTTCCAACTTAAACGATTTGATGATTTTATGATTTCATTGGACTGTTAATGATTTGAAAGCAAACTCCTACTGATCAACTCCTGTTTTCATTCATCTCTGATAACTTCCAACATTTAGCACTTGTACAGCTTCCTCACCTGCTGGGAAGAAAAATACAAGCAGCAGTACCTGCTGCTGTTAACTTTATGCAGTGCTTTATGAAGTTTCTCTTTGACCGCGTCTTCAGCAGAGCCCTCCAAGCAGTCTGAAATGTTGCAGTCCCATTCAATTACTTTCAGGGTCTGTTCTACCAGGATGATTTCCTAGCAGCAGCCAGTAAAACAAGGGATGTCTTGTTCTCTACAGATTTTGACACTGACAATTTGAATTGAGTCACCTATGGCTGGCTGGGTTCCAAATTGCTCTGAAAAACAAGTGGGATGAACAACAGTACAGTCCCATTCCAAGAGGGCAATGCAAGAAAGGTGCTGAGCTAATGCAACAGTGCCATTGCAATTTCGGGGTCAAAACATGAATATTTACTGAAAAACACAAGTGTTCCTTCCTACCTGGGGAGCCAGATCTCACAATTGCAGGGGTACCAATGAGCTCATACAGGCAGTGTCACAGGAGGTGCCATCGTGGCTGTGGGAAGTCCATCCAATGTGACAGCTACGTCACTTCTATGCCTCATGCCTCTTTACACCTGATCACACTTGTTGACACACGTGCCAAAACGAAGCATGTGTATGGGTGAGGGAAGGAAGAGGCTGAGTTCTTCTCTAAGCAGGGCTGCCAAATTGACATGCTGCATTACAGCAGGGGCTCGAGAAGTCTTTCACCCTGCATGTTCCAAGGATAAATAAAAAAAATGTACCCGTGCAATGCAACGGCTGACACGTATTGCACTCACATGCCTGACTGAGAACTGCACTTAGCATCAAGGGGAGAGGTCACTTGGCACCGAAAAGCAAATGAGGAGCCAGAAGCCCCCAGCTTTTACAAAGTCCATTTGCTTTCACGCCATTGTCAGAAGAGATGAAACCAAAAATGGAGAGCATCATTTCTCTAAGGACATCCTCACTGTGTATTGCCTGCAGTAGGTGACAGACAACTCTGCTACAGCTAGTAATTTGATTTCAGATGCTGTCCTGTTTGTTCCCCCCATACTGCTTACAGACATTCCTTATTTTGAGGACAATGGCTTCCCAAACACTTCTTCTTTATTAACACTGAACAGCACAGTTGTGGTGCCTTTTGGACAGAGGTCACTGCAAACTTTCAGAACCAAGACAGCCTGCTGAGTTTTCCCCAGAATGTATCATCCTGCTTTTGATTCTTTTTCTGATCCCAAGCAATACACAGCCCTTTAGAAATGGACAAACCAACTGCAAAGGCTGAGATTAACCAATATATTTAGCTTGGTTCTTTTCTGGGGTGGTAAATTCCTTGATTTCCCCACATATTAAGTTTCTTCACGAAAACCAAATCAAAAGGCAAAATTCCAGAAATTAGCTAAGAATCTGTGGGCCTAGGATATTCAAGTCACAGCTGCCAAAAATTTAAAACAAAACAGTAAATCATTTACTACATTTTCCTCCTCAGTTTGGCAAGAAATATTCTTGCTGTGCCATCCAAACAACTGGGAATGTAAAACTAAATTAAAACAACTTTTCTTCCTTCCTCCCCCTGGATAATCATGTTCTTGGAAAATTTGTTTTTAAATATCATTAGTTCTCACCTAGGAGTTTAAATTTAATTAATTAATTAATTTTATAAAAATGTAACAAAAAATCATAGAATCATAGAATCATAGAATCACCAAGGTTGGAAAAGACCTAAAAGATCATCTGGTCCAACCGTTCACCTATTCCCAATAGCTCCCACTAAACCATGTCCCTCAACACAACATCCAGTCTTTCCTTGAACACCCCCAGGCTCGGTGACTCCACCACCTCCCTGGGCAGTCCATTCCAGTGCCTGACCCCCCTTTCTGAAAAGTAATACTTCCTCATGTCCAGCCTGAATCTCCCCTGCTGTAGCTTGAAACCATTCCCTCTTGTCCTATCACTAATGACACGAGAGAAGAGGCCGACTCCCAGCTCACTACAACCTCCCTTCAGGAAGTTATAGAGAGCAATGAGGTCTCCCTTGAGCCTCCTCTTCTCCAGGCTGAACATTCCCAGCTCCTTCAGCCTCTCCTCATAAAATCAAATCCAAGATATTTCAGTGCACTAAGTATGTCATAAGCAAAACTCATACATCCGTACAACAAATGTATGTTTTTGTTATCTTTGCTCAATAAATAAAAAAAAATTTGGAACTAGAAATACCCCTTGATATAAGGAGTCTGTTGCACAGTGTTTCCTTATTGTTCATCCTACGGGTGAAGGGAGTCTGGGGCTGAGCTGTAAAACTCCATGTGTTAGAAAATTAATGAAAGAAAGTAGGAATATTTTTGAAACACTAACATCTATAGGTCTAAAATGGGAAATCAGATCAAGAAAACTAGGAGGAGAGTGTCTATCTTTTGCAATTTAAATAGGAAGGGAGCAGAAAGCTATAAGGGCAACAGCCAAAATGAAAAGGGGAAGACAGTTGCTATGCGCAACGTATCCGGCAGTGACTGCACCGTATGTAGATAAAGGCACCTGAGTTTTAAATCATTGCTATTATTGGGTAATATTGTGCTAAGATTGCTGTCTCATGGAAAAGAGTGGTGAAAAACGTGATAAAACCAGTGATCATTAAAAAAATAATAATAATCCAGTTTGATGCTTAGAGCCCAGGCTGAACACACTTAGGTGCCAGTTAAAACAGGAACCTGGTGTTCCCTGATGGACTCAAATTCTTGCAGTGTCCCATTAATAAGTACGAGTTCATAGTCTCACTTTTTAAAGAACCTCAAGTAACTATAGTTTCCAGAAGCTGTAACATCACTGAAGTTTGAGTGCACATGCAATCTATGAGGAAGATGTTCCTGCAGAGCAGCTCATCATGAAGTTTTGAAACAAGAGATTTAACCTGACCGTCATTTAAGAGGCAACTCCTTCACATCCTTAAGCATAAATAGCATAGGAAAGGCTGCAGCTGGAAATCGCTTCTATTAATACAAAAGTACAAATTTGAATGCAAAACTGTGTTTATAAGGAAGCTCTTGCAACAAAATTCAAAACTGTACACAAAAGAAAACCCAATCCAACCAACCAATCAAAATAAATAAACAAACAAATAAAGCCCACCAAAAACAACCAATCCTCAATTTTTCCTATTTTTCCTTCTGCATTGCAGATATTAATTGCCATCATCCGCAGGCATCTGGCTTAAAAATCTGAGTGCACATACACAATACATAGCAGGATACTTCAGTGTTCAGATACCTGATACATCTACTTCAACTACCCCAAATCCAAGGCCTGGCTGGTATAGCAGGAGTAAGTGTGCTGCAGTGTGCCAGCATGTCCAAAAAGCTCTGAATACTTACTTTAAAACAATCATAATTGGCTATAAGGTACATCTTTATTAAAAAAAAAAAAAAAAAAAAAAAAAAAGAAGAAGAAAATGAAATAGAAGCACAGCTTGGTATTACTTTAACTTTGATGTAACAATGCGCAGATCATTCCGCTTTCACTTCAGTAGTGCAGAACTTGTCATCAGATCTCTCTGTAATCTTACTTCAATAAAATATGCTTGACATCAAGATCCATATACACTGCTTTCAGTACTGCCTATAAACACGTCTCTCTGCTTTGCTTTAAATGGAACCGCAGGGTACAAAGCAATACAGCAGAAAAATAATTGTGCCATTTTATGGTTCCGAATGCCATGCAACTGTAAAAGCACAGCTCAACAAATTGGAATGATAAAAACATCTTTATTACATACAATTTTAAGATATATATATATATTTAAATTCATGTCCTCATGATGAAAGAGCTAATGAAGAGATGAAAGGAAAACAGAGGTTATTTTCAGAGAATTAAAATGCTCAGCACGGCCCACAGACAGCAATAATATAAAAATGTACGTCTAGGGACTTAGTAAATTCACCTAAACAGGCTGGCATCTGCATGAATGGAAACACAATTGCTTTTAATATCAAGCCATCAGCCCATTGTGTTTCATAACGACAAAGGAAAATTCAAACAAAACAAGAAAGTTGCTTTGTAATTGCAGAGGAAACACAGGAAAATACTGCCTCCATTTTAGATCACGTAAAATCATCAGTTGGCATCACACAGGAGACTTTCTCAAACCGAAGTTCAAATATTAATTAAAAAATGAATTATCACTGAAAACATACAAAACAAACCCACAACCTTAAATGGACCTTTGAACTGTTTGCCAGTAAGAGACATTTGTTCTATGCACCACCTGTGGTCAGGAGCTTACAGACACTAATCCTTTGTGCCCAAGTACCTTTTTTTCACTCATTACATTTCCAGAGGTAAAAACCAAAGCCTGCTACTCCAGAGGCCAGGGCCCTGGAGGAGAGGGCTTAGCTGAAAAGCAGGAGCTTGAAGAGGAAGGATAACACTGTGTTTATTGCAGTAGGCTTTTCTCCACAAGATCTGGATTACCATTTTCATTTTTGACAGAGGATTTCCATGTCACCTTGGGCAAGGCACCTAATTATACCCATTCATATCACGGCAACAACTACTGCCTTTATCTTTTGCCTCCTCCAGCAATACACTTACACATAAAGAGTGCTCTAGAAGGTGCACAAATGCTGCCAAGCACAACAAATCCCGCTGTTCACCTCTAAGCCCCAACACCAAGTTGCTATGGTCAGCACCTCCCATCTGTGTGCTCCTGACAGTGATGGAGAATTACTGATGCATGCGTTAGATACATTTCTTCCTTTTTTTTTTTTTTTTTTTGACCCGTAGTACTGCTTGATCCAGAACTCACCTCAATGCTCTCCCGGAACCATGACACTCCATTCAAGTGAGTTGTTTTCTCTCACCTGCATCAGAGTGTGAGCATCTTGTGTACCTTTCATAGTGAAATCAGTGATATAACTAAAACTTATTGGGAGGGAGGGAGGGAGGGAGGAAGGAAGGAGGGAAGGAAGGAAGGAAGGAAGGAAGGAAGGAAGGAAGGAAGGAAGGAAGGAAGGAAGGAAGGAAGGAAGGAAGGAAGGAAGGAAAACGAAAGGAAAGGAAAGGAAAAGGAAAAGGAAAAAGAAAAGGAAAAGGAAAAAGAAAAGGAATCAGAAACTACAAAAACACCTTTAGTTTGATGCATGATGATGTTCTGTCCTTCCTTGCTTTGGACTAGACTTTTCTTAGACACAATCAAACACCAGATTCATGTCATCTTTCCTTTCCACAACCCACTCAAGTTTAAAAGATAAAATTACGTGCAAATTGTCTGTGATTTTTCAGATGGGCGAGTCCCTCACTATGCAATCATACTTTGAAGCACAGCTGAGCTGCATTTGCATCCAGCATCCCTCCAGAGTTCTTGTGAGTCAGTGGAATGACACTGCATCATCCAAGATCCTTCCCATTAATCAATAATTTGTAGCCAGTTACACAGAAGCTCCCAGTTTTCCTTGTCCCACGTGGGACAAAACTGTTCAAGAAACACTGATCAAATGTAGATGTGACAAAAGAAGTGACTGCCTCTTTCACCACAATCCTCTGTACTGTTTAAATTGAAATAACTCAGATTTTCCATCTTACTATTTATTTATTTATTTATTTATTTTCCAACAGAAAGCAGCAAGAGAATCATTGTTTTGGCCTCAAGGCATTCATCAAGCCCTCTCATTTCTTTCTGGAGTTCAGCAGAGTAGCCACTTTATCTGGTGTGTGATTGGATAGATTTTTTTCCCCAGGAAGATACTTCATTTTAGTGTATATGGAAGGTATATTGCACATAGAAACCAGGGAATAGAGTAGCAAGGCACTAAATCTATCTGCTAAAGAACATTTATTCAAAGACCACCACAAGGCTCAATCTAATTGACAATTTCTGCTCAGGGCCCATGATTAAATTACGAAGGCAGTTGCAGGTAAGAACAGGAAAGAACTAGCACTGCCATTGGCAGGAGCATGCACGATGGTTGTCGTGACCAGCAGTTATCACCAATTTGATTTTAGCACCTAGTATTAATCGAGGCATGATGAAAAAAGATCTCATCTCAACAGCAAGGCGTAGGCTGGGGCAGTAAGGGGTTAGGAAGAGAGCATGCGGTGTTTGTTACGAGTATCCTCTGGAATGTATGATTGCTAACCTAAATATGCACATGAGAAAGTGTTGTTCTTTCTACAATGCTTTAGGCACATTAACCCATACACTGTCTCTGTTAATGTTTTCCATGACCTCAACAACTCAACAAGATTCGCCGTACAGTTTTTCTTTCCTTATAACTTTCTCCGTACTAAGGACAAAGAACAGACAGAAAAGCTGAGAATTTCTGCATCTCCATCAATTAACCATTACAGATTAGTGTGCATGTATATCCTATATACACTACGCACTTGGTGTGACTCACAGTGAAGTAGTTTATAAGCCAAGGAGTTCAGAAGGATTTCTTTCCATCCAGTGATCCATGGAATTACACAGAAAACTTCAAACACTTCACTCACGCACCAATTTATGCAATAATAGAAAAAAAAATCCTTTTGTGCAGCCAGAGTATCTCTCATGTATATATGTCTGAATGATCGTAGTGTAGCTGCTGATTGTCCTCCAGTTTAATAATGCATCTACCTGGACATCACAAAGGACTCCTATAGATAAGCAGCCACAGCACAGATGTTACACTTACATCCTATCCATTAGTCCTTCACGACTTGACTGTAACTTATGTAGATCTGAGTGCATCCAGACTATGTGAAAATGCTAACAGCATGGATACATTTGTATGCCAGCCAGTGATCAAGAGCAATTTCCAGTTTGCCATGGCTACCAATTTTAAGGGCTGAGGTGTAAGCAATGTGCTACTTATCTTGTTTAGGTTTCAGACCTCAAAAAAAGGAAAAGGAAAAAAAAAAAAAGAAGCCATATACACAGGCAAAGAAAAACCACAACAAACAAACAAAAACAAAAGGAAAAAAAATCAGTGAACTCCGCGCGGCGGGCCGCGCCCCCCCCCAGAAAAAAAAAAAAAAAGAAAGGAAACTTTAGTGTTCTTGAGTGAGTTATGTCATTTGACAGGAAGAAACTGTGGTCGCTCATTTGTTTAGCAGCTAGAAGTGTATTAATCTCTGACAGATTTGCATAAATACAAAAAAATCCTACCAACCCTAATACTGTACTAGGGACATGCCTGTGGTTACAAAATAGCTTCCTATGACTTAATTTAAAATAGCTTAGTTGACAGTTACTGCAGAATCTAATATACTTTGTTCAGGGTCAACGTTGGTATGCTTTTAGTGGCAGCCTTGGTTCAGGAGTCAGGTATCTCAGTCAACACTGAAATTTGACTACAGAAGATCCAACCTGCTTCAGCTCCATCAAGAAAAGCTGAAGCTATAACAACCTGAATCTGTCTTTTTTATAAAATAATCTGAGAACTCCTTTTGTATGAACAGAGACCAAATGGTTCTCAGTGCACAAGCCATGCTTGCAAGCTTTATTGCTTTCCCTTGCTTGGACTAATATAGATACCATATATCTAAGCTACCATCAAGAATGAGATTTTGGTGTTGGAGTCTGACACCTGCATTCTGCTCAGATATATGGTTTAAATTAATTTCACTGAGGGTGGTGGGAAAAGAGACTTCTCTAACTTTGCAAACCATCAGCACTGAAGGCTAGCAGGAGAACCGGCTGGAAGAGAGGTGCCTACAGTAGAAGGAGTTTCAAAGCCCTGAGAAATCACGTGGAAAATGATAATTAACTTTCTGTAGGAAGACATTCAAATACCAACTTCGCTGACACCCCTTACTGCAGCTTCAAGATGCAGACCAGGGTTTGAAACCTGTTTTGTCTGTTTTTTTCTTATGCAAAGTTAAGCCACTTAAAATACTTAAGAAGAGCTTGCTTTTATGAAGAACAGACATCATATTCAGTCAAATTTGTGTTTAAAATGGGCTAGCTGCAAAATGTATACACAAGTGTCAAAAGACTCTTAATTAAAGCATAGAAACTTTATCTCTGTACTTACTAACATTTGCAGCAATCTTCATTCATACACATTTTTGAGAGGAAATCAATTATGTCACAGACTTGCTACCCTTCTCCAAGGGCCTTCTTCCAATGGCTAATGATCCATGATAGATTATTTGAGGAAAACAGGGAAGAAAGAGGAGTAATTTGTACCCAAGAGTATCAAAGAAAGCTAGAAGTTGATTAGAGTAAGGCTTAAATTCAAAGCAAAATTTGTTATTTAACACCACATAAACTCATTCATATTCAAAAACATAATTAGAAAATGCACAAAAGCTGTGTAGTGGATCCTACCCACCCTTCACAGGGTACCAGTTAATTCAAGATATTACATATTTTATTTGTGCTTTTTGGAAGTGGACAGGCACTGAAATGACAACCACAATCTCTTCTGGAAAATACACACAAGCACATTGCTGCTTACTGTCCTGCAACCTACTATAAATGCTATTTGGGATATTATGGTAATTCCACAACATCTTTGAGCCTATACTGCATGTGTATGCATATGTATGCATGACATGTTTAAATGTATAACATTTAGAAGCCAGAAATCATTTTTTACTTTGTGAAACTTGCATACCAACACCTAAGGAGTGTCCTTGTATATGCAGGCTTGATTATCTATTAATATCATAGGGGTGCCAGGAGCTATTTAGCAACTAAGGACATTATGCTGTACTCTACTGGATCATGACACACACAAGTCATCTTTTGTTCATGAAGTCTTAATGCTTATTAAAGATGGATGTCTAATACAGATATCTTGATGTCTATTATCTCAACACTAGAGTTCTTACTCTTTTACTTTTCCAATTCTTTCCCCATTGCCACCTGGGGAGAGTTAGTAGGTGGCTGTGTGCTGCTGAGCTGCCTGCTGGGGTTAAACCACCAGCCAGCATCTCCAGATACCTCCCAACATTTATTGCCACACATCCTTTATCTTTATTCTCCAGAATTTGGCCCACTTCCCACATCTTTTCTCCAACTGTGATCATCTTCTCCTAGAAAGATGAAGAAATGCCTTCTGCTCTCCAAAACCACTTCTCTCTGGGAACCTGTTTTATCAACCTCCTTTTCCTTCTGGACTCATTTACCAATTAAAACTGTCTGTGTGCAGGACAACGCTTGGCCAGCCTGCTTGTCGATGCATCAGTGTCACATCTGTCTAGTAACTGGAGTATTTAGGATATACCACTTTTGCTTAGTGCAAGTGTTGTCAAAATTTACTACCAGTCGGCACCAGTGGCACATAGGAAGTCCTGGGCTTTTGCATCACAGTTCAAAAATGGATACTCACCCCACCCACACACCCCAAATTTCTGCTAAATGTTATCATTTACTATTATTTATTTTGCCACAAAAGTTGTCCAACTTATTAACTCACCTGTGTGTGTCTATTGCAAAGACACATGGCTTGAAGCAGAGGAATGACAGAATCTATTTTGTATCAGAATAGAATCCTTTGTTTACTGATTACTTGTATGTAGATAAAGATATGACTCCCTTATTTACAATAAGAGGTGTTAGGCAGGCACTAGTTTACCGATTTGCGTGCAACAACTCAACTTGTTGAGCTGCTGCTTTATTTCATACAAACCCCCACAAGGCAGCAAGCATATCACATAAGCTAGATACATCACTCCCCCTGAAATACCAAACGCATTTAATCATGCCGACAAATATTAGTTTTAACCTTATGTAAGCCTTGAATGAGCACACAAATCTTACTATTGCTATTTCAAGTCTATAACTGGCAAGATTCCCAGATAAACCGCTGTCATTTTGGACAACACTAGAAAACTGAACTGAAGCAGTAAAACTCGGCCTGCCCCAAACAAGCAAATACAGTTCTTTGCCAAACAAAATTTCTAAGCAAAGTTTAGCACAGTATTAGAAGCAATTAAGAGTCACACAGAAGAAATGCTGGGAATAGTTCAAAACAATAATGGAAATTTATGTCCCAAAATTGGTGTTCCTTTTCCGAATATTTGATATATGAGCATAAAATCCAGACATCAATGGCCTTCTAAGTCAAGAGCAGCTAAAGGCAGCTAAATACCTCAAAGGAGATGCCTGCAACAAGAATTGGCTTTAAAAGTTCCAAATAGATGTTTCAATTTTATATTGCTCAGATTTGAAAAAATGTAGAGCTTGAGCTGGACTCAGGATGTGGGCAAAAGGCCAGACTGTCTCAGGAGCTTGAATTTCAAAAATGAGAGCATGAAAGATTTTGGAGCGCTAGCCCTTACTTTTCCTGTCTTATTGAGGGCGAGTGAGCAAGAGGATAATTTGAAAACTTGGCCATACATGTCTCATTTTCATTTTGTTTCTTTTAAACAAATAGATCAGCCTAACAATCTCCAGGACAAACAAAGCTCAACAAAAAAGATCCCCACCCAGCACTATGATTACAAAGCATTTGGTTTGGCTTAGTCTTCCAGGACAAATAAAAGCATAAATACATTGTCTTCATGCATAAACTGGAGACATGCAACTGAGATTGATCACTACTGGTATGAAGTCTTAAAACTATGCACTGCAAGCCTATACCAGATGTGCTCATTACCTTTGCTCCTAATGGTTCCTCTGTACTGGAATGATGGGCAACACTCTTATTTCCCCATGACACAAATATCAAACTCATAATGAAGACTATTATTCTTTCCCCCCCACTCCCAATGAACCACACCACACAGATGATGAAATTTCATAACTGGTATTGTTGCTTTCTTAAAAAAGAAAATTGGGAAATGAAGACTTCCAAGTGAAAGAAGAAAAGAAGAAAGACTAAACATTTTTCCAGTCTTACCAGCCATGTTTGTGCACAGAATTCTGTTTGATGTCCCAAGCTTATATTTTTGTTTTTGTTTTTGTTTTTCCATGAGAGGGAAAAAGAGATGAGAGTATGGCCATAAGGATGATCAAAGGATTGGAGCCTACAAAGAAAAGTTGAGGGAGCTGGGCTTGTTTATCTTGGGAAGAAAAGGCTCTGAGGAGACCTTACTGGGGCCTCCCAGTACTTGAAGGAAGCTTATAAACAGAAAGGAGACCAACTTTTTACATGGTCTGACAGTGACAGGATAGGAGGAAATGGTTATAAACTAAGCGAGGGGAGATTTAAATTAGATGTTGGGAAGAAGTTCTTTATTTGGAGTATGATGAGGCCCTACCACAGGATACCCAGAGAAACTCTGGATGCCTCATCCCTGGAGGTCCTCAGTGCATGATGATCTTTAAGGTCTCCTCCAACCTAAACTCTTCTATGATTCTATGCTCAGCCATTTGGCAAACAAAGAATATAAAGCTGTGAGGAAGGAGAAGTTTATTATGCAATTAAGAATCATTCCTATGATTTGATTAATTTCACCACAAATTCAAAGAACCACTGGAGATTCAACTTTGGTTTCGATGCTCATTTATCCAAATCCCTAACTTTGTGGAGTTGACTTTCTGTCATTTAAAAAACAAACAAAAACATAAAATGGTTTGAGTCAGAAGGGACCTGAAAAGCTATTCATTTCCAATGCCCTGCCACAGGCTCATTATCCCCACCAGATCATGATGTCCATAGCCCTATTCAACCTGGCTTTGAGCACCTTCCAGGGATGGAGCATCCATGGTTTCTCTGGGCAACCAGTGCCAGTCCTTTACCACCCTCTAAATATAGAATGTCTTTCTGAAACCTAATTTAAATCTACTCTCTTTTAGTTTAAATCCTTTATCCCTTGTCCTATTTACGCTACACTTTGATATTATGCTGATAAGGGTCCCTCTCCAGTTTTCTCCAGTTTCCCATATCCCACTAGCGACACACCCCAAATCTATGACATTGAATTCCTCCACATTCTAAAAATTGCACCACTGACATTTATCAACAGTTGCTGAATGTTAATGAAGACCAACTAGTGGATGTGAGCACAGTTAAGTGGTGGGTGATGAAACACCGAAACAGTGGGTCACCTCCACCAGTGCAGATTTTTATCAGCACAGCATACAGCCTCTAGATCATCGCTGGTGAAAACGCATGGCTAATGGTGGTGACTGTGTTGAAAAATAGTGTTTTGTAGGTGAGAATTTGCTCTACCAAGCTAGTGTTAGAATCACAAGGTTGGAAACAATCTTCAGGATCATCTAGTCCAACCGTCTTCTCATTACCATTGCTACCTAAGCACTAAACCATATCTCGCAGCTCCTCATCCAGACGCCTCTTGACCACTGCCAGGGACGGCGACTCCACCACCTCCCTGGGCAGCCACTCCAGAGCCTGACCACTCTCTGAGAGAAAAAGCTTTTCCTTATGTCTAATCTAAATCTTTGGTACAACTTGCAGCCATTTCCTCAGGTCCTATTTGTTGCCTGGGAGAAGAGGCCAAACCCCTCCTCATCACAGCCTCCCTTCAGGAGGTTGTAGGGTGCAGTGAGGTCTCCCCTGAGCCTCCTCTTCTCCAGACTGAACAATCCCAGCTCCCTCAGCCACTCCTCATAGGATTTGTCCTCCAGACTCCTCACCAGTTTTGTTGCCCTTCTCTGGACACGCTCCAGGGTCTCAATGTCTTTCCTGTAGTGAGGGGCCCAAAACTGAACACAACACTCAAGATGCAGCCTCAGCAGTGCGGAGTACAGGGGGATGATTACCTCCCTGCTCCTGCTGGCCACACTATTTCTAATGCAGGCCAGGATGCCATTGGCCCTCCTGGCCACCTGGACACACTGTCAGCTCACGTTCAGCCGAGCATCAACCAGCACCCCCAGGTCCCTTTCCTCTTCACAGTTATCCAGCCACTCATCCCCAAGCCTATAGTGCTGCATGGGGTTATTGTGGCCAAAGTGCAGGATCTGACCTAACTTGGCCTTGTTGGCCTTGTTATTGTTCTCTATCAGTTGCAGTTTCCATGGAAGTAAATAGGAGGCATTACTTCTGGAGCAACCTATGCAAAGCCAAACAGCAAGTGAAATTAATAATAAAAATAAAAAAATAAATAATATAAAACAACCCCCCCCCCCCCCATATACCCCCCTCCGCCCAAATACCGAAGACATCAAAAATAAAAATAAAACAACAACAGCTAGCCTTCCCTTGCCTTTCCCCATATACAAAACTAAGAAAAACAAAAACAAATTTAAATGGTTCCAGCTCTTTCACAATTATTTCTTATTATTAAAATGGCATGATAATACAGGGGGGAATATGTAGAACTGCAAATTAACAAAGCTTTTCTATCTAAAAATTTTCTTGTTTGAACATACAGATCTTCCCACACAAAGGTAAAATCAAATGAAAATTGAAAGAGAACCAAGTTATACTAAGGCTTGCTGTGTGCATAAGCAGTTTGCTGTCTCAGTATTTTCTAGCGCGTTATCCAACTTGGGAAAGTTTGCTTTACAACATACAAAAGATCTTACAATCTTGGAACCTTCAGGACCATGTACTTTGTGGTTAGGCTAATCTGATGCTTTACCCCAGTGATGTGTCTGAATTAATCTTATCTTTGGTCGTCAACGCAACAAGCTCCCAGGAATTAAATGAGAATCTTGTAACATTAAAACAAAGTTGTTTATTATCAACCATGCACAAGCTGTTGGTATGGCTAGCTGCCACACAAATCAAGGTTAAAACAGACCAGGCTTACAGCTGAAATACAACTAATATGACATTATTCTTTCAGACATTTGGTTGGGCTGATAAATTTATAACTCTGTAATTTACACAGTGTCCCCATGACATGTGGCAGTAATGCTATTGTATACGGAGATTTTTATCATAGGAATGAAGGGGAGAAAATCTACATTTTCCTAATGCAAATCTTTCCCATAACAATTTCAGAATGCATGCTGACTTGCTGAAGTGTACAATTTACCTATGTGACAGTACATGAAGTTCAGATAGTGATGGATAATTATTTTAATGCAATGCAAAATTACTCTGTGGAACTCATTGGTACAGAAAGTGGTTAAGTTATCACATATAATACCGCTAAATAAAAGTATATTCTTCAGTAACATGAGGCTTGAAAGATTTATTCTGCCTTCTGACTCATGCATCGCATCAGTAACGCAAATACTGCTAGAATTCAGCATTAAGAGAGAAAATTCAATTAGCAGGATTTTAACACTCTTGTGTAACACGGGAACTGTCTCATGGGAACAGACAGGAGTTTGTTTTATATGACCTTCTATCCCTGAGAGATACAGAAAGCCTACATGGATACGTTCCCAAAAAAGGAAAGATTTTCTTCAACCTCAGATAATAGTTGGCCGAAGTGTGAGCACTTAGATCCTTCCCCATCCATTTTAATCCTATCTAATTGTAGATGTTCTCATCACCCATTAACCCATCACCCATCCTTTTAGTTTCACCTCCCCAATTCTAAGCATATGGCCTCCGTGGTATCTGCTGGCACTGATTCCTCCAAGCTCATTTTCATGCGGGTTATTGCTTTCCAATCTCTTGCAAGACTTTCCCCTCCCTTTGTGTTATGACAAAATTCAAACAACAAAAGCCTAAATCGCCATTTCTGAGAAGTGCTCATTATTCTAGATAACTGCCTCTGTAATTAAACGCTCCCCATAAGAAAGTCCTTCTAGGTCTGAAATTATTAGCCAACTATTGCCAGAACCCCTCAGTCAAAGCATATTTTTATCATCTTCCTCAAGGAATTCAGAATTGGCCGCTTCTACTGAGTAGATACAAAGTTACCATATATAGGTAACCACCCTGTTCCAGATCATCACATCTTAAAAAAGCATCATACATACTGATTATATGGATTACTCCCTGGAAAGCTGATTTTATTCAACAGTGCCACTAAGCTTCCAGCTGCTGAAGGAATAAGAAATGCTCAGCCTTTTGCTGCTAAACTAGTTCTGCTTTCCCATCCACTTTCACCATGTAGATTTGTGCAAACTTCCTGTGTGGTCTGACTGCTGTTGTATAAGACCAAATGGGGGGGGGGCGGGGAAGCAGAACTTATCTTGTGTTCCAAATTGTCATGTTTTGCGATGTTGCAACCTGGAGTCCAACATTTTTACATGTCCACATCACAAGTTCTTTGTGTACATGGCTCATTTTCATCACAGCAGCTTGTTCGTTTTTTTTTTTTCCCTGTTGTTACAGCATGCATTTTCATAATATCTGCTTAAATTTAATCCATAAACTGAATTGCCAATACATAAGAACCAAACAAGCCTGCTGTAACTTGCAGAGAGTTTAATGTGAA
The DNA here is from genome assembly GCF_019238085.1 of Lagopus leucura. Lineage (NCBI taxonomy): Eukaryota > Metazoa > Chordata > Aves > Galliformes > Phasianidae > Lagopus > Lagopus leucura. The sequence continues at coordinate 4,886,889 of NW_024962265.1, read as the reverse complement.
AGCAAGGCAATGATTACTACAGTCAGATTAATGCAGTACAGTCCAGCCATGTTTCTGTACATCATGGTACATTTTGATCTCAAGGTGTTTTATTCTTTTAAATAGTGACTACAGTGTTGATTTTTTTTCCCCCATAAGTTAAGCCTTTGCTTAAGACTTTTCTCCTATGATATCCATACAATAAATATTTGTAACTGTAACCAAAAATAATATTGGCAATCGTAACTTCTTATCTTCCTGTAATAGGACAAAATTGTGACTCTTGGAATTGGACCTGCAACTCTCTCTGCTCATTCTCCTCATTTCAGTTCAGTCTCAGTTCAACCACACCAATGTGAACAGCACGCATGTTTTTGGTAGCAGATCAAATCCTGTTTGCTATGTTGTCACCGTATAAATAATTACCTCTTTTTGTTGTTGGATGCTTTCTTGTGTATTGTTGTGCAGTATCCTTGCATCAGAGAAAGAAGAAAGGATGTAGAAGTGCAATAACCATCTCAGACACATCAGTATGGGAAAATTCAGGCTGAATGTACTTTTCTCTGAAAGTAACGCCTCCTATTAAATTCCATGGAAACTACAACAGAACAATAACATAATTGATACAGCAAATTCACAGCTACAGAATGCTATTTCTTCAACTTAGTTGCCACCATTAGCTGGTTCACATGGGTGAGCTGATCAAGACACTCCTGTGGTGTGACAGCTGTGGATGGCCATTCAGAACGTGACTTGTCTTTCTCACTGTCATCACTGTTGAAACACACCACTGTACTCACATGCACTTTCTGGTCACCATGAACATTCAGCAATGAGCATCAGTGGATGACAATTGTTCTGTGTGATGGAATTCAGTGATACACATTTCCCTCATACACACTTCCGTGTCAGACAGCATTTTGTCAGACTGCCCCTTTGCTGCCATCTGTCACATGGCAACAAAGTGTAACAGAATATCGGTGGGAAGATTCACCATCTACTGCCATACCACTAACATCTGCCTCTGATGTGGTGATCCAAAATGAGACATTAATTTTGAAGCAGGTCTTGTAATTTTTTTTTTTTTTTAATTTAATATGTAAAATATTGCTAGGGAGCGTACATTCAAGTTACAGAACCTAGCAGTAAAAAGTAACTTTGCTTTTTCTCCAGATTGTGGGCATGGAGAACAGAGACTGCTTTTAAATTCGTGTATCTCACTGGCATTTTTTCCTCATAAGATTTAAGCAAAGATCTTGAAGATCACATGAAACAGTGACGTTGCCAGTTTTGAGGAATCATGTAACCAGATTCTGGAGATGCACTTGTAAGACCTGTATAAACAGCACAATCTCTCATTAACCACAGATTTTAAGAATTTCACAGCAAGAAGAGCAGCTTACTGACCACAGATGTAGCTTTAACATTCAGCAAACAGCTAGGAGATCTGAACTCAGTGTAGGAGTAGTCCCAGAGCCCTATGGAGGAGCCTCATTGCTCTGGGTTAAAAATACAAACTGCTTTATCAGGAATAATAAAAAAATTCTGCTTGCGAAAATCACAACTAGCTCTAAAGTGCAGCAGAGATATTTTAGTCTGATGCAGCAGATTTGGTTTCCCCTATTACCACTTCCCAGTGACTTAAAATTGCTGTGCAACTTACAGAGTTGGTTTACACAGCCTGACTGCAAACTAGGATGTTATAGGGTCAGCTCTGTTAGAAGATTATATTAAATTTATTAGTTTACTTGAATGCTGATTGAAAGAGCAAAGAAATAGGTCATTTATTTCTTTTAAATAGAGGGAAAAAATAACTAGAAATTTAAAGCCTAAGTTAATCTTATTCCCAAGAGCCTTACAGAGTCTAGACTTCAGACAGAGTAAATCTGGTCAACAGCAAGCTGGAAGTAATTCATACAGTAACTGCTCTGAACAGGACATTTTTTCACCCATTAGATCTAAACATTTTCCATGGAAGAAGATGTCAAGTCTTCTCCAAAACACACAGGTCCCAGCTCTCAGATAGTCTAAGCCAGTACAACTTGCTCCAAGGAACACTGTCAGTTCATGTCAGCTGGAAATCCAACTCCAAATCACAAAGTACTGCCTCGATTAATTCCTCTTGGAATCAATGAAAGTTTACATCAGTGTTTAAATACTTTTCTCCCCATCATCCTATTTGAGGCCTTTAATACCTTTCCCCCCTTTTAAGTCCATAAATTTTCCCAGGGCTCTGCCTACAGAAATCGCTTATTTTGGCTCATCCAGATGAAACTTGACACTGGACAGCAACATTCTACAACTCCTGCCGAGGCCAATTTTTCCAAGAAGTAACAAGTCTAAGGTCTACAAGGAAACCCACAAGCCTCAGCAGTGCTCTTTTAAAACCAGAGTGATGGAAGCGATGTCCATCAGATTAGCAAAATGCGCAACAGCTCTACTGACTCAAATGATCAACTCCATAACATGGGTCATATGTTTCCTATCAAAGGAATTCTCATGCAAAGCCAAGCAAACCTCCCAAGGATTAGAATCCACCTTCCATTAACATGGTCTAAGCCCTTGCTTTCTTCAAGTAAAGATTAATTACAGTGCTAAAGGTTGAGAAGTTATGTCCATTCTAAAAATGCCTGAAGGTGAATTTAGTTGCTATTTGCAGATCAGATAGATTCAGCTTGAGGTTTGCCAACGGATCAGCCAATGTCTCCTGATTCAGGATGAGCATAATGGGAGATGCAGCGTCAGGGTGACAACTGTACTTTAACTCACTTGTATATTTACAATATATTTTGAATGGAGAAAGACCTTTAGATCCACATATATTTCTAAACTGCAGTGTCCACAGCTTTAAAAAGACTCAACTGTAGCCTTTTCACATCACTGTTTTCTTTGGGACTTGGAAATGGAGAACCCTATTTAAAACTAAAAATCTTGAAGCTAAAGAAAAAAGTTAACTCCTCCCTGATTTACTTTCCCTTGCAAACTTGTGTGGAATATACTTAATCAAGCTGCTTAAGAGAATGCTTTGCCACAAAGTGTTAATAGATAAAATTTCCAGTCCCGCCTAAGTTCTGGCTCCACTGATCTGCTGCTGTAAGACAAACACTGCCTGCATTTTAGGCATGTTCACCTGAGAATCAGTCTTCCACTAATTATTCCCAGAATCTCCCATAAAGTTATGTGAAGAAGGAAATTCATTTTGTAACAGGTACAAATAATCAGTATGTATAAAGCTTTTTAGAATACCTAACTGCAAGACAATTTAGCTTGAAATCTATTTTAAAATAATCTAGCAGAACTTACACAATAGATTTTTTCCAACAATCTGAAATCTATACATTCAACAGAAGAGAGAGACAGTATATTATTACGATAATTGCTGAGCTTCCCAATATTTCTACTTTAGAAGATCTTAACATTTAAATATCAGTTTAGAACAAATAAATACATAAAAGTCAGTATCTGCTGATTAACAGTGGTCCATAAGCACAGTGGTGCATTAACAAGAACTTGGAAGCAAGTGCCCTGTAACGAGCTGCCAACTCTACACAGTAGGTGCACTGACTTTATCACGAGGAATAAAAAAATTCAGGAGTCTTTTCTGCCGATGACGAGGCAAAAAGATACATAAAATCAGGGAAAAACTGCCTGAGAAAAGTTACATATAAACACAATTTTTATGAGAATTTTGTTGTTTAATTAAGGAAAATTCTTGTACTATCAGTACAAGCAGGTCCAAATGAAGGAGGAGGGATGGTAACATTTAGGTTACACTCAGAGGTTGTTTATTTATTTTTAGTTACAGGAAGCATTTTTTTTTTCCACAAATAATAGAGCTCCTGAAGTCTAAACAGCTTCCCTGGGAGATGGTGATACCCATCAGACTACATCCACAGGGAAAAGTTGGATCATTTTCCTTACACACAAGAAATTCAGCTCCTGCTCAGGTCAATCAAAAGAAAATCCTCTGGCTCTTGCAGAGATCCAGCAAAAGACTACAAATATCCCTGGTATCACCTGCTTCTGGTCCATGCTTGGTACAGCATCTTATTCTTTAATGAATCCCTGTTGAAGAGAACAAAGCCTGTTATTCCGACAATGCTGTAAGAACAACTGCTAGAAAAATAAGTACTAAAAGGATTTCGTTGTCCTAATTACACCTTACACAGACACAGGACACAGTGGGTACCTATGTTACTGAAGGCCGGGAAAGTGCTGTGTAGCCTGGGAATCTCTGAATAGTGATGAACCACAGGTAAGTAGAGCTGCATTTCCACTGAAGAGGGTGAGGGAGAGGGAAATAAGAAAATCAAGGAGAGAAAGAAATGAAGCTATGAGAAGTTATTTGTATGGTCATTTATGAGACCAGAAAGCAGCATCTATGTAGAGAAGGAAATGCATACAAAGGAGAGTTAGAACTTGGATGACTGGATGGTGGGGGCATTAATAAAGCAAAACAGTGAGTTTACAAATTGTGATAAAATTTTAGTGAACAGAAGAATTAAAAAAAAAAAAAAAAAAAGAGGAAAAAAAAAAAGAAAATAACAAAACTAAGTAATTTGCCATTGGGTAAATCTCAGACAAAGCATTAATTTCTGCTGTCATTCATAGATTCCATGCTTCCACCACCAGCTTCATCCTAACAACTTCTTGGAAAAATAGAAGGCTGTTGCACAGAGGGATATTTGAGTGATTGTCCAAGGTGTTGCCTAGCAAAGGCAGAAATACTGAGGGAAGGGCATGGAATTACTTGTTCTCTAAAGAGTTTAATCCTAGTTTCATTCAAAAATTATTTTTATGAGGGCAGGTGCTAAAAAGTCCAGCTGAAGAGTGAAACTTCATTGCAGTGGGCTCTCCTTGGATAGAGTCGTATGCCATGGCAAGTTTATAGATAAGACAAGTATTAACAACTCCATTTTATTGGATTGGAACTGAGGCACACAGAGATTAAGTAACTCATCCTAACTGTCTCAAAGTCTGGGGAGAGGTTGAATTATAACCTTATCTCTTGAAGCATAATATAAGTTCTCCACAACCTTTCCTTTCTACAGAGTAATTTCCTCATTTTAGATCCACAGAACTAGACATACTAAGGTTCACAATGGGTTAGTTACAAATTGGTGCACAGATCTAGTTTTGTACTTTCATTGACTTGCAAAATGAAGACAATGAAATGGTAGCTGAAAGCAAATATAAAGAAGTAATGTGTGTATGAGGGGAGGATCCTGATTTTTTCTTATGATCTTATAATACGTATATGCTTGTAACTGAGCACTGCTAATTACTAGTCATAAATTAAATTCTGAAGCACAACAGATGCAGAAACAACATTATCTTCTTGTCCTCCAAAGAAAGAAGAATGAATTCAACATCTCAAGGCCTTAGGACGCAAACTGAGCACGGGTACAGATTGCCCAGAGAGGTTGCAGAGTCTCACCTTCTTTGGGGATCTCCAAAGTCACCTGAACATCAGCTACCTGCTCTGGGTGTCCTTGCTTGAACAGGTGTTGGACTAGGTAAACCCAGATGTCCTTTCCAACCTCAGTCATTCCAGAACTCCATGAAAACACCTCAAACAGCTACTGCATGTCCCAACATATAGAAGCAAGACAAAATTGCACCTGAAAATAGCCCTTCTAACACATTGCTTTGTTAATATGGATGCAACCAGTGGGTCAAACCACAGAATTTCTTTGCTACAACATATTGTGGGTTTGTTCAAATTTAAAACTGCAAAGAACACAGATAAATTCAATGAGGAATCATTCATCAAGGGAAAAAAATAATAATAAAACACTGCTAACATAGGAAGCCCTTGAACTGCAAGTCCCTGGTAGCTGGGATGAGCATGACTGCAAATTTGCTCTCTTACACTCTTGCTAAACACTTGCTTTACTGCTTTGGTAATTTCATATTACATGGGTAAGGGGTTAGGGCACTTTAAACAATTAGACAAAGGAGCACAGCAGCAGTTGTAAGTAAACCTCTTTGTAAAAGAACATTCATTTGAATTGGATGGTTAAATCCCTGATGAAGCACCTGGAAGATTTACCAACTCATGTCCAAATGAGCAAGATGTAATGAGCTTGTATACAGGCTCAATATGAAAAGAGGATTGTTTTTAGTAAAACAGTAGAGAATAACCTCTTACTGAAAAGAGCTATATTGAATTTTAATCAGAGGAAAATAAAGATGCAAGAATAAATCTGCACGGGCTTAGAAAAGGACTAGATGACTTTCTCAGTAGTTAACAATAATGCTGGAGAGTGTTACACCCTACTCTTCTATTTTCTGTTATCTTTACTTTTTCGATTGCTCCATATATCTTGTCTAAGAAAAGGAAAACAAAATAAAAATAAACCTTTAAAAACAAACAAACAAACCAAAAGCAACAAGAAAAACCGCCAGTGTTGTCTTCTGTGAAGTAGAGAGAAAATACAGAGAAAATATGAAATGAAAAAGTTATTAAAAACCCATACTTCAATTACAACCAGTTTGCTGGCCCTAATTGTTCATCCCAGTATTTTTCACTGCAGAGTTACATGTTCAAACTGGAAGTGGAGGAACCCAAACTATGTTCTGCTGCTCATATTTTATATATTAGATCTTGGTCACAGCCACCATTCAATTTCATTTCTGTGACGACTTGGGGCTTATGTGACCCTCACTAACATTCCTTTCAGTGCAGGCTTGTATTTTCAGAGATGTTAAATGGAAAATCATTTCTAAAATGTGCTTTTAGTTATGAAAAAATTCACGTACCCCCTTTTATTTTTCTCCTTTTTTCTTTTAACAAGCATATTTTGGCAATTATTAGGGAATTTGTGCTCTCCACTGATGTCTAAAATTCCATTATTTGTATTTCATCGTGGTGATGGAGTCCAGCATTATGTCCCAGAACCAAGCTTTTGGGACTCTATTAGAGCTGTTTTTGAGGAATGGGTGGAGACAACATTGTTTGGGTCCTTGGAGTAAAGCATGTGAAAACATTTTTTGTTCCTTTTCTGAATAGTAGTTTGGTGTTAAAGATCCACGCACTAAACTAGTCTGCTCTGACACTGAATATTACCGAGAAAGCCTCACCATATCACTAGTTTTGTTGAGATGGAAAGCCAGAAGTCAAATCAGTAACAGGATTCACAGTGCTACAGTTCTGAGGTTGTTGTTCCATGCCAATAACTGAATTTGAGCCATTGCATGTGCCTTTTCCCCCAGATTCGTACCTTGAAGCTACTTAACCTATTTGTTTAATTTCACAGGTAACCCATAGGAGGTGAAAGGGAAAGGACGTTTTTCCCCAGCAAACTCATAACACCAACACAACATGGCTGAAATTGCTTTTCTTTTTGTGCTTGGCTTTGCAAGGTTCCTGCTCTGCTCTTGCAGCTGCTGGGGCTCAGAGCACAGGCTCCAGTTTCAGAAGCAGCAACCAAAGCCATGCCATGCCATGAGGAGCAAGACAATGTCAAAGAAGTACAAGGAGAGGTGGGGGCATGGAGTATAGATATCTCTAACATCAACAGATGGTCTGTGTCTCTTCTGCATGCTAGTGGGACGAGACCCCATCTTCCATATCACTTCAGAGCCAGATAAATGGTGTTTCTGACCACGGAGCACAGACCATTGCTGGTATAGCTCTGAAGTCTTTTAAAAAGTCTGAAGTTTTGCCAAGCTCTCCTAGCTCCAAGGAGCCCAACAGGCACTGCACTTATTTCACTACAGAGTGAGAAAGGAAGATCAGGCAGAAGTGTGTTAATGTCAAAACACAGGTGCTTTTCTGGGGGCTTATCTGAAGAGAAACAGAAGAAAAAAAAGAAAAAAAGAAAAATCCGAGCTCTCATGGACTTACTTTCCAATAGCTTTAATATTCAGGTCACTGACAAGAAATCCAATGAAAGAAAATATTTCTTGAAAAGGGTTTTGTTGCTTTGTTTTGCACACTCACCTGTGTTAAGAGGCCCTAACATGAACCTAGTGGGTGCCAAGATCTCCAGAAAGCATTGCATTTCTTGCCATTCCACCTCAGTCAGAAACAACAACAGAAGAGGCATGTCTGGCATGACACTATAGACACACCATGTATTTGTTTTAATACATGAGGGTTAATGCTTTAAAACTAAAATAGGGGAGCTTTAGACTGGATATAGCTGGAAAATTCTTCACTGAGAGGATGGCAAGGCACTGGCAGAGCTGCCTAGAGAAATTATAGATGCCCCATCCCTGGAGGTGCTCAAGGCCAGGTTGGATGGGGCCCTCGACAGCCTGAGCTGGTGGGGGGCAACCAGCCCATGGTGGTGGGCATTGGAACTGAATGATCTCTGAGGTCCCTTCCAATTCAAGCCATTCCATGATTCTATGATTCCTCCAGTCAGCCAGGTCTCAAACTACGACCCAGTCACAGGACAAATTAATAGGCATGCAGAAGGAAAATTAGACTGAGAATTTGCCACTGCTGAACACTATTGTTGAGGTGACTGCAATATTTCCTGCTGCATTCTGGGTCTTCAGGAATTACTTCATGCCACCTCTTTTTCTTATAAATATTAACTACGTTTTCCCTTGATACGAGTTGCCAGTAAGTTCAGAGGCATCAAACTAAACTAGATAGAAACTGGTCTGCAGGAAAGAAACTAAAATTTAAAAGGAAAGGTGGAATTGACTCACAGTTGGCATCTCAAGCCATGACCTGTATGTTGACTTCGAGCTGATTTTTTTTTTTTTTTTAAACTATCGATCATTTCACTTACATTGCACACTGCCTCTTCCTGCATTTTCATAGTGTTGTAGAATTGTTTGACTTGGAAGGGACCCTATAACGTCATCTATTCCAACCCCCTGCAACGAACACCTGCAGCTAGATCAGGTTGCTCAGAGCCCCATCCAGTCTGACCATGGATATCTCCAGGGATGGAACATCCATCACTTCTCTGGGCAACTTGTTTCAGAACTTCATTATCCTTACTGCAAGTACCTTTTCCTTACATCTAATCTAAAACTCCCCTCTTCTAGTTTGAAACCATTTCCCCTTGTCTTATCACAACAGACCCTGTGAAAGAGCCTGTCCCCTTCTTCCTTATAGCCATCCTTTAGATACTGAAAGGGGCTTTTAACCCTCCGCATCCCACAGTTATCTGTACATACAGAGTTGCTGCTGTGTTCATACACAGTAACTACATAAAGAAGTGCTGTGTAAATTGATTTAACTGCATCCCTGACCTGCTCTTTGTCTGTACCTCCCTAATTTCCAGATTCACACACAAAGTTGTTAAACTTCAGTCACGCTTTAGGGAAAAGAGCACCAGGAGGATATGTCTGCTCCATTCATATAAACACATCACTTTCTTAAGAAAACAGGATTGTTTGAAAGAGCAGCCGTCTCTCTTGCTTAAATCACTTCAGCTCTCATGTTCTCCATGTCATCCCTTTCGTCAGCAAAAACCTGCTATCACCTGACTACCCTAGCAGAGGAACCAGAAGTTGTCTCCAAATGGGATAAACTTTTAAAGTAATTCCTAGAATAGCTTCTTCTGGTGCACACATGCAGCAGACAACACATATGGAGCTCTGCAAAAGCACTTTCCTGGCATTCACTTGCAGCGGATGACTCACAGGAGTCATTCTGAGTACGGATCACCCTGACGTGACCACCCTTCCCCTGAAGCCACTCAGACCCCTCAGTTTGCAGCACGCCAACCTCTATGCTGAGGTTTCAGACGTGAAATAGAAACGATGTGCTGACAGTCTTAATAAGAAAATTAAAAGCCAAATCTGTAGCAGAACTCTTCAGCCAATTCTCACAGGGCACAGACGAGCATAAGGGATCCTCGCACACACTGCTGTGCACAGGCTCAGAAGACATTCAGAGAAAATTTAACTTCTGAGAAAAGGAAGTCAAACGCTTGGCAAATATAAGGGAAAAACCTCAGCCTGTAAGTAGATGCCATGGTTTGATTTTGAGGGCTTGCTCAGCTCAAGGTGCATGAAGCCATTTAAAGCACTGTAGCAAGACCTTCACTTAAACTTCAGCATCATAAAAAAATTAAAAAAAAAAAAATTACAACTCATGCACCCCCTCAAAATCTTTGCAATTATCCCCTTAAAAAAAAATAAATGCAAAAAGCACCACAAAACTCGATTAGGTGCAGATTTACGTTTTGCATCTCAGTTGAGAGAAACAAACTTTGTATTCAACTTATTTAGAATTTAACCAACTACATCCCCAGCTGTTTCCAAGAAGTTTCTACAAACCATCTGCAAACTTTTTACACGTCAAGATTCTCAATCAGCAAAGCAGTGCAGTTATAGCAGCACTGAACATGGCCTCTTGACACTAGATTTTTAATATCTGCAGCAAGCAATAACAGTGGTTTTGGTGGTTTGAATTAATGTTATTCACTATTCAAAGAAAAAAAAAAAACAAACACAGCACTGCTGAAAGCAAAAATCAGTAAAATTTTTAAGTATCAAATACATTCATCAGAAGGGATAAAGAAAAGTGGAAATTCCAACAAAATTAAAGAACAGAATGAACATTTTCCCCTCCATAGCCCCCAACACAATTTCACTCTCCTTTCACGCTGCTTTTTACTGCTCTGAAGTTTTCCACCCATTCCACTGCACAGCACAGCAAAGAAAGCAGTGAGTTCATGCTGCAGTTTCAACTGGTGTGAGCCTTTGCTATTAACTTGAATTTAAAGAGCAATCTCTCCTTAAATTAAAAAAAAAAAAAGAAGTAAAAAAAAAAAAATCCACACTTCCTCACTGCGCTGTAACACTAAGAAGTATATCTTAAAAATCTCCCTCGAGTCTCTCTAAACATCTGCTTAAAGGTTTGCTGTATCTTAAAAGGGCTCTAATTACCAGAAACTCCTCTCTTACTTAAGCCCAGGGCTCACATTTCGATTATAATTCAAGCTCCAGTTAATTTAGGGCTGAACCATAAAAAATAAACAAACAACTACAACAAAAAAAACCACAAATAACAACAATGAAGAAAACATAGGCCTACCTTAAAACTTTCCAGCTTTTCAGAGGATCCAAGTCAGAGATTATAGACACCATCGTATCAATAATAGCAATAAAAATAATAATAAAAAAAGAAAATGGCAGGGAACCTAAGCACAACAGCAGCAAGGACTCTACTCAGTGTGGGAATGACAACAAACCCAGCACAGCTCTTCCTCCTTCTCGAGCTGATAAGCACTTGTCCCAGCTTCTCTCCACCCCCAAAATCAATCTTGTGCTATATTGCTTCACAGTCCCAGTTTCATTTCTCCACCACTACCTTTTAAAGCCCTTGTAATCTGCTCCAACTGATCAAATGTGACCTTTTTGTAGCCCACTTTATTCCAAGCACAGCCCTCAGTTAAATCTCTCTTTATTAACACCGTCCTTCTTGGCTTTCTTTTGGAACAAACACAGCTCAGGCTTGAAGCCTCCAGTCTTTGCCAGCAATCATTTACAGATTACTGCAAGCTGCAGTCATCTCCTTTTGGGTATTTCTTCTACCTCTGAGGTTTGCCTCTTATATTATTTTCAGGAGGGTGGTGGGGGTCTCCTTTTTCATATTCTGATTCCTTTAAATTAGGGACTTCAGAATGCAACTTCTCTACCACCCATCTCTCCTCCTCCTCTTGTCTTCACCCCCAGTCTACTCACCCCCTCCTCCCCCCACAGAAAAAGCTGCTCACAACCCTTTGAATACTGTAGCGTCTTTTCCTCCTTCCCTCCTTTCTCTTTAAAATCTAATAGACTTGATAGACTTGTAAGCTGTGTGTGAAAGCACTCTAATTTATGGCAAGACTGCTATTATGGTAGAATAATGAAAAGCATAATAATGTGAGGGCAGATATAGCCTCAGTGTGTCTGAAAGGGGAAAAGGTGGTTGTGGAATTCCATTAAATCCATTTCTTCTTTTTGTTGCTACTTAAAAAATAAATAGTAAAGCGTTCTTCATATCACTATGGTGATCTGAAAAGTTGTGTAACTGCTCTGCCAGTCTGTTTATTTAGAAAAATCTACATGATTTGCTCTTCCTCCCCCCCCCTTTTCAGTAACACTTTCTGACATTGTTTTCCTTGCTTTTGAAAACTTCTGCGTTTTTTTTTCCTTTAAAAGTTTTAATTGTTGTTGTTTTTTTTTTTTTCTTTCCTTTTTCCAATACATGTGAGTGATTGTACCCTTCTCTTGAGCTCCACCCGTTTTATGGAATGTCTGGAAATTCTCAAATTAAAATTGTGGAGGGAAAATAAAAGCAGAATACTGTCTTCTAAATTGTGCAATTGAAACCAAACTACCCCAAACTATAGATACTTCCACTTTGCTATTTGTAATGTAGGCATATGCACCTTGTTCTTCCCTACCACCAGTTCTTATAAAAAAAAAAAAAAAAAAAGTTAAAAGCAGCTGTGCATGTTAAAATGAAGCAGCGATTTAACGGCCATGTGAAAAATCTGGTAGTGGGTGACATTGTGGAAGCATTAAGAAGTATATAGTGAAGCATGATAAACTTTGCAGACTGCATTAAGTCTCTCACCACCACCTCCTTTGGTGAGATGGAACTTGAGTTGTGCTTTCAGGGCACCCTTGGCTCTGCTGTAGGCACAAGAGCTTCCCATTATTGATGTCTCTATTGTACCAAAGCAGCACAGTCTGCTCTTGAAAGAAGATGACCCTGTTCCAAAATGCCTTGTGATCACTTTATCGTAGTGGTATGGGGCCCTATCTGCAGATTTTAGCAAACAAAGCTTAGAGTTCTGATATTTAGATTTTACATCCTCCCCTGGGCAACACCTTTGATTGTCTCTGAGGTGAGTGATAAGGACAGCAGGGACTGCTGCTGGCGAGATTGCAGGTACAGATCTGGGGGGTGGGGATAGCTGGGGTGACGTGCTCCAACACTCCCTTAAAACCATTGTGGCACAGAGTGATTCTCACCTGGTATATCTGAGTACTTCTTCAGAAATTAAGATTGTATCAACCTTTGGACACTTTGGGAATATATATTTATTTACCTACAGATTTGCATACTTGTCATGGAAAATGAAATTCAGTTGCCACTTGTCATGTTTTTTTTGTGGAGCTGATGAAACATTGATTGTCAGCTTTGAACATAATGAAAGCAGATTGGCCAGTGTTTCTTCCTTCCTTTCCTCCCAAAAGTCAACTATACACAGGTTAATCCTTACATGAGGGTAGGAAGGGTGTGCTTAGTTATAGTACAATCGATGCCTTTTTTTTTAACCTTCTACATATCTTTCCCATTTACTTGTTTTAGGACTAGATCCATGTATTTTCTGATCTAAACTTGTTACTGCAAGTTTTCTGTTAATGAACAGGTTCAAAGTAGCAAAGTCATCAAACGGAGTATGCAAACCATAAAAATAATTCAAAATACCCCATTCCTATCACACCCCTTTGGCAAATCCAGTTTAGATCCTTGTCACATCCTGTCCAGATGTGCCATTGCACATCAAGATGTGAAGCTCCATTTACACCTACTTGGGAATACATTTATTTCAGTTTCTGTGCTGGACAGGAGTGGGTAAGAGCTGCAAGGATGAGAGACATGATGGCTGGATGATCTTACATCTGTAGCCTTCAAGGGGTAGACACACATGGTGGAGGCCCACAAGGGGTAATGTAGATGGAAAAACCAAGGCCAAAAGAAACACCTTGTCCCTGTCCCCTACTTCAGGACTCTGTAAAACTTGGCCACAGCTCCACTTCATTGAGATGCTGTGCATCTTAGCTGTTCACACAGAAATCCAGTAATCTGTTTCCATGTTGAGTGTATTTCATACTTTTTAGCAAGTGTATTTCATACTTTCTGTAGATATTTTTCACAGCTATCCCATGGAAAACGTTCCATAATTTTCTTCCAGTGTATCTGTATGAGAACAATAAAGTAGGGGTAAGGATTCTTGCTTTCTCATTTGCAATTATTTACCATTTTTAAAATTATTTTTATCTTAAACTTACCATCTCTGGAAGGAAGGCCAAGCCTCCATTTTGCAGGACCTGGCCTACATTTTGCCAGCCTTTGTACTATATTGAAGAAAGCAACAATAAGCTTTCTAAAAATAAAGCTAGAAGATTAAGTTTAGCACAGAAAAACTTGTGACAGGCAATGGATTTTCCAAAACAGGCTCACTTATTTCTTACAGCATGTAGCTATAGTAGGAGAAAACAAATAAAACAGAAACAGAAACCCACTGTAAAATTGTTTTAACTCTTGTGCTCTTGTGCTCTCTCTCATCTTTCAGATAAATGTTTTTTTCTGTTGCGGTTAAGGACTTTGTCTTCAAAGCTTTTATTTTATACTTTAAGTGAAGACATTTTCTATGATCTTTAGCTTGTTTGCCAAGAAAAAGGCAGCACATCTGTGAAATATTACTTAGGCAAATTTATTACGGCTCTGAAAGTTTCTTCTACCTGCTGAAATCCAGCATATTGTATAACTTGGTCTCACATGCCAAAATGTGTCCCACCAGCGAGAGCTTAGCAATCCTTAGTTAATATGATAAAGAAGTACAAGCTTTCCAAGATTTTGAGTCATGTTAAAGTAAATATATATATACTTCTGAAAACAGTATTCGTATATACACACACATACACAAAAGAATCTCTAAGCAATGTCATCATCCTTAGTTTAGACAGCTGCGGAGCCAAGAAGTTCCAGATCAGCTAGCTACAAACATTTGAAGGTCAAGTACAGGACAAAGCATTTAAAAAAAAAAGCATAAGTAATGATGACTACTGAGCATTAAAGAAATTCTATTATGTCATGAGATTTTTTTCTAGCTGTTTCTTTATCAGAAACCTGTTGAGCTGGGGACTTTGTAGTGTAGGGCAGGAATATAAACCAAATGTAGTAAGTCATTTGTGTTGGTTATTTGACCCTCTTTCAAAGGTGTTATCTCATTCAAAATAGTTTAGGAGCCAAGGAAGATCTGCCAAAGGACGATATTTTAGTCAGGATGCCCAACAGCCAAGTTATCAGGAAATAATAGCAAACTAAATAACTTCTAACTGCTTCCCAACACATATTTTCCATTGCTCATCATCTCATCTATATTGCACTTTCATATAAAGCGATATTAAATTATTTGAAAGAAATACTACTCTTTTACCAGGAAAACCTCACTGTCCCAGGGGAGCCTGCTGTTAAACAAAAGCTTATATATTAAAGAGTGGCCTCAAACTTCAGGGCTGTTGTTCTGGGCTGATAAAGTCTCTTATCCAGACTGTCTCACGCTGTCTCTCTCCACCAGCACTGCCACCCCCTTGCCTCCCCTCTCAGTGCCTGATGCTTCGCCTTTTAAGCAGTGTAGTGACTAATTGAAAACGCATTCCAGTGCTTTACAAGCAGCTTTTCCTTTTCTGCTGACCGGCCAAATGTTTTAAAGCTGGCAAGATGATGTTTAAACTTGGGAACTCAGGCACATATTCATAGCCTGGATGGGTGAAAAAATTCTGGCTGAATATAAAAAATCTGTTTAAAAAAAAAAAAAAAGTCCCACTGCTAGAACTGGTTTGAATAAGAGTATTACATATTTTTAAAGCGAGTCTATTCTCTCCTGGCAAAATACATGATCTGGGAGACGAGAAATTTAAGTTAAAGAAATGCACAAAGTCATGCACCAGCACTTGAACACAACCGGAGAAAAAGCAGTTACAAGTAGGCATAAATCCAAATGACAATTGCCCTTTGGGAAAGAGTGCTGTAACCAAAACACCCCGGAGACAGTCAGTAATCTCTGATTCACAGCCAGTCAATGGCCAGAGTCTGGGATTCAGGGCATCTTATCACACAAAGCAACTCACAAGTTGGTTTCATCCAGCAGCTGCAGAGATTTAAGGGTTTTGTTTCTTTGCTAAACAGCTGGCTTGGCTGTACAAAGCCCAAACTTTAACAGTCAATCGTTAATCTTGAATTACATAAATGTGTCTCATACTGATCGAATTCTCACTTTTACAAAGTCTTAGGAAGAAACTTTTCTGAGATTTTTTTTTTTTAAGTACACTGATTGTGATTTTAATGGATTTTCAAGTACTTTCAGGTTTTCTCGTGACAACTGCTACAATAAAAAGTCTTATGAACAAAGATGTGTTTTGTACTTATTCACCTAGCAGAAAATGACTATACGGCATGCTTTATTATGGGAGAAATACTTTCCAGCCCCTTTGAAGAGACAGCCTTCCACAAACTCCCATCATCCTAATTTCTGAAGGTGTTTGTAGTTTACTTTAAATGGCATATGAGCCAAACATTTATGTCCTGTGGTAAATTTTCCTTTATTGGCTAGCAGAAGAGTTTCTTCATTCTGTAGCACTGGCAGAGCAAGAGCACTTCTGTAGTCCAAGGCAGGGGCTGCCCTTCCTAACCCAAAGGAAAGAATAAAAGGAAAGAAAAGCTCCTTGTACTTGCCAGACGTGTTCAAAGAGAGCTACTTGCACACCCCAATCTGCTCCTTTCATTCCATTCGGGGGAGTCATGGGTCAAATTTGGAAAGGAGGAAAATAGCAGTTGTTAACCCTTCCAGTGCTGCAGTAGGCTGAAATACCAAAGCTGATGCTGTCTTTTTGTATCCATTCTTTTGGTGTCAAGTCATACAGTGAGCACCAAGAGATCCTTATGAATCCTTATGAAAAGGTTATTGTTCATTCTGCCTCCGTAATGCAGTCCAGAAAACAAAAAACTGAGGTAATGACCTTAATAAGTGCTTTGTTGTGAAGGCTGTGTTTTCACATGGACCACAGCTGCATTTATACAGTCTGAATTTTATCTCATGCAGTGCTGAAGAATAAATCTCAGAGTAATTTAATTATGCTGACTGCATACTGTAAAATATTTGGGAGAAGATTTCAAAAGATAGAAAGGACAATTAGCGCCCCACATCTGCATGTGTTTTAAATAGCCTCTTCTAATATTTACCTCTGGTATTCTATCCATTACAGGAGTTCAGAAAAAGGGATGGTTATTGGTAAGGGACTAGATGGAGATATTTAGCTAATTTATTTTAGTCTTCTTGACATTGAAAAAACTATTTTTTTTATGTGTCTTACTTTTCCATCTGGGAGGGACAGATACCATCCTAGCAATCCACAGAGCAGAACATGAGGAACTTTGAAGACAAAAAAATTGGCAGCTTTATGAAATTCCCTCCTTTCCAAGATTGTTTTAAGCCGAAATCAACTGAAATACTAGTTCATCATTCAGTGTAAAAGAATATGATCTGCTGAGACAGATGGCTTCTACCACTTCAAAAATTTAAGAGTTGCTGTAGCTAATCTAGAAACCCCTGAAACTTTAAATAATGGTCACCTATATCACAGTCTTTACAAATAAAAGTAATTTCAAAGCTCCAAATTGCTAGAAGGAAATAAAGGGGAAATAGCAAATGAGAGTAATGAAGAACTTAAGAAAATGTTGAAATAAATCTTCATTTTTATGAAGATCTTCATCTTTAGGAAGGTACAATTTAAGATGCAGTTTTGAAAGTACCAGCCACAAACACATACCTTGTACACTGAGATTGTATCCTTTAAACTTAGAGAGAAAGAGAGACAAGGTCCCCAGTGACAACATGCTTTGCTATTGACCTAAAGATGGTGAGATGTAAGTAGGGAAAATGTTTTAGATGCCTGAGCAATCACATACATATTTCATGTGAAGGCATAGAGGAGCATTCCTTTAGCCTGTGTTCGAACTGCATTAGTATGGGCTGAGTTTATGTTTGATGCTGGTAAAGATTCAAGATTTTTTGGACTTCTGCTTTTCCTAGATAAAAAGCTCAACAGTGAAAACAGCACAGGGTAGTTTCCTAGAGATGTCATTTAATCAGTAGAGGGCTGTAGTTTAATTTAGGTCTAAAATGCAATTTATCCATATAGAAAGTTAACAAAAATTATTATTTTCAAATTCCTAATTTTGTTTTTTTCTTGATTAAATACAATTATTTCCTCTTATCATGTAAGAAAATATGAAAAAAACAGTAGCATTTTTTTTCTATCCTATTTCTGATGACTGAGGACTGCTCTTTTTAAATAAAGTGTCTGATAAATGATCATTCATTCCCATGCTGGCTAATCCATTACTTCCTTCATCTTCATGAAAATTTTGTATCTTTCAAAGCATTAATAGCTACTGCAGCCCGAATTACTTATATTATTTATATACACAACTAGTATTCACACATGCAGTTTGTTTACAACAGATTCTTTCCTTCTGTTCAAAAATATTCAAAATCTCATGTCACATTTTTCCTTTTTGCTGATCTCTTCTACAAAAAACTGTGGCACTGTAGTGATTTTTTTCCCAGACAAGGCCTGGGCAGTGATTCCAATAAAGACAAGCACCGGTCCCCATGTTGAAAATAAAACATTTTTATTACTTTCTAAACCTCGGGCATAAACATTCATTTCTTCATCTGACAAAATCCAACCAATAAAGACTGCAAAAAGAGTTAGATTAATAGAAGCAGCTTTCTAGAACATTACACTGCCCTCTAGACACCAGATGTCTTGAAAATTACATTTTTGAATGGTTTGATCCAAAGAGTAGAAAGGAAAATGTTCTTGTATTCTTATTTGGATGCTGATGTAGCTTCAGCAGAACAGTACTCCCTTTGGAAGTTGTAGGAGCTAACACTCCATGTCTGGATTGAGTTGGTTGCTCATTGTTCATGGGGTGTTTGGGTTGCTCTCTTCACTTCACAGGTTCCTGGTGTGTCAAGCCAGAACATATTAGTGGATCATCATGCAGAGTTGCTTGGATTTCACTGCTCTGCCACCTGATCAGAATTTGTAGAGGACTTGCAAATCAGTTTTGGCTGTTCCATATCAGCCAGGAAGATGATCATTCTTCTTTGAGATCAGAAGGGGGAGATACTGCTGTTTTTCATAATAATTCGTTCAGATGATTTGTATTCCCATCTTTTGTGGCTTTTCTGTGAACTGCACATCCCAGGTCTTGCTAATTATTCCTTTTCCATATCCAGCAGTTTGAAATAATCTTTGAAGACTCAATGTCTTCTTCTTGCAGGTGTCTACTTTCAGATACTGAAAACCTTTTTCCTTTCTATCATTTTCCCTTCCTTCCTTCCTTCCTTCCTTCCTTCCTTCCTTCCTTCCTTCCT
>NW_024962265.1:4799301-4867761 GCF_019238085.1 Lagopus leucura | reverse complement strand
TTCCTTCCTTCCTTCCTTCCTTCCTTCCTTCCTTCCTTCCTTCCTTCTTTCTTTCTTTCACATTTTTTTGAATACCAGGCCATTGGAAAGTAAAGAGAAAGATAATTTGCTAGGAAATGTTTGTTTTTTTTTTAGCCTCCAATTGAACATTTGTTTGACTCCAGAAATTAAATAGAAAAATTGAAATCACAGAAACTTAGAATAGCTTGGGCTAGAAGGAACTCGAAGGCTCATCTAGTTCCAACCCTTTGCCATAGGCAGAGCTGCTCAGGGCCCCACACAGCCTGACATTGAACAACTTCAGGGATGGGGCACGCATGGCTTCTCTCAGCAACCTCTGTGCTGGTGCCTCACCATCCTTTGAGTAAAGAATTTCCTTCTAACTTCTAACACAAATCTTTCCAAACAGACTGAATTTTTATTGCCAACTTAAAGACATTTTCTTCAGTACTTGATTTTTTTTTTTTCTTTCTCAAAGGTTGTTTCCAGACAACCTGCTTTTCAAAGTAAAAACGCTGCATCTAAAATTCATGTGTATTTTATGACATCAGTAGTGGGTTCAGGCTTCATGTTGACATTATTGATCACAAAACTGGGCTTTCTTCACAACTTCTTCATAAATACTATCTTTCATCTGAGGCCTGCTTTGAGATGTTAATTGCCTTGAACTCAATCAATTAAATTGTCCTTTATTGGAAAGTCATAATCTTCCCTAGGAGCACAAAGTGTAGAATCTAGGAGTACAAAAGCTGTGTTGTTACTTTTCTCTTGTAGTGTCATAATGGAATGAAATGGGTATTTTTGATCAAATTCCTGATTTTCATGAATTAGATTAGTCAAAGTTTTTTTAGTCAAATGCTCCATATCTTTTCTGCTATTTTCCCTTCAGACACCCAGATTGAGCAGCCCATGGGCATAGGCAACCTATCATTTCTGATTCTAAATAACATTAACACAATCACAGTCTGGTAAATGATATTTCCCTTTCAGCGCTGATTGACCTAGTGTACACATTTAAAATGATCCACTACTTTGAGATCCTTATAATAATTCACATTTTTAATAAGTTGGAAACAAATGTCATCATCCTTAGATGATATGAGCTAATTATCTCACTGTATTTCAAATTGTTTAGATTATGCTATCACCTCTGGCCTAGAAAAACCAATTGTATACTTCCATATTTCCTTGACTGCCATTAGTAAATTTATCTCTAGCTAGTACTGTCCTATACCAGTATTTCATACCCAGCAGACCAATACAAAAGAGCACTGCCATTTTTATTCTCAGTCAGATGTTCTGAGAGTTGGCCCACCCTTGCTATTGAAAATTCCTTCTTCCCATCTCCCTCCTGGCTGCTCTCCCTAGCCATCGGAGGTCAGAAACATTTTAGTGAAACCACCTGAACCTGTCACAGTTCAGACCCATGTCTGAGTAAAACTGCTATCATATAAAGCTGTCTTGACCTGGAAACCAGGACAGCTTTCGGACACCAGGAATGGAAAAGCAATACTTAAACCTTAAAAGGCTCCTGATTATTTAATTTCTGTTCTAAAAATTGCTTCAAAATCTGACACAGGAGTGAAAAAACAGTAGCTGCAACTTTATCAGCCATTGAATTTGGTGGAAAGAAGAGCTCTACAAAGATCAGTGAAGTGTTGAAGATTGTAGCAATATATCACCTCAGTCTTCACTAGAATCTGCTCTAAACACAGACCTTGACTGGATGGTTTGGAAGGTGGGAACGTGGGGAGCAATGCCCCTCCTAGTATAAGTAAAGATCAGGCAACCACCTGGGAAACCTGAATATTCATAGGTCTATGGGTGCGGATGAGATGCATCCCAGAGTCCTGAGGGAATTGGCTGACACAGTCACTAAGCCACTCTGAATGACATTTGAAAAGCCATGGCAGTCAGGTGAAGTTCTTGTTGACTGGAAAAAAGGCAGTCACACCCATTTTTAACACAGGTAGAAAGGATGACCCAGGAAGTACTGACCTGCCAGCCTCACATCTGTCCCAGAGAAGATAATGAAGCAAATCCTCCTGTAAGCTTTGCTAAGGCACTTGGAAGAGAGAAAGGTGATATGAGACAAGCAGTATTGCTTCACCAATGGCAAGTTCTGCCTGACCAGCCAGTCTGGTTTTTATGATGGTGTAACTGCATCAGTGGATACGAGAAGAGCTACCGACATCATCTATCAGGACTTCAGTAAGGTCTTTGGTAAGGTCCCCTGTAACACCATTCTCTTCAAATTGAAAGGATATGGATCAGATGGGTGGACTGTTCAGTGGTGATGAGATCATACCCAGAGAGTGGTGGTCAGTATCCCAATGTCTAGATGGACATCAGTGACAAGTGATGGCCCTCATGGATCAACACTGGGGTTAGGGCTCTTTTACATTTTCATCAATGGTACTGACAGTGGAATTGGCTGTACCAGCAAGTTTGCAGATGGCACCAAACTGAGTGGTGTGATTGACACACCTGAGGGACAGAATGCCATTCAGAGAGACCTAGACAGGCTTGAGCAGGGGGACCAGGTGAACAGCAAGAAATTGAATAAATCCAAGTGCAAGGTCTTGCACCTGGATCATGGCAACACCTGCTATCAGTACAAGTTGGGGGTTGTAAGGATGGAAAACAGCCCTGTTGAAAAAGACTTGGGGGCACTAGTGGCTGGCAAGCTGGACACGAGCCTGCAGTGTACCCTTGCAGCCCAGAAAGCCAACCATAATCTAGGCTGCATCTAAAGAATTGTTTTACAGTAAACAATTAGCAAGACACTGGTACAGGTTGCCCAGAGAGGTGGTGGATGAGACACGCAAGGTTAGGCAGGAAAGGGCTCTGAGCAACTTGATCTGTGGGTGTCCCTGTTCATTGCAGGTGGGTTAGACTAGGTGACCTTTAAGGGGACCTTCCAATTCAAATGATTCTATGACTCTACAATTTATTCTGGAGTGGAAATTCCTCAGTGGTGGAAAAAAGAAAAGGTGCTCTTGCCTCTACAAGCACTGTTTGTGGATTTATTGGAAGTTATCATCTAGTGTTGAGAGATGAAATTCAGTGTGTATGGACACTCTTAGAAAGACTGCCAAAAGGCATTAGAAATAAGAACATAAATAGAAGGTGAACGAAACTGCAATTGAATCTATCTCCAGCAAATATAATTAAGAAAATAACCTAGTGAATGAAAAAATACATTGGATTTTTAGAAATTATGTCATTTTCAATAACACAAGAAAAAGGTTTGTAAAGGCAGGATTTCCCAAATTAAAGAGTGATATAAGAACCACTTTCAAGTAAACGGTCTGTCCCAGGGCCAAAAGCTGTTACTGCCTTACCAATACCAGTAACAATACCAGTCTGTGGCATTAAATGTTCACATTCCCCTGAGCACCAATGTTTTCTCATGGTACACCTTCAGCTTTTTCCACTTGTTTGGAGTTATGACAGGCACTCCCAGCCTCCAATAATGCCTTTGATTTCTCTACAACAATATTATATATTTCATAATGTTTCGTCATCTATTTCTTCTGTTTTTTTGGTTTTTTTTTCTTTTCAGTATTGCCATGTCTCTACATATCTATAATTGCTGTCCATACTGCTGAGCTGACATGAACGTTTAGCCAAAGTTGTCCTCTTTCCTAACAGTAGAATGATGACAATCTAATAAACGACAAATAAAGAAATTCCTATTTTTCAATCAGTTTAATTCATGACTTCTATCTTTTGGAAAATTATCTCTTTCAAAGCACCAGTATGCGTATGACTAGCAGAGATGTGCACTCTATTTGCAGCACTGAATGTAATCATGTCATGATCATTCATCCTTAGGCAACAAATAACTTCTAGTCTAGTGATAAGTTCATCTTTATCTAATATAATGAAGTCCAGAACAGACTTTGTTTGCATTAAGCGCAATATCATTTATATTTGAAACTGTTAAAAAACAAACAAACAAACAAATAATCACTTATATTTTGCAGCCAGATGAATGGATATAGCATCTTTGTCTCAGCAACTGAAATCTCCCATCATACCACATTTCCTCTCCACGTATTACTGACTGGTGCTTATAGAATAAAACCTCTGTTTCTCAGGTTTGGTTTGTGTTTGAAATAGTCAAGAGGAGCTGCCTTTGTAGCACTTAGTTAATATCACTGATTGATGTGTACCTTAGGTCCCACTAAGACAGATGCAGGCAATGGTTTTAGTACAGACTAATGCCTCTCCTATCGTCCTATGGTCCATGATTCTATGAATATGCACAGAACTCCACTGCACTGAGTCCCTGTATATCTCCTTTTCTACCCACACATTAGCACCGCAAATAATGTCAATTTCAAGCATTTTCTCTGCGGAAAATATATATTACGCTTTACGTAGACTGATTTTGCAGACTCTTCCCTTTGAGCAATCCGTGTGTGTATTCATGGCTGACCTGACTTTGAGAAGAATGACTGGAAATCTCCTGCGACCACCTACCTCAGTCAACCGATGATCATTACTTTCCATTCACTTTATTTATTTATTTATTTATTTATTTGGCCCAGTCTACACTTTTAAATTTGGTTAGTAGTGGAGATATTATGCCTGATTATTCAAATAATCAGTTTTACAGCAAGATAAATGTATCAGATTGTGCTACCTAAATTCCCAGTTCTCTTTGACTTTAATACACAAGGCTGACACGTGAGCAGTAAGACACTGTACTTACTTAATGTTCATTGCTGCACAAATTCAATTTTCACAGAATGATAGAATCGATTGAGTTGGAAAGGATCCTTAGATCCAACTCCCCTGCAATGAACAGGGACACCTACAGGTGCTAAATCAGATGCTCGGAGCGTCATCCAGACTGACCCTGAGTGCCTCCAGGGACGGAGCATCCGCTGCCTCTTGGGGCAACCTATTCCAGTGCCTTACCAACATTATTGCAAAAACCTTCTTCCTTATGTCCAAACTAAATCTCCCCTCTTTTGAATGTTAATCACTAATTTTAATTTTTGACTGCCTGGACCTTTATAGTTCCTCAATAAAAAGCCTTCTTTGCTCCTCCAGCTATTAATATGATTAAAAATTGGTATTGCACTGTATGGGAAATCAACTTAGGTTCAGGCTGTGCTAAGCACAGATAGCATTTAGATTGCCTGGAGCACAGGTATGGCCATTGGAGAATGTGGTGAAATCGACCTCCCATACATCTCAGTTAGTCTGTGATTTCCACAGATGTAGAAAACTGGATTTTTTTCCAGCAAAAATCACTCAAGTGTCTGCTATACTTTTGCTGTAGCCAGCTAATGCCCTCCCAGCGTGCTCTGCTTTTCACTTTCCAGCTTGTCTTCCAAATTAGAGTTAACAGGGGGGCAACATCTGCTCCCCTACATCCTTCCCAGGATCAAGGAGCAAGAGGTGGTGATAGGATTACAGAAAAAAAAACCAGTTGTGTAAAGCACATGTTGCATTCTTCTGAGGATTGTACAACAGCTGAGGCCTGGGGATCTGAGGGGATGAGTCATTTAAACCAGACACAAACCTTCCCCCACCACCTTCCCACCTCAGATGAAAGGGAAGAGGGACAGAGTCAGACCATCTGGATAGCTCTGTGGGAGCAGAGGCCTGCAGAGAAGATTGGACTGTCATGATGCTTAGCACAAAACAAAGCAAAACAACTTACTCTACAGTCCTTCATGGAACACACTCATCAACAGCTATCAGCTGTTTTTATATCAATGATCATTTCCAATGATTAACCCTTATTTCTAGTCTCCACATAAGAAGGAAGAGTAAAGTAAAGAATAAGGCAATGTTATAAAGCAGATGACATTACAAAGAAGGTGACATCATAGAGAGGCTAACAGTAAATTAAATCTGTCAGAATGCTTTGGAGCCATTGCCACCCAAAAATTTTACAGTGCTCTGGTTAGAAACTGATACAAGGATCCAGAGGACTACTCTTCTGTGTGACACTTTAGCCTACAATATTCACAGACGGTTTAGAAGTTAAATGGAGAGAAATTGGTAATTGTTGTAAGTATACTATTTATTCAGAAAAATATGAATCTTTCTCATACTAAAAATTCTATTAAAAGGCAAAAAATGGTCTAATATTTCTGCTAGTGTTACTACAGCTATTACCCCAAGAAACAGCATGTTTCCCACATCTTCTATTATGATATTGCCTATGGATACTGTTTAGGAAATATTTATAGTAGCTGACACAGTTAAGGTAAAAACTGATGGCTAAAACTTCAAAGTATTCCCTTTTCAAAAGAAAAAATATTTCACAAAGCTCAAAAATTAATTACTGATTTTTTTTTTTTTTTTTGTATATACTTTCTGTATCCATTTGCTCCTAGTAGATAAACTTAAATAAAGGACTTTTGATTCATCAAAATCATGATGCATACTTAAGGAGGCCATCTCTGTCAATTTTACTTTTTGGGGCTCAGGCTTTATCAAATGTATATTTTGTGGAAGTTTCAATGGAATGTGAAAATCATTATCAACTGATTCTTTCTCCTGAGCTGTTGCAGAAAGTGACTGCATCCACTTTTATTACTGCAAAATGAAGTAGCCCATACAAGTAGTTTGAGAATCTCTCAATATTCTAAACTTAATGGCAGAAAAATTACTACAGAAATACAAAATATTTTAATTGCTTCTGGAATGATTACTATGGAAAGGATTTTAAGGTCAGGAAATTTTTTAAGTCTGGGAGTTTTAAAATAAAGGGAATACATATACTAGGAAAATCATCTTTACATTAAATAAGTGTTGTGAAAATGTATTTATCAAAATCACAGAATTTGAGGTGTCACATATAACTAGCTTTTCCTCAAACACATGTTGAGTTAAAATGTGGACTGGGTTCCTGCTGTTCGAAATACCAAGATAGAAAAGTCCAAATATGTGTCTTGATAGAGACAAGTTTCAGTTAAGTTGGCAGAAATGTAGAAAATGTGGAAGAAATGTTGACAGAGCGTAAAAGCTTCACAATGAAGTTGGGTACAACTCCAAATCTTAATTAGCTTATTGATTATCTCTGTAAAGATGATGCCCTGTTAATGAAAAGGATATGTTACCTGTCCTCCACCTGTTCCAGTGCTGTAGTAATTCCAGCAAACTTAGTATATATAGACTTAAATACTTGTCTCTACAGCCCATTTGGATAAACGAGTGGCTCAGAGGATTTAGCTAACCCCCATCTGGTTACTTTAAAAGCAGAAGTATAAAAATATCAAAATAACAAAATAAAAAAATCACTTTAACTGGTCTCCATCTGGCAGTTTTAATAATGGAATTGGAAAGGTACAAAATGTGTCAGCTGTTCAGGTTTTGTACGAAAAGACATATTCTGGTTAAAAACAATTTCCTGTACAAGACAGGTTAGCTTCGAGTTCAGCTGGGTTTTGACTAAGAACTTCCTTGTTGCAGTAATGTAGGTCACAGTTTAGCAAAGCAAAGGAAAAGTCTTTTTTTTTTTTCCTCCTATATGTTGGGATTTACAGCAATACAGTCCATTATTGCCTTGTAAATCAACCCGAAAGCAACAGACTCAGTTATGATTCTGGGGAGATGACTAACGTTGAACAACGAGATTTCTAAAATACCTGCTTTTACAACTGATGATCTGACCATAATTTAAAAATTTACAACTCTTTTGCATTCTCGGAAATGTTTTATTTTGGCTGAAGTAGCTGAGAGTGTTAAGGTTGCTCAGGTCCTGTTAAGTGCTCATTGAAGTAAAAAGACATATTGACCACCTTTCATAGAATCTTACAGACCAAGCTTTTATTTTTTATTTTTAAGAAACTTGCACGTTAAGACCATATCTGTTACAACTTTGAAAGCAATATAATTTGAAGTTAGTCCAAAACCTTTCCACAGTGGGTTTGAAATGATTGTGGTTTGCATTTTTCTTCTTTTTTTTTTTTTTTTTTTTTTTTTTTTTTTTTTTTTTTTTTTTCTCTTTCCACTTCTCGCTTTTGTTTTGTTTCACTTTGAATACTTCACAGTGTTTGTATTTTGAAAGCTGGCCTATTTTCCCTCACAAAACAGCAAATTCAGTTTGTGGTATAAATGCTAAATCAGCATGTGTCAAACTTGTTAAACCTTTTTTATGCCAAGCCTTGAAGGACCTGATAAAATAAAGCTGTAAAGATATACATTTTAATAAAACATTATTCATGCACTGTTAGTCCACAAAATATTCTCGTGTACTATATAGAAATGAAAAGCAACATTTCTCTGGCCTAAAGCTAACTTTTTATGACTCCCTTGGCAATTTTTCCATTGTTTAATAGTATTTTATTTATTTATTTATTTTACAATAAGCTTTCAGAAAGGGGATGGCATTTTTCTCGACACATCTGCATATGCTATTTTTCTTTCTCTCTTTCTCTCTTCCTTTCTTCCTTTCTTCCTTTCTTCCTTTCTTCCTCTCTTTCTTTCTTTCTTTCTTTCTTTCTTTCTTTCTTTCTTTCTTTCTTTTTGCCTGACCTTTTACATCATCTATAGAAAATTTAATGGAGACATGGAAATCAGAAGTGTAACTGCTTGAAGCAATACATGCTGATCAAAACCCAACAACAGCCACTCTGTAGAAGGTGTAGGTGCAGTTATACAGTTCAAACAGTGGCCTGGGAGTCAAGAGATTTGGGTTTTCTTCCTTAATTTGCCTGACCCCCACCCCCCTCAAGTGATACCAACCCTTTGTTTGCTCAGTATGAATAATGGTATTTACATTATACCATTCTGTCAACTATTTAAATGATAGGCAGCTTGAGATTCTTACTATTATAGTGCTGTCATAGTGACTAGCACAGTGGCTCAATAACTTCAGCTGATGCTTTTAGATATTTCCATAAGGTAAAAAGATATATTGGTGATCTAAGTTTGCTTCCATAGTGTGTGGTAGAGGAAGAAAGAGGCAGAACTGCTGTCGGAAATGTAGCTTAGCTCCTCCACTGTAAGCATTGGTAGCACAAAGTAACTTATTCTTTCTTTTTCTCCCTATGACTGAGAGCATTTTTCCTGTCTTGAAGGAGTCCCACTGTTCTTCCCTGCCTTCCACACCTGCTCTTGCTCTCTTCTTTATCTGCTGAGCTACAAAGTAAAACAATAACATTTGAGGCACAATAATTCGCATAGTTTGGCTTCCTGTGCTCAAATGTTGATGAACTGAGAAGGGAGAAAAGAATTTTTTTCTAATTGAACTTCGAATGGAGTTCCTCCTTCAGCAAATGAACCGCTCTGATACAAAGATTAAATCTACATCCTGCCATAGTTTAAAGGTATTTTGGACTAAGCATTTAATTGGGATTTTTGCCAAAAGGATGGAAATGCAGGGAGTACTAGTGAGATATGCAGAAGTAGGAAGAAATTGGAGGGTTTAGGAGATGGTTTTTGCTGCGCTAGCATGCTGAGTGATTAATGCAAGCTTCTTAGCGTCTCCTTCCTCCTCCTTGCTGTGCCTTAGGTTCAGGAGCAACAATGACACTTCTGTCTTTTGTACTGATATGGAAGCTACTGATGAAAACAGTTACTTAAGGATTAGTTAGTAACTTAGACAGGAAAATCTTGAGTGAAAAATGGAGAACAGTAAATATGCTTTCTAGACCAAACACATACCCCATTTTTAAGGCAGAAAAAAAAAGAGTCTCTCAGAAAAATGACATTTCCAGAAAATAAAAATTCTCAACAGTTTTTTTTCCCCAAAAAGGACATTGTTGGAAAATTTCCAGTGAGCTCTAAAAACAGGTTAATTCCTGTATGTTTAGCTAAACATACTTTCAAATATGATTATATTATTCACGCTCAAAGTCAATCTTGAAAAGAATGAGTAGTTGATTTCCCATATCCCTGTTAAGTGAAGTTGTTATTACCTTTGCTGCTGTTCAGGAAAACCTCAACAGGTCATAATGTTCTGCTCTGTGCCTTAGATCTGAAGAAGTAAGGGAATTTATATTCCTTTAAAGATACTGAAATACTGCCTCATAAATCCCCTCAATGGGACAAGATGTACGCCTGTCTTGATGAGATAAAGATAGTGTTTTATACCAAGTTTTCAAGCTTCATTCTAAATAGTCATTGATTTTGTGGGCATACATCAGATTTTTATGTTCTTTTGGATATCATTATCTGCAATTCCAACCTTTACTTTAAAAAAGGAGCAACACATAGAATACATCCTGCTACATCCATCTACCTTGTTCAAAGATCTTGCTATAATGCAATAAAGCACTTTTATTTCATATGAAGAATGATTTATACTGAAGTTAATGTCTTAAGCGTAACACATCTGCTCTGGGTAATGTTATCAGAGCATATATTTCTTCTCTAAGAGTTAACCTACTATCCAGCTTGCTTTTGCAATGAATGTTTGCATAATATAAAACTACCACTTTGATACTAATAGAAATAAATGGCTGAAAGAACACAGAAAAATGAGAGCTTTTGCTTACTATTTAAATTCTTTCAAATAGCAGTGCTGTGTGAAATTCTAATACACTCTCTCTGCAACTGTTAGATATTAAAATAGACCAAAGATTAGAAAATCGCTTAAAAATGTAATTAATACAGCTGCACAATTCTCTGTGGTCTATAAGATACGATGCATTCAGCGTAGCAAATAAAACATAGCATAGGACAGTCATCCACGTGTTTTCGACATCTAATCCACTAAAATATGTACATAGATTTATTCTATTTGACTTACAAACGATGTATTCCATGGCCTAGATATTAAAGAGTAATATTTAATTTCATTTTATAACTTCTTTGCTTCTGCTAGTTTTTTTAGTCCCTTTCTTCAGAAAATTTGTGCAGTTTTAAATCAACAGTAACAAAAGCTGGCAATTAAATATGTTAGAGTATACCCTAAAAATGCTCTTATTCATGATTTACTGGTTTATAGAATCACGAGAAAATTCAAACTGGTAGAGACTCTAAGAAAACACCTAGTTCAATCTGCACAAAGCAATGTCAGCTCTGGCTTACCTTTCCACACACACACATTGTGGAAAATGTTTTGGTGCCTAAATTTTCATACTGATACTTGGGTGAAGGCTGAAATCAGAGAATTTCCTGCTGTTGACAGCCAGATGCACCCTGTGCAAATCTATGCATTTATGCTTTGTAATCATGGTGTGTTTCCTTAGGAATCTCAGTTTCTGAAGCCATTATTTTATCTGGCTGCTTTGCCAGAAGGAAGTGGATTTATTTATTTATTTATTTTCTCATTTCAAAGTGGGTTTAGGAATTTGGTTTTTAACGATTTAAAGTTGTGAGCACTTTTCAAAGGTTCAGATACCTGAAGTTGCTTCATGTAAAGACTTAGATGCTACCACAGTTAAAACACTAAAAATGGAACGTCAGGGCGACAAATCTTTAGTGAATGACCTATAGCTAGTGTCAACGTGCTATATAATACTCAGATCTCCCTTTTTCTTTCCTATGCATAAATGTTTGTTTTTTACATTTTCTTATGCCTTAATGCCCAGTAAAGGCAGTAAAGAAGAATCAAAATAAAGGTGACACAGAAGTACAGTTTGGCTAACTCCTGGACAAAAGTTATGAGTCCATGGAAGACATAATGTCACTAAATTTAAAAATCACAGTTCCAAAGTTTTTATAATGTTGATAAAGATCAAGACTTCTGTAAACTATATTGAAATGAAATTTTCAAACCTCAAGCCAAATAATCTTTCTAAAGAGAGCCTGGACATAGCAATAAACAATATGAAGGAGCTAATTGCAAGATTAACTCTGAAAACACACTCAGAAGCCCTTTTCACCAGACATCATAGAGACTTGAAATAAAGAAAATTTAAGACAACTAAATAGTAAGCAAAGAGGAAGCAAATTAATAATGGAAAAACAAAAACAAAAACAAAAACGACAAACAACTACACAGAAAATAGATGGTGACTGGGAAACCACAATAATTATATATTTAGAACTATGCATTTTGCTACAAAAGTATTTATCTACATGGAAACTACATTAGATAGAAACAGCACAATAATACTGTTTGATAGAACAAATTCCCAGCTGCTAAACACTATTTTTCAATACGATCACCACCATTAGCTATGCATTTTTACTGAGCATGAACCAGAGCCTGCATGCTGTGCTTGTAAAAATCTGCACTACTGGAAGTGACCCACTGTCGCTGCTGTCACTTCTGAAATGCACCAACCACCACCTCACTGTGCTCACATCCACTGTTCAGTCTCCATAAATGTTCAACAAACATCAATGAATGTCAGCGGCTGCCATATTTTCTGCGTGGAGGAATTCAATTCCACGCCTTTATTTAATACTCATTTCCACGTCAGACACCAATTCTGTCAGACTGTCCCTCTGCTGCCATCTGTCACATGGCAACAAAATGTAACGGAATGCTGGTGGGAAGTTCAGCCTCTACTGCCATACCACCAACACCTGCCTTTGACTTCGTGGGCCAACATAATAAAATAGAAAGAACTACTTTCAGAGCAGCCCTCGTACTTTTTGGAACTTGCTACCTCAACATTATGAGTGTGGTGAAAAATGGTGGGGTGTTAGTGAGGAGTACCGTTAGAAGGAAATAGGCAGAACAAATGAAGGGCTCTATGTGATGAAATAAGAACTACATAGGAAAGCAGAGAACTATAGTACTCAGAGTAGTGCAGCGGCCTCATACACAGTGATCAACAGGAAAAATCCAGTAGAAAGGTGGAGCTTCATGTTTGCACCTCTGCACTGATTACCAAAGATATTAAAGATCTAAGCAGCCTTTGTTGCTGATCATGAGCCAGAGGTCAGACTAGATGAGGTCCCTTCTAACCTGAATTAACCTATGATCTGATGATCTTAAGATCCCAAGATACAACCAGCTTGGATATCACTGTGTGATACAATTTTGCAACATGCATAAATGAACTGAAAATCCATTTAAAGTTGTACTTGAAGGAAGAACAGAAGAGACAAGTGAGGTAGATCAAGTGTGTCTTGGTAAAATAAAACAAATTGGTTGGCCTCTTTTCCTCTCTCCAGCCATTTATATACTTTCAGGCCTTAATTATAATGTATTCAATGCAACACTAATTCTGTGTGAGCTGCTGTGCAATTGGCAAACAATATTTTCCATTACAGTGTCGAGGTCAATGGTATAGATAATTAGCTAGCACCATGGCTCAATACATCAATTCTCAGCAAAGTAGTAGTAAACCATGTGTAGACTCTTGATAACCTCCGTGTAGATTCTATAACATTGTAATAGTTGTAGGTGTAATAACCTGTATGAGTTTGTCTACATCAGGTAAGGTGTTTCCTTAAAGTGATGATGAATGCTTCTCTTCTAGGATGCCAGTGAGTGTCATTAAGCTAGCTAATATTTTGCTGCCCTCTGATGTAGAGCAAGGATTGCTAAAGGGCCACAGTGCTGTCAAACTCTTATGGGTTGGAGCAGGGAATAAAGCAGAGAGAAAATTGGATGAAAAAAGTAGATGAAGGGCCTAAGGTAATTTCAGAGCTAATACACAGTACACAGTTGTTTTGTTTGCTTGCTTTTTCCCCTTCCTCAATAGAAGTACTTCAATAGTTATATTTTTGAGCAGTGGAACCCCTCTGCAAAACTCCCTACACTCCTTTGTCGCAAACAGAGTTCATCATCTATCAATAAAGGCATTTCAAATCTCTCTAGACCCAGAGACACCAGGCAGAATTATTAGTTCTTCAGCTTATTCTGAGGTGCTGGAGTTCAAAATGAAAACACACAGATTGCTGGTAGCCATGCTGGAGCTAGAGAGCTGCACAGAGCTCCCCTTTCATCACTTTCTGCATCTTTATGAAAACAAACACAAGGACATCAAACAGAGAATAAGTGTCTGTGTGCAAAGCATTTTTGTCTGTGATGGACCTTAGGAAACTATATTCTCTGCTGATGTAATTAGCACAACAATGCTGTTAAACTCCATGGACCTGTACCAGTTTAGATGCACAGGAGATTTGACCCCATTACTTTACTTAGTGACACTTAGAGTAATTTCAAATTGTCAAGTCTGCATTGCTGCACTCCAGCAAGTAACACCTTTAATCTCTCTTAATAAAATTTCCTCCTAAAAATATTGTGCAAGCAATTTCTTTTTTTTATGATTAAACTAAACCATAAAAGTAGATAATCTTTTAGTTATCTGTGTAGCAGTTTATATACTGAAGAACAGCAACGCTGTGTAGAGACTCTGAGGCACGATTATCCACTTTGTGAAGACAACAGCAGCTGGGGGAAATACAACAATCATTTTGTATTGATATGATACAAATGCATTTTGATAAGCAATATAAAGTGAGACTTCTCTCTTCGCCATTCTAGGCATGTAGGAAGGTCTTGCTTCTTCATCTTGAACGAACAAGCAATCCCAGCAGTCTTGTATAATTTTTGTGAATAGATTCATTTGCTTATTTGGAAGACAGCAGGCTTTACATGGAATCCCTGGCATCTGAGTATACATGGATTTTCCTTGGTCTGTCATGATAGTAAGTCATGTCTTGGTTAATTCAAAAGTTATGACAAATTCATATCTGGGGCTGTGAGTTTCCCTGAAAAGTAGAACATGCTGCCATTAGGTAGCATACATAGTCATGCTTCTGGAAACAAATGTCAGTGGCTAAGGAACAGATTAAAATCAATTATATGTCTGTAAGGGAATAATTTGCCAGTGTAGGCTCTGATAGCTAATAATGGTGCACGTTAACAAAGGAAGGAGAATCACTTTACCTGAGTAGAACACTTTATTGTCTTCTGCTGAGAAACACTTCTGGAATTCAAAGCATACCACCTATTTATGAGTGAGTGTTGCTGTATAGCTTTTACATCTCTGTCTCCAAGTCAGACTACTTGAGATAAGAGATAATCTCAAAAATTTCCAATAATAAATAATAATTCCAATAAAAGAATGTTTTAAGGCTGTGTTTCTGTCATCATTTTAAATGGCATGAATGATGTTGTATGTTTATGTGATCTTAAATTCTAAAACAAAATACACTTCTGGTTTATAACTATTTTTGTTAACTTTTTAAATATTCCCTTCTCATCTCTAAACAGTCTAGTCATTCAGTTTCTTTGTAATTGGGAAGCAATACAAATTTGGAATTCTGTAATTCCACTAAAGAATGACCCAAATTCACATATAATCCATGTTAAAAAAATAACAATAAAATTGTTACATAACTGAATTACAAGTGATAGATTCCTTTATTTCATTCTTATTTTTACCACTGGAGAGGCTTGAACAGGCCATTCATATGTCTTGTTTGCAAAGTCACCTATATCTTCTGGTTTGCTAGCTGTCTTAGCCAGCTGTTTGAATTAGTATTTTGAGCTATGTTTGCTGTCATTCTTCCCATTGAGCACTGTCAAAATGTAAAAATGTAAAAAGTAAATGTTAACTGGAAAAAATATTGTCATTTGCCAATGCCCTGCTTATCCATTATGCACGTCATTAGCAAATGCAATGATCTTTGCAACTCTGAAGAGTAAACCTCGTGAACTATAATATTAAAGTTTACGAGAACTAAAGAAAGAATGGGAGCAAGGAACATTAAGGGCTCATTCTTTTGCCCCAGACAGGATCAGCTTTCTCTGAACTATTCCTTATGCATGTTTATCTAAACTGCTCTTAAGGTCTTCAGTGATGGAGATTCACAATCTTCTCTGGCCATCTATTTCTGTGTTAATCATTCTTACCATTAACAAATTCTTCCAGTGTCTAACATAAATGTCTTTTTCTGCAATTTAGATCTTATTATTTCTTGTCACATACAAAATGGGCATGTGAAACAATTCAATCTTTACTCCTTTTCAGCAATTTTTTATGTATTTGAAGACTACTTATCCTGTCTCTACACTGTCTTCTCTTTTGAGCAAGCAATTTCAACTTTCTGATTTCTTGTAGGTCAAGTTTCTACAGCCCTAATCACTCTGCTCTGCTTTTAGCTGACTCAAATGTTTCTTGAAACACGATCTGCAGAGGGTGCTCTGGGCTTTAACTATGGACTCATTCATACCAAATAGAGCAGAAAGATTGTTGTGCATCTTAGAGATATTATTCCTGCTTGCACATCCCAGAATAGTATTTGGCTTTTCTGCAAAAGTGTCACTTCATTGATCATATTCATTTCAGGGATCCACTCAGATTGTATTCACCATCAGAGTTATATTTTCTGCAGAATTGCTGATCAACCAGATGTTTTCTTAAGTCATCTTAGATATTTCAGTCTGTTTCTTCAAAGTGTGAAGCTCATTATGAATTCTCACTCTTCCAAGTATTTTTTTGGTTATTTGACATCTTCTGTCCTAATAAAAACACTCTATTTTCTTCTGCAGTCCTTCACTATAAGATTCCAGATGTTTATCTGTCCATTTTATAGTTGTTTAATCTAGCCAATGTTTCCCTTCCTTACTACGACACTGTCAGGTGAGAAAGTGTCAGACACCTCACCGAAGCTAAGATATATAGTATCTACTGCTTCTGCCCTATCTACTAAGCCTGTTGCCCTGTCGAAGGAGGAAATGAAGTTATTTTGACAAGATTTGTTTCTGACAAATCCATATTGGCTGTCACTCATCTTTTTTGCTATCTTCTAAGGGCTTACAAATTGTTTGCTTGGTTATTTGCTCCAGGATTTTTCTAGGAATTGAAGTTAAGCTGACAAATCTATCCTTCTTCCATCCCCTCCTCCCCCTCCGCCTTTTTTTTTTTTTTTTTTTTTTTTTTTTTAAGATAGGCACAATAATTGCACTTTCTGGTTTTCTGGAACCTCCCAGAAGCTTTCCAAGATAACCAGTAACAGCTCTGAGATTGTCCTGATGCATCTCTCTTTCCTTCTTCCTCTCTTGTCCTTCAGGTGAATTGCCCAAGACCCAGTGGCCATGGAAATATTCAACTAATAGAAGTAATTATCTTCCTTAGCTCAGTTTTTATTCTTTGTTCAACCTTCTAATGACTTTAGGCATTTGATCACATAAATGTTTTTATCAAAGGCAGAAATGAAAGAGCCATTGAAATTGTGGCTTATTTTGCTGTTTTTTTGTCTATAGCTTTCTTATTCCATTTGCGAGCAAAGAACAAGTCTTTGATTATTCTTCTTGGATTGCCTGGCCATATAACTGTATATGCTGCAATCACACTGGATTCTGTTTCTGACCCAAACAATAGTGATAAAGCCCATGATTACTCATGAGGTCTCTGACAAAACCCTCTGAAAAGGCCAAAGGAATTGTGTCAGTTGTGCTTACAGTAAATACTCTGTTGTGATGACATTAAATACACTCATCACTGTATTTAAAGAGTAAATGCATTCCGTGCACTAAAATATTTCCATCTAATATCAAAAGGTGTTTCTGAACACATTTCTTCAAACATTTATTTACATTTACTTATAATAAGCTCTATAAAACCTAATTCAACAAACAGCAATTTAATTGCATCACTGCATTTGATCAGATGAACATCCTGTTCATAATAAAGCCTTCCCAGTAAATAAACATAGAAAATACAAATTAAACTTCCATGTTAAAATGCATCCAACTTTATGTCTCAATTGTTTCTGTACGTGTTCTGAGTTGAATTTTTCTCTGGAATAATTTTTTTGCACTGAAATGTTGCTATGCATATTTATATTCTCATATAAATTCCACTGAAATGATGTCTAACTGAGGATTTGCCCCCATTTTAGTCATCAACTTAACTACACTGATGCAAACCACTTCTATCAAAGCTGACGTTACTTAGGAGGAAGGAAAACATAACTGAAACAGTTCAGTTTTGCTCATGAAACTGGAATTTTTATTCACTTCAAAATCTCAATATTTCAGTCAACATTTTTTTTTTTTTAATTTTCTTCTCTCTAAATTGTTGAGATTGTGTAGGAAAATCTGAATAGCTATAGTCTACACTTTCTGATAGTTTTTAATGATGTGGAGTGATACAGGAGAGGAACACTAAACTAATCAGAACTATTGGACATTGGTGAGTAGAAACCACTATATTAGTGCCTAAGCTGTGCAGTGATCCATGGCTCCTAATTCTGGGAGGTAGTTATGTTTAAATGATTTGAAAATAAGTGGACAGAATCATTATGTCCACATTTATGGCTAGGCTGATGGAAATCAGATGGATTTTAGTTTTGCAAAGCACTTCATAAATTGACATTGAAGATCCCAATAGAGACTTCACTGCCTGCTTTCTGTCCACCCAATAAACTGTGATTATTGGATCCTGATGACATCTGCTCTAGGGCTATATTAAAATGAATTGAAATAAACCTACAGAAAATACATGCTGAGGCCACCTGAATATGGAAGATACTGTGGAACTGATCACCATTGACATATGCTGTCAAAGGAAGGATGGTCATTGAGCTAAGTTATATGCTGAAAAACAAGGTGTCTAGAAATGCAAACTCAGACTTCAAACTCACTTCAGCATTGCCTGGAATTACTTCTGGAAATAATTTTTTTCCCTTTTACTTTCAAGATTTTCAGAACAGACTAAAGCACTAAGAGATTTCATAACAAAAGAAAGAAATAGAATATGAGTGAGAAATGTTTGCTTTTGTGTTTAGTGCTGCAAATCTGGCTTATTTCTGAAACACTAAAATCTTCAACTCTCACCGAGGAGCAGAGATGTTCTCAGCAGAAACACCTGGAATATCTATCTGCAAATGAATAGGAAAGACATTAATAGTTTTTTGAGCAATTCTATGCTGATTTCTTGCCCAGAGAACAGAGAACAGCCCTCATGGTAAATAAAAAAAAAAAAAAAAAAAAAAAAAAAAAAGATGAGAGGAATAAATAATAAATACTGCTTCACTGCTGTGTATAAGTATACCATAACGTCAGTGTTTATTAGTTTCCAGTTCATGCCTTTACAATATGGAATATTCAACTCTAATTCTTGAAGAAACTGTGATTCAATAAGTTTAAGGTGTGAGGATCCAGATCCACAGAATTGTTAAGTAGCCTTAAACTCCTGAAATAACAAATATTATATTAATATGAATGTGACTTAC
Source organism: Lagopus leucura (assembly GCF_019238085.1). Lineage (NCBI taxonomy): Eukaryota > Metazoa > Chordata > Aves > Galliformes > Phasianidae > Lagopus > Lagopus leucura. The sequence continues at coordinate 4,848,699 of NW_024962265.1, read as the reverse complement.
GAATTTGGTCCCTTTAGGAAAATGAGTATCTTAAACGGGATTTTTTTTCTTCCCAGAAACTTATTTTTGGGCTTTCCTCAGTGTATGAACAGAAAGGAAGAATTTCTTGAATTTTTGAAGTTGTTGATTTAAGGTTTGATTTCTTTTATCAAAAGCACAATTAAAAAAAATCACTTAGCAAAATTTCATATTTTCTCCAGGTGGTCCATGATCAAGCACTGTGACTGTCAAAGTAGGTGAAAAATCAGTCTACAGTTCAGATATTTGGTTTACCAGAAGTGATTATTAAAACCATCTAGAATTCCTACTTTTACAACCATCTACCTCTCCTGCGATCGATACTACCTAGGCTTGATTGAAGACGTGTTTTTCTCCAAATTCTTGTGTCTGCCGAGGCATGAATATGGAAATGCTTAGGTTCACACAAAGAGCAGTTCCTTGTTCCAGACATCCTCCCCCTTCTCCATCTCCAAAAATTTGCTTGTATTCCTTTGGCATTATTTTACAAATCGTACTGAAATTAATGAGATGCTTCAGTTGTGTTTTCTGTGATGTCTTCTGCGCTAGTGCCATGTCACAAATGTCACATTGCTAGCCTTGCAAGACAAGTAATTTACAGCTCTATAGCTGTTGTATGACTCAGGGCTTTCCAGCTGTTCTTGCTGAGGAGCTACTTAAGTGGGATAGATATATAAAAAACCACATTAGAATACATCAACTTTTTCATATTGGCTGAAACACTCTGTTCTCTAATCCAATAAAAAAAACATCTTTTCAGTAGGAGGACATGGAGAAACTCTTATTAGTTTAACCACAAGTATCATGCAGTATCTACCTCGTTAGCAATTTGGTGTAATAGACATAAAGTCACTGGAACAGAACATGTTTACAGGGTAAATATCTCCCACCTTGAAAATAAATATCTTGGCTTTGGCTCAGCATTTTCTTAGCAGTGGGAAACTGCTGTCCTGTGTCAATGTTCCATTTCATTGACATTATCTCCTAATGATGTTATAAGTCGAGACAAGTTAACCTCAGAAGGTTCAGAAGTTCAATTTTCATTTAGATAAGAATCTAGAAACTTCGAAAGCTTATGAGCCATTATCCCAACTTGGATTGTTATTTTCTAACAAGAACTTGTCTCTTTTTCTCTTAACTTCTTGAACAATCTCCCTGTTTCTCATTAGAAGACATGGCTGGTATGGCTGTATGAGGTCCTGAGCAGATCCTGGCTGCTGACACTTCCCAGTTTTTCAGAGCAATAAGTAAGACACCAAAGGACTTTCTCTCTATATAGTCTTTAGTCCAAGGTCACAATGCAGCTATTTCCTGCAGCACATGTTCTAACATTCAGAGGTGGTGGAAAGTTGCTGCCTTGTTTTAAAGCATTTAGCATGAGTCATCTAGGTTCTCTTTGTAACTGCCAAGAAAATTCAGCTGGCACTGGAAGGGACTTGAATTTGCTTGACCTTTATGGAGCTTATCTGGAAAGGTTTTGTGCTGATTCTCACATTTTCCTTTCCATTAGGTTCATCTACTCCTTGTGTTCTGCAGGAAAGTCATCTTCGCTCCTGTGAGACTATCAAAGTAAAACCCCTTTTTTTGTTACAGTCCAGGAAAATGACAGCCCTGAAACTACATCACTGTCTGGCAATATAATACCTACAGCAAAAAGTGTCTCTCCTCCTTTCTCTACCTAATGCCTTAACTTTTATTCTTTTCTCCATCACAGTAACCTCACAGCCTGTATATCCTTCTGAGAAAATTCAAGAAAGATCTTCCCAGCTGCTTTTATTTCCAGCCATATTTCTAAACTTCTTCTTTTAAACTGCTCAGTTTAAGTCTTTACATCCCTCTTGGCCAAATGCCCATTCATAGATTAATCACTATTATTTTTGTCCCACAGAGAAGTAATAAAATTTAGCAAGATTGGTGATTTGAGTACTTCAATTCCTAGTGACCCAACTGGAGAAACATAAATTTGCTGACTACTTCTCATCCTGAGCAGCAAATCTATCAAGGAGTTTGAAACTGGATATCCCCACCAGGGGGAGGCACTAAAATACACTGAGCTTTGGGGAAAATTTAGTCTACATAGCATCTTCTTACTGTTCATTATTTCTTCTAAAAGTTTCTCTCTCTCTCACACACACACATTTCACTCATAGGAATGCATGCATTAATCAAAGCCAACAGCTAGTGTATGGGGCACACGGGCATAATAGATCTACTTAACTCCAATTAAACCAACCAGTGGGCAGCGTAACCTGTCTTTGCCACTGCTTATTGAGCTGCTACACTGCATACAGATTATGCAAGACAGGTTAGCATTTGACCATTCAGTACAGCCTTTAGTACCGAACACTTAACACCAATCCAGGGACTGGGATGCTTGGGTTTGACACTTTGATAGGAAAACAAAACACAATTAAAATAAGGAAAGCCTTAATGTAGCGATCGTGTTATTAAAGCATGTTTGAAATACAAGATGTATTCAAAACAAAAGTTTCAGGGTTCCTTTTTCTAATCTTTATTTTCCGTGACTATAAGTTTATAGCAATATTGCCAAGTCCTTTGATTAAATGCAAGTCATATAAAAACAACAACCAAAAACTGCTCATCTTTTATTAAAGCTATGAATTGTCAGGTCCATAAGATTGTGAAGATAAGTACGAAAATGTGACTCAAGTGCACCCAATTAACTCAAAAATACAAGAAAAAAAATAAAATTTTATGCTTTGCCTCATGATCAATAAGATTTGGCCAAGTGCAAAAATTATGTCTTTATATATTACACCTTTATAATATATTTCTGTTAGAAGGAGACAGTGTTGACCCGCTGGATGATCTGAGCACTGTCAAACACTGCAACCACGTCACAGATCAACATCATCTGAATATTTTTTTTTTTTATCTCAACTGCTGTGTCGTTTTTTTTTTTTTCCCCCCTACCATTTGACCTCCACTTCTTGTGTTTATTGTGGAATGTAGTCATTTTCAGCAATGAAGATTCATGTACCTGAGATTATTTTGACATTTATATGCAGTTCTACCATCACTTGTTTTAATCTCTGTTTTAGGGGCTGTTTGTTTACTACACTGCAATGATTTTTGAGTTAAGCCCTACTAAAAGTGTTATCGCATCAACTATATCTTTGAATATTTAAATATATTTGTTTGCTTAAACATTGGCTTAGTCAGACAGCACAGAGGATTTGTTTTTAAGTACAGTGTTTGCAATTGACAGATGACTTTTCTCTTGGTGGATTCTAATTACTTGTAACCAAGTGGGAAAATGTTTGCCATTGTATATATCGACTTTTTAAACTAAGAAAGCAGTATTTTTCAAAATAAAACAAGAATTAATACTTCATAAACCAGTAGTCAAATTGCAAAGCCAGTTGGAAGTAATGGAACTATAAATTTAAAATGATGCCTGTAAGAAATAGATGTCTGTTGTGGTATAACTCTTCCCTGCAATACTTCAGGTGCAGAATTGTACATGTTATGAAATTCTTAGTTGTAATGCCCTGCAGAACACATAGATATAGTAATGAAAACAATAAGAACAGTAACAATATTGAAAAGAGATGGTTTCAATATGAAAAGAATACAAAGCAATTTCTCATGTCTACAGGTTTTTACTTGTTCCTTTTGTTCCCTGTTAGAGTAGAAGAGTTCAGGTTGAAGAATCCTACGCAAACCTTGCCCAATTGCCTGACCACTTCAGGACAAACCAAAACTCAGCCTCTCCTCATAGGACATGCCTTCCAGTTTTTTTACCAGCTTTACATCCCTCCAAAATTTCACTCTATGGCAAGTCTAATGAACTTTGGTAATTGGCAGGTGGAGATTTTGAATGTTGCACTATATATGTGAAAATATGTCCGGAAAGTGTTTGTAATGTCATGCAGTTCGTTGGTAGAAATCTTTGCTATTCCCTGTGTTGATATAAACTTTGAAGTAGTTAACACAACAGTATTTGCTTCAATATTTTTAAACACATGCTATGGTTTGAATAACAAATACATATTGATTTTAATGATAATTGAATATGCTGATCCTAATCAAGAACATGCAATAGATGGTCCAATAGTAGCAAAATAAGCGTCTTTCTCAATTTTTCCTAAAAAGTATGTCTTCCACTCCCAAATTTCAAAAACCAGGAAAACAGAGAAAATTAAAAATACTGTATTTACATCAAATAACAAGATGGATCTCATTTAGCTGAAAAGATGGAGAAAACAAATGCTGTTGTGTCTGTCTCGAAGACCAACAGCTTGGTTTTGCTATAAACAGAAATCTCATACAGATGAGATTATTTCAATGGAAGCTGAGCCTCTTGCAGAAGTTTATCTTTGACTCACAATTCCTTACTTAAGTGCTTATTTCAAGCTATTCTTTTAAAGCTAGCCAGAGGCTGAAATTGCAGAAACTCCTTTCGATTTATGAGAGCTTAGTAAAATATTAGGAAGGTATAAAAAATTACTGATATCTTACAGTCACTAGCAAATCTTGTGAGGTATGTCATACAAAGTGTGTTCTTAATCCCATTACATTCTGTAAAAAGGAGAAAAAGATTTTTTTTTCTTTTTTTTCTTTTTTCTTTAAATAAATACTACAGAGAACATCTGAGATTCCTATAGCTATTCAGACACAATGTTTGTTATTCTGTAGATTTTTGTGCCAACCTTAGCTTTTAATGAAAGGATGTGTCACTTTTTATAGACTCTAAGTCTGAATAGGAATAAAAACGGATTTAGTGACTCCAGAACCCATAGCAACCAACACAGAATAGTGTCCCACTACCTCAGTTGGCATATATGACATCTTAACCAATTCTAACCTAACTAGTGATTGGTGAAGAGACAGAGAGGTGACAATGCCATCCTATTCCGCTTTATCACAGGGGCTATGAGGCAATTGTCATACATAGACAAACATGCTGACTAATGCTACCATTATCTATTTTCATTTCAGTCCACACAATTCAAATTGGTTTTACTGTATTTTGCTGAAGTCTACGTTCTTGAAACAGCAGCTATTTCACATCTGAAATAAAAGTATAAAAATTTAAAGTGGGATGAATGAAAGCTGGGTGTAACAGGAAAAATCTATTCAAACTTATCATGACTGATTGTTACACTCAATCATTATATTTACCTTGTTTTTACAAAGCACTTACATCTTATTCAAATGTGGTGTCTCATTTTTAAGGCAGTAAACATGGCTAAAATCAATGGGAATTAAAGACTTCTGAGAAGTCTTTAACTCCCTGGAAGATTATCTCTCAAGGGTGAGAAATACTAAAGAAAAAATGCTGTTATTGTCATGAAATAATAAGCAATGTACAGGAGGTACATACAGCCTTACGTTCTCCCTCAAATGCTGTTTTCCTCCTCTATATAATTTGGATTTTTCATCTTTACCTTATCTGAACCCCATTTAGAGGGAGGCAAGACTCATCCTGAATCAGCACTGAAATCAACCATGCTCTCCAAAGCAGAACATCTTCCATTTGGAGGTGAGTCATTAATGCATTTTAGCATCCAAAAGTGCCTTCCAAGATGAGAAACACCACATGCCAGGCACACGCATTCAAATAGAGCCCTTTCACTGAAGTTTACAATTGACATAGGAAAGACTGATAAGAGCAAGGAGGAAAATATGTAACCTAAATATTGGATGACTCTCACTTTATGCTGATGGCAAATCTTTGGATGGAGATTGCCTTCTTCAGCCCACCACAGCCATACCTTATTCCATATCCTAATGTGGGCTGAGACAAACTTGAATGGGTTGGAGTTGATCTCCAGATGTCCCTTCCAATACCTTCAATACTGTGATTCTGTAGAAGTAATCTTAGATGACTAAACTATTCCTGTGATAAAGAAGACGTGCTGCAATGGCAAGGATGATTATATTCTTATTACACATGTATTTGTAGGTACAAAGACGCAGAACAATGTTAAGGCAGCCTACAAACCCACAATAAAGCTTCTCAAGAAAGACACTCCTTTTTCTTTCAGATTCTCTTACTCACATTTTAATACCACTCTGTCCAAAGTCTGCAATGTCAAAACAGGTTCACTTAAAATATCATTAAAAAGATGTATGGCTTATATTTTTGTTCCAAAAAAAAATAGGCTCATTTTAATAGAAAGCTGCCCTCATCAAACACTTTTATAAACTTATCGGTAAAATTAAGTTTATAGATCTCCCAGCCTGTTCATAAATTCTTGATGCCAAAAACATGTGAAGAAAAGAGTAAACAAATCAGCAACAAAAATTTTCAGATCCATTCTCTTTTAAATTTAACATTCAGAAATTAGGACCTTCTAGACTTTGATACGGTTCATGAATAGGCCTTCAATGGCAGTCTCTAACCAAGACTTCCAATTTAACCTGAACAAAGATCTAGGACCTATAGGACACAGTTGATAGGATTACTACTTGTCTCTGGCTATCCATGTTAGGACAATTAAAAGAATAAAATATAAAAATAGAGTAAGGTAGAAGGATTTAAGGAATTACCTCCTGGGCTTAGCTTTCATGTGTAACTATTTTATTTCCTGACGTATGTTTTTCTATCATTATCTTCTCTGAATAAAAACCTCAGACTTCACAGAGTGGGTCATTTGTATCCTAAGCTATTACATGCCACAGAGAAAGTGCAAATGGCAAGGTCAGAGTGCAAGGAGAGGCTACAATTAAAAGGACAAAATTAAATGTGTGAGACATGCTGACTGCTAGTTGAGATCTGTTGGAGTCTGAAGAGCTGCCCCTGGGAACTGATGGGAGCACTGTAACTTTGGTCACTTAAATCAAACTGAACATTATAACAGAGAATATACTTCAGGGATACTTAAGACACCATCTGCAATATATCTAATATAGCAGGATTTGGTAAATCCAGTATATGGTAATGTGTGAGAGAAACTGAGAAAATAACACCTGGAAATAAGTTCATACAGGTCTCAGTCTAGCTAAGCACTGGAAAATTATGTGCCACTCCTTCCCCGATCATTCTGCAAGGGTGTCCTATGTCTTGAAGACCTTCTTGCACAACCTTATGCTCTCCTAGACCTCCTCTGTGAAGGAATAAGAAGCAGTGGTACAGCAGCAACCAAACCTGTGTTTGCTCCAGTGGAAATATGAGCAACAATTCACATATTTAACATAGGAAGGTTGGCCATGAGGTAATAAGAAAGGAAAACTGTAATAGTCATTATTTATTTTACATTTTCTTCCTCACTGTAGTAAAAATGTATGCTGAAAGGTGTTGAATTACCTTACCACTAGAGAGGATCTCATAGCTCTTTGGGATGAAGGTGCACTCAGCCCCAAATTATGAAGTTAACCAAAGCCAGATTAATCCTGTAATTTACAGACAGGTCATGTTCAAAGTCCACAGGTGTTTTCACACCACAAATTCACCTTCTGCAGTAAAGTTATACTTTTTTTGTCCTCTCAAAAGAGTACAAGAAAAGTTAAAAAGTCTGAGTTGTATATTGGGTTAATTTACTTGAAAAATTAATGTAGTGAACTTTACATGCCAGGAATTGTAGGACCAGAGAATCATTAAGATTCATTTAGTCCACCTACAACAAATATTGACCACTAGATCTTGTTCCTTAGTATAGCATCTACAAGTTTCTTCAACACCTCCAGGTACAGTGACTCCACCTCCCTGGGCATCCTATGCCAGTGCCTCATCACTCTTCTGAAGAAGAATTTTTTCCAAATATCCAACCTGAACCAATCTTTGTGCAACTTGAGACTATTCCATCTTGTCCTATCATAGGAATAGACCTACTAAAGTCAATGACATTTTGTACCATTGATAATTTCTACAAGATATAATATAATATGATAGTAGGTATAATATGGTAGTAGGATCTCTGTATCCTTGGAAATCACATGTGTTGGAATCTTCTGCCTGTAATATTGAAATTACTTCCACAGAAAATACTTAATATATTAAGACATCACAAGAAGAATAACCAATAAATAACTGGGAATTAATAATTCCTAATATTCTTGTTTCATGGGACTAAGGCAGAAGGATAGAAAAATGGACCAAGAGCTTATTATAAAATACTGCGTTTTTATGCTTGAAAACCGTTTAATTTCACTTTCAGTGTAATATTTCTAAATATAATCAGAAGACTATGCAAAAAAAGTCCATTTAGAAAAAGAAATAAAAAATCCATGTAAAATAAGTTTCCTATAAGAAACATTTCATTATTATTCTGAAGGCAAATTAATTTTCTTAGTATCAGTCAAGAGGAAGCGTATGATTTCTTGATTTTCTTTGGGCACAGCTATATTATTAAACACCTCAGAAAAATCTCCAGTGAACTCCTATCTGAAGAAAGCTTGTTTTGGCTCTCTTGATTCACACCCCTGACAGAAACAACATGACTCACAGAATCCAATCAATCAGTCTAAGTTTCCTCACGGTTCCCATAGTTGTGGATATGGGAACTATAGTGGTGTTTAAGCGCCTCCAATTTGTGAGAATTCAGACTCAGATATGACTACAAACTTAACAGCTGCCCAAGGACTGTCTACATAATTCAAACACCCTGCCTCAAAAACAACGGATGTAATTGGAGCCCAGTGTGAAAAGGGTGACTTATTCACCGCTGCCTTTTGTCTATGGTGTTTAGATTCAAAAGCATGACCAAGGAAAATGTCTTGCTGAGGCCAGCTGCCTGGATTTGTGCCAACAATTCACATTTTCCTATATTTCTTATTGGAGAAAAGGTTGCTACAAACTCTTATGCAAAATTTGTAGTATAAAGACAGCTGGTCATAAATTTTGTTTGCCTTCAGGAAAAATAACCACAGAAATTAAAGTATTTTTTGGGGAATATTTTCAGTATTTTACAGATTTTGTAGACATAATCAAAAAAATATTACCAAATAGGTACATTCCATTTCACTGAAAATAGCTTTCTATTGAAAATGTTTCAAAATGCTTTAACTGCTTTAATTATTTGAAAAAGCTGCTTTATAGCTGCAGAAAACTACATTAATGGATGCTTAAATGCTGTAATCCTTCTTATGCGCCTAAAATAAGAAGCACATCAGGTGATCCTCAGTGAAACAAGAATAGGTTTATATATTCTGTCACATATACTGCTTATGTATACAAAGTGTATTGTGAAAAAAATGTCAGGGAAATGCAGTTCAAAATTGACAATTGCTGCTGGACTTTTTTGGCCCAATGTCTATCCAACCTCCAGCATCCAGTGGCCTACAGTCAGCACCTGGAGATGTAAAAAGGAGGTGACAGAATGGCAGAATACCTCCAGTACTCCAGAGTTGAGTGTTTCAGTGAGCCAGATGTGATGTCTTGAGATTTTATATAGCTTGAAAGGCAAATTTCATCTCTAACTGGATAGCTTCCAAGACATGATGGCAGATATCTCTGTGCTTATTTTTTCTCCAAAGTAGGACTAGCAGACTCAATTTTTGGGAGCAGCTGCCTTCCAGGCATAATCTTTCTGTGGGAGATTGGTGAAAACAGAGGTTATAGCTCTTACAGATGAATTTTGCTTGGTGTTGCTGTGCCCTGAGAGTTTGGGAAAGAGCACACAAAAACCAATCTCAATTATCATGTAGAAAAGTAGTTCAAGTTGGGAAAAACAGAACAGTTCTTACTTTCAATCATTTAAATAGGTAAGGTAATTCTGCCTTCTTCAAAAGGATTGTGGCTAATTTTCAGTTTGTGCAGATAAACAGAGTGACTGGAAAGTTTACTAAGAAGACTCAGAAGCTTCCTCCTTTTTGACACATCAGAAAGGTGAACATATTTCTAATCATGACCAGAAAAGAACAGATTAATTATATATGAGGCCCTGGACCATGTCCAAATAAGAGCAACAAAGTGGGTGAAGAGTGTGGAGAACAAAAGCACCACTCATGGGGCATGGGTGAGGGAACTGGGATTGTTCAGTCTGGAGAAGAGGAGGATCAGGGAAGACCATATCATTCTCTACATCTCCCTGAAAGGAAGGGGTTGGCCTCTTATGCCAGGTAACAGCGATAGGACAAGAGGAACAGGCTTACGTTGCACCAGGGGAGGTTGGATATTAGGAAAGAATTCTTCTAGTTGAGAGGGGGAGGACCAGGGAGGTGGTGGAGTCACCATTCCTGGAGATGTTCAAGGAAAGAGGAGATGTGGAACTGACGGACATGGTTAGTGGGCATGGTGGGTGTGGGTTGGCAGTTGCACTAGATGATCGTAGAGGTCTTTCCAGACTTTACAATTCTATGATTCTATAACTTCAGCACAACTGTGGGAATAAAAATATGCCAAGCTAATATATAGCCCCTCTAACAGCGAGCATGGGATCTCAGCAATCCCCAAGAAACATGCAGATTTCAGCAGAGCATGATTCACTTTTAGCTGTATTGATATACTTGGTGCAACTTGGCACCTCTAGTGCAACTCTCTCGTGGTACAAAGCAATTAATTAGTTAGGGGAAAAAAAGACTCATGATTTTCAGAAAGCAGGTATTTCTCAGCAGTCCTGATTTCCAGCCTGTTGGACTTCGACGTGGAAAACAAGACATTCAATCAAATGCAGTTATGTAAGTGCAGCCTTTTTAGAACTCTCCATATACAGTATAAGATCTACAGGCAGAGCATGTTAAGCATTTGGAAACTGCAGAAGATAGATATGGACACTTGAGTCTATATGGCTTTGAAAACAGGAATTAAAAGAAGGGTCAGTATAAAAACTGTAAGATGTAAGAGGCAAGGTTTACAGGGAGAAGTAATATATTTTATTAAAATAATCAAAAGTGTTGGAAAAAAGCCTGAGCAATTGTTCCGGGACAAAAGTCTCTTAAAGATTGTCTGTTTCTTTTCACTTATACCAGGTTTTCTAGGAAAAAACATTACTTCTACCCACAAATACTATCTCTCTTCTATGCTTAGACAGGCACTTAAAACAAAGTATTTCTGTTCATCCCAGTGCTTTTAAATAATAAAAGCTGTGTTCTCTGCTTGCAAAGAATGAATAAGGATTTCCACTTAGAGTAATAAGTGAGGACAGTCTCTTGAATAGGGCTGGGATCTGCCCTTAAAAAGCAATTGGAAAAAAAGCAGGTTCAAAGTGAGTTTACAAAAACTCATTTTTCAGGATGAGTTTATTTTCCTCTAGGCAAATAATAATTTTCACATACCCTCGTTTATCTTTTGAAGGTACTGCTCCTCACAAGAGAAAGCCAAAGAAAGTAACCCTTACTATGTCTCACCCAGTGAAACTCAAAGCATTTTGTAGAGATTAATTAATAAAGTTCTGATGTCCCTAGCAGCCTTACAAGTGTTTTGCAAGTGACACCATGGTAACAGAAATGCTGAAACTCATATTTCAAAGAATATTACACAAGAACAACTGGGCACACAAGAGCATTCTCTCCTATTCATATTGTACTGGATTCAGTTTCCAAAGTTGTGGGGAAGATCAAATCAAGATTCCGATAAGAAACAGGAAACTTTACATGTTAGTAATATTTTTATTTATTTACTGCAACTGGTTTTAATACTTTGTAAGATGGGATTTTTGTACCAAGGCAGGCTGAAAATATACCGGTTGACAGTGACAACTGTTGGGATAGATTTTATTTACCTTTTCATAATTGCTCAGCAGATGACCACATCTGAGGTAGTTACCAAAGACTCTCCCTAGCTTTAATGGTGAGGCACAGGCACTGCTCAGCTGCAGCTAATATTAGTCTGTTTTAAAGATTTATTTTTGGAAGAGAGAAATTGCACCCAAGAAACATCTTTTCCTTCATTTTCTATCAGGGTGGTGAAGGGTGGAGTTGAAGAGCTCAGATACTTTCTCTATGCTGTAGATGCATACATTGATCAGATGTATCCAATCCTCTACTGCCAAACTGTATCAGCCCATCAAAGCATGATTTCTTCTTTACAGCTCAAACCCTTTTCATCTGCTCTGTGGTATTCAAATGTTTTATGCACGCTATGTCATCCCTCTGAAAAGCTCATGAATGTTATCTTTTATTTATGCCCTCTGAATTGCTGCTGATTACATTATGGCAATGTCTTGAAGGCTTAAACAAGATCAGGGCCGTCTCTGCTAGGCACTGCCCAAGCAGAGTAGGTGCATCAAAGGAAAAGACCCAATATTTCTGAGTTTAGGATATGTCCCCAATTTCACACACTGTTAATAGCACTTATAGAATCATGGAATCATAGAATCACTAAGGTTGGAAAAGACCTAAAAGATCACCCAGTCCAACCGTTCACCTATTCCCAATAGCTCCTACTAAACCATGTCCCTCAACACAACATCCAGTCTTTCCTTGAACACCCCCAGGGTCGGTGATTCCACCACCTCCCTGGGCAGTCCATTCCAGTGCCTGACCCCCCTTTCTGAAAAGTAATACTTCCTCGTGTCCAGCCTGAATCTCCCCTGCCGTAGCTTGAAACCATTCCCCCTGGTCCTATCACTAATGACACGAGAGAAGAGGCCGACCCCCAGCTCACTACAACCTCCCTTCAGGAAGTTATAGAGAGCAATAAGGTCTCCCCTGAGCCTCCTCTTCTCCAGGCTGAACATTCCCAGCTCCTTCAGCCTCTCCTCATATGGCCTGTGTTCCAGGCCATTTCTTCACATGTGCTCCTCCATTTCCCATACAAAAGAAAGTCTGGTGCACAGGTCATACAGGAGAGTAACAACGCCCAGACAAGACCCCATGTGTGTGGCTGAGGGTAGCAACATTGATCTGCCGTGACAGAGTTGTGCAGAGTTGTGCAGAGAGAGCAGCTCCAATATTAGAAATGAGACCATCCCCAACAGAGTATGCTGAAAGATCAGACTGTGTCACACTACTGCCTGTGAACAGGAAAACCAAGGCACAGAGTGATGGATCATCCCACAAAGTCAATGGAAAAGTCTGAAACAGAAGTAATCTCTTAACCTGCAAGACATGCCTTGAACGTACAGATGTTTTATTATTTGGTATTAAACACCTTGCCCACAACCATATTGCAGCTGAGACAGAGCTATAACCCAGGAATTATGACACAGAGTTTTAGCTGAAACTTGAGGGTTATAAAATCTGCAAACCTGTGGGAAAATGATCTAGAATGTATCAAGAGATAATCAATTCCTGCATTTGCTTTGAGAACTGAAAGTTAGAACAGAAAAATATATATATATACATCTGTAAGTTACTTAAATATCAGTCAAAAAAGACTGTTTCCATAAAATCTGTGCTGGTATGTTAAAATGTAGAGATCAGAACTGTAGCACGATCTATTGTGCACAGACATGAACGACTTCTGATATTTGATAGTTTTATTACTTCCATCTGAGCTAACCTTCGTTACTTGGATTTTACAAATTTAAGAACTTGCCAGCATGCTTGCCAGTTAAATAAAGGGCATAGCTAAGGTCTCCAAACATCTGGTACAAATACTTAATCATCCTGTTGCATGAAGGCTGGTATTTTTAACTCGTACCCTGATTGGATATGCATAATTTTTTTTCCACAAATTGGTATTTAAACCTCAAAACCTTTAGCTAACTACATCTGTCATTGATATTTTATTGTTTAATTTCTTTTTATAGAGCCAAATTACATCTCTCCCACATACAGCCTGCACTTTACACGTCTAATTTGTCGACATGTTCTATAATGATAATTTCATTGATTTAGAAAGTGACATTATGAGCAACATATGTTCAGTTTAGCAGTAAACCTTGTTAAAGCAATAATGTCCCATTCTTCCCTACACCCTCCCCAAATTCAAATATAACCCACATTAGGAGCCAGCTGAGTCACTTAACTGCTTTGATTTTTGTAAATATAGAAACCTGCTAGCTGTTTAGCTTTACACTTTGGCTGCATATATTTCCTACTTTGGGTTGCTAGGAAAGGATAGCGTGGCCATGAATTATGCTACAGTACAGTGTCTAAAAGCATGATATGTGTTAATTTGCTTTGGAGAAGACACTTGGAAGGCAAAATTGCTGCCTTAAAAAGAGAAAAAAATTTACAGGCCATCCACATAAAAATAATGTAATTGATGAACATCAATTCATATACAATAATAAGAAGATGCCCTATTACTTTCTTTCAATTATCTGTAATATAATTATGAAGAAACAAACCTATTTTCATTTTACTTCTGAAACAGCTGACTAATAAAAAGGAATTATTTTTATAGACTCCAGAGCTACTTGAATGCTCTGCCATCTGTCCTGGTGTAGGGCCTTTCCCCCAAAGTGTTCACAAACTGACTATATTTTGATCTGTTACAAAAGAGTTCAACATTAGCCTGAAGCTTTACTAGAATCTCAGTTCAGTTGCTGCAAAAGTGTTTTAGAAATACTTTACAAATCAATACAAAAGTTACTGGAGCCTATAATTCAATAAAGCAAAAAAGGCACTGATCTCTTCTGAAGAATATAAAAGGGAATAATAATAAACAGGAAGCTAAGACTTTGATTTTGAAATAGGAATCCACATTAAAAATAGCCAGAGAGAGCAATTATTTCAGTGTAGAGATCTGAAAAGAAATCTGACTCAGGAGTCTCATCAACAAAGATGTTACCTCCATGTTTGAACATGAACATGCTTGACCTCTGCAGATCACTTTCATCCACAGGTCAAATGTCAAGAACCAGGAACTAAGAGCTCTGTTCTGCTCTCGACCATCCCACTCACTCTGTGGTCACATGCATATTAAAAAAAAAAGTCACAACCAAAGAATTCCTCTTTTGATTTTCTACATCCAAATTCCGTCCAAGCAATTCTGTAAGGATCAATATTGGAATATTCTTTATAGGTGAAAATCTCTTTATATATTTATGAAAGCTTTTCCTCTATGGCTACATTTTCCCTATAAGTGGGTGGTTATTAAATGGAATAGATGGGGACTATGCTTTATTCACCATATGGAATAATTTGAAAAGTTTTTTTCTGAGAATTTTCGGATCTTAGCAATTGCATTTGAATGGTTTAATAGCAAATATAGGTGGGAATATTTATCCAGATATAGGTTCTCACTTGAAAATTGATCAGCAAGAATAATATCATTTTGCATTGAAATTTTAATTCCTTTATTTTCTTTCTGCCCTGATCAATTTTTTTAATTTTTTTTTTTCAATAGAAGGTTTATAAATATATATATTAAAATATATTATCATTAGATAAAAGGTCAACTACATGCAGGCTATACCTGTCCTTTTTGTGAAGAGCCAACTATAAATGCTAGTAAAAAATCAGAGATTTCCTTCTGCATTTGTTCTAAAAATAAGCATTTTCTTAGATCGGAACAGAGATAAAATGTTCTTTACAACGAAAGTAAATGACATTCTTTGTGGAATGGTGAAAGGGCAGCAAGAAGTGTTTTTACTCTGTATTAGCTAAAACAAAGCACAAACTTGTAGGGGCAAGGCAGCCAGTTTTTTTCCCCATATTAAATACAGGTCAGTTTGCTAACTTGTATGAGTAGCATTTCTCTTCATAAATTTCTCTCCTGTTAGTTTGGTAAAGAATCTCCCTCTTTTCCTTAGTAAAGATGAGGTTTTTGGGAACAGAATGTTTTTTTCTCAGCTTAAATCAGAGAAGAACTTATCTGAAACAGAAAACTGTTTCTATCTGAGTTCCTATATATTTAAAATCTTAGTCACCAATAAGTAGGGTTAAGTTTTCCCTGAGATATGGTATACTGCAATATTAGCAATATAATTACATCACTGACAGTAACTTTTCAGATGGGTAACTGCTCTTCTCAGATGACACCATATGTGAGATTGAACTGACTTTGGCTTCTTTATATTAGCATACATACAGTTTCACTAGCACAGAGCCTGTTTTTTTTTTTTTTTTTTTTTTTTTAATTAATAAAGAGCTAAAATATAACTTAATGATTGGTAAAAATGAATAATTTCATTTTTCAGGTTTTTCTGAACAGTCAAAGTTAATCATGAGGGACATAGATACTCATTCCTTATAAAAAAAATGATGGATATAACAGACTGATGACACTGTAGTTTAATGGACAGCACATTCCATTACAAATTATAAAACCATCCGTATGAGATTATGAAGAGCAAATCGCCTCAGTTTCTCCCTTTTCAATGATACTAGGTGTCATTTAACAGTGCTTTGGGATCTATGGGCCTTTTCCTATTGGATCCTGTTTAACTGGAGCTCTTGCAGGTCTACAAGCAGACCTCGCAAGATGGATGCTATTGCTTGTATAAGACAAATTAAAACTCCTTTCTTGTTGTTTCAGACAGAAGAGCAGCAGAACTATGAAAGCATATTATTTTTGAAGGCATTGTGTCAGGCACTGTAGTCCATCTACAGTGCACTAAATTCTCCTGTAAAACCCCCAATTTGTACCTCAGACCAAATGCTGCAATGGAAGACAGATTAAAATCTCCTGCAGCAAAGCCTTTTACCCTGAAACAACTGATTAAAAACTTGGCCTGATAATGAACAGGATGCATTTCTACCTAAAACCTGTCAATTAGTTCTGTGTAAAAATAAGTTTAATGCACTTACTGTGAGTTTCACCAGATTGTGTTCCCCATACCAAATATACTGATATTTGCAATCTAAATAGTCTCTAGATCCATTTTGTTCTCTAAGTTGCTTTTCATGAGAAGGTTGAACTGTTAGTTCAGGCTTGGTGAAATAAGTATGGGGAAAAAGTCTAACATACAGCTCTAAAAGCATATGGGCACTTTGGTGAAACTCTGGTGGCTTTTTGCAGCCATGATGATTTGGAGACAGAAGTGACAGCAAGCATGAGGAGAAGCAATCTTTTATTTGGCCAAGAAGTATATTTCATCTTGCCTTTGGCTTTAACAGCTCTATAGTAATATTACTATCAAAATACATTGAGTCTTCCTTTTATCATGTCAAAGATATTTGTTTTGTCAGGCGGAAGGGCAACTATATCCAGAAATGTTTGCTGGAACTCTCCTGAGATACCATCATTCTCCACTGGGTGTAACAAAACACTCAGTCTCTTCTAGGATATTTTGGTCATCTGATTCTCTCATCTCATCCACAGCAGATAATATTGCAGTCCCTTCGCAGTGTGTTAGATTTCAAAGCCACAAAACCCAGTAAGTGGAACACCTTGTTTAAACTTTCACAGAACATAATCTTTACAGGAAGGAGAAAAAGTCTTCAGTGCGCTTACTGTTTGTTTAATGAAGTTATCTAAACAGGAAATCTATTCATTACACTTTGAAGAACATGGCTCCAAGTCTCCATCGGAGATCTTCAAAGAATTTATAAAATGGAGTGCTAGAGGGGGCTCTTGGGAGTTCTGGTTTAAGAAATCCTCCTCCACCTCAAGAGTTGATGTGATTTTTCTGCCTGATGGAGTCCACCTCCTCTTTGTCTACAGCAAACTCTTTGCCAGAGAAGACTTATCCTTGGGGTTCTGTAGAAATACTTCTGATTATTTATTTATTTATTTATTTATTTATTGGCTGTTTGAATAACCATGCTACAAAGAAGGATTTTGCTTCCCAACTTATTTTCAAAATGCATAAGTGAATTAGGCAGTATGATTTACTGACATATGAACACTGCTCTAGTTATGCCTACCTAACCCCAGAGCCAGTTTCCCAAAGTTGCTGGACCACTATGCGAAATTCAAAGCACGAACAAAATGTTGCAAGTTCTCATTAGTCTCCCTCTCAGCTATTCGTTGCTCTTTCCAGCATTATACACTGGCTAACTAACATCTTCTCTACCCATACCTAAGCATGGGTTCCGATACCTAAGAAAAATGACTGTTTATTTGGGGATTAGGAATGCAGCTTGATGGAGAAAGGATTTTGAATGACCAGATGCATGCATCTGCATCATCAGTGCATCAGTCCATGACCCAGTGGCTAGCAACCCCACCCATGGCAAGGGTTGAAGCTCAATGACATTGAAGGTCCCTTCCAACATAAGCCATGCTGTGAGCCATAGTTGAAATGCATAGATTTCATCTTCTAGGCAAGTGGTGCATTTGTGTCACAGATCTACCTCAGTTTGAGATATTGCGTATGCATCTGAGTATGATGTGCAGAAACTCTTTGAGAACATTAGCAAGACATTAGCAATAAATCAGCATAGCCTTTTACTGATGTTTTATTTCCTGTGATAAATCCACAACTAGCTCAAAGATTCTCCAAATTTCGAGACATACGCCTTTTTTATTTTTTCTTTATAGTGGCTAATATGCATGTAGATAACTTGTATCCAAAGATCACATGGCTTGCAAATTTCACTATCAGCAAAATGTGTATTAGTTGGACTTTTAAAAGACTGTCGACTTCCATGAAACATTTCAGACAAAGCATGTTTTCATTTAAAAAAGTTAACAACTCAACTTTTTAATTCAGATTTTAGCCAAATGTGCAGTACTTAGTTCCAATCACCTTATCTGAGGGCTTTTTACTATAAATCTACAGTCAGATCAATGTGAACTTTGATTTACCAAGTTTCTCCAGATAAATTTACTTGAGACCAGATCAGTTTTAGATAAGAGTCTAGCAAGAATAAAAGGAACAGTTGAAAAAAAGATGTAGAAGCTAGAAAATTTGTTATTTTTATTTTTTTTATCCCTTACTCATTCATGGCTAATATGAAGAAGTCCAGTAGAGGAGAAGGAATTTTAAGTGAGCCCTTCTGTTGCAGGACTGAATCTTACTGTGTGCAATTTTTCTGCTAGACATTTGAAGCTGTAAGTAGAGTTTCAATAGCCAGCTAACTAGATTTAGTCCATGGCTGCAAGTATGGCTAGGGACAATTGTAAAATTGCAAGCGCTTACAAATAACCTTTTTTATTTTAATCCATAAGGATCATTTGATGCAGAACATCTATATGCCTAGAGAATGACACAAATATAGCTTTTCACTTGTTCAGCCTTTTGACTACTTTATACTTTGGTGTTCATTGACAGTTTCTCAGCTATTTTAGTCTGTCTGCAATAGGACTCTAACACTAGCAGAAGAATGCTTTTAGTTGACTTATACATTTTCTTGTAATATTTTATATTTATAAAGTGGAAGATTTCCTTTCTAGCACATTAAAAAGTTTTGTAATATGTGTGCTTAAAAGGAGAAGAAAAGTCATCTTAGGGTACTGCTTTGATTTCAAAGTTTCAGCATAAAATAAGTCTGTAAACAGAAGCTCCATGATATTTCTTCATGTATATATGTAAACATATATGCATATCATATATTCATATGTACATATATGCACACATACACACATATATAACAATTTACTAAACATTTATTATTTGATGCTTGTATATAGACTGGTTTTAACTTCCAAGTTTTTATATTAACATAAATTATGTTAACTCCAAACAAATAATATTTTAATATTTGTGGACATAAGAGAGAAGCCTAAGCCTGCCTAAATCCTTCTGAATGAAAGCTTTATTTTACATATTTTTTAAGTGACCATAAATATGTCAGTTTTCAGATTTTTCCCTTGTGTTCTCTGAGATGTTGGAAAAAGCTTAAAATTGAGATCCAGCAGGGTTGTCTTTAACAGATTAATGTCCTATCTGTTCCATCACCTCACATCTAGCAGTGACAGTAGAACAGCCCAAGAAAGAACAGATTAGATTTTATCTGCTTATTTTACATCAATCCACTCATCCCTGCACGCCCACTAAACATGTCCTTCAGTGCCGTATTTTTTGAACATCTCTAAGGACAGTAACTCCACCACCTCCCTGGGCAGCCTGTTCCAATCCCTCATCACTCTTTACAAGAACAACTTTTTCCAAATACATAATCTAAAAATAGATGACTGTGTTGGTTCTTGCAGATTAATCACAGTCCAAGAAACTGCAGAAATCAACGCTCAGAAGACAAGAAATCTGATTGATTTGACATCCTCATTTTGGTCTACAAGGTACTTTGGTAAAGGCAGAAGAATTTAGTGAGTGAAACAGGATGCAAACAGAAACCAAACGTATATCTACACCTATCGTGTGGAGAAAAAACCTCCTGGCATTTTTTTTTTTTCCCCCAGCTGCAACATACCTTGGCTGAAAAATTGGCAAGTGGGCAGAGGGAGGAAGTCTGCCTATAAATTGCATACGGGTTCCCCTTGTATGGCTACAAAGCCCTTCCTCTGGAAGGAAATAATATTATACATAGCCTTTCAAGTCCCATGAGAATTAATACGGATTGGCCTTCTCCAAAACTCTTAGCTCCTATCTAGTCTTAATCTATGTAAGAGGAGTAAGGCTACAGCAGGTGCCCAGTTCCTATCAACTTTCTTGTGTTTTTTAAAATCATCCTGTATTTCTTTTGTCCCTGCTTTAAGGGCCCCTTCCAACTCAAATGATTCTTTGACTTGTTTTCCTCCCACTTACTATCCACTGAAACACACTGTGAATTTGTTTTCAATATATTTACGTGCTCATTTATTAAACACAACCATTTTATTCTAAAAGTAAATTGAAAAGGCGCCTTGAGCATCAAGATGTATTTATAACTGTAGGACATGCTAAGGAAATGCAGTGTTGTCTCTTGCAGTACTGAAATCCCTGTAGACTGTAGGTTCTCCTGCTCATGGATATAGAAATGCATGAGGAATGTGAGTATATGTCTGTAGATATCTAAAACTTAGGATGTTTCTTGAATTATAGAGTCATTTTTATTATAATACATATACATTATACTTCATATTTCCTCTGCAAAGTAAACTCTCAAACTGATGTAAGCCTACCATATATCAGGATATAAACTTTTTTTTTTTACTTATACCAGTGGATTATGCAGAAAAGTATTCTACCATCTTCCAAATTAGTAGGAAAAATGATAAATGATATATTTATCTGCATATCCATAAGGAAGAAAGACACAATGACATGAATTTTTTCTGTGGGTGACCTAAAATGAAATAACTCAGAATGAAAATTTGTTATGTGGTTTCAGATAAGGGACAAAGACCTAAAAGCTATTCCTGGACCACTTTATTCATAAGTCTGAGACTGTTCATTCAGACTAGTCAGATTCAGCTTACTCCCTCCTATCTTCCTATATTGATCAGTCCTCTAATCATTTCTGCTTTTTTTTTTTTTTAATGAAGAGCTTCCAAGCTCATCTTGGTGTTCTGCACACTGCCATGTTTTCTCAGAGTTCTCACAGCAACACATTATTGTTTATATATTCTAGGCAAAGTTTAACACAAAATGTCTGAAGTATGGTGGCAAGATTATATGCAGATCAGCCAGAATTCAGCAAGTATTTAGATATGTGGAAGCTTTGAAGATTTACTTTGATCAGCAGGTTTATACTAAAGCTTATAAAAAGAAAGACTGCCAGAATCTGTAGTAAGTAACTTTATGCATCAAAACAGGGAGTGGTTACAACACTTACAGATTATGCCCTATGAAGCTAATGTAGATATTAAGAAGTATTTATGGATTTTTTTTCATAATTGGTAGATATTACTGAGTTATGACTTGGCAAGCACAGACTGATTTTAGCATTTTTATTTTCCATACAGCAATTTAAATTTGCAGAGTGTCTAAGGTCTGAGACTAGATCAGAAAAAATCAATATGAAATGAATGGAAGCTGTAAAAAGTAATATAAGAACGAGATAGAACATTACTGATATAAGATCCTGCATAAGTAGTAAAAAAAAAATTTCAAAATAGTGCACAAACATAAGCATAGCCAAACTTTCAAAATACTGACTGAGATTTACGATATGTTCTGACCAATATGATTACATATCACACTGCTCACTCAATACCTACAACATTTATAAAGAAATATTGGGTTTTCCATCTCAATCAGGCTGATTTGAGTCATAACACCCAGAGCAGGACTGCAGCTTGTTATGCTATTTGCATTGGTCAGTTGTCACAGTCCAGACTACAGAAAACTTCCTTTCAAGCTATAAATCTTGGTCAGTACAGACTTCTGATTATTTTAAGGTATCAAATATTTTATTGTTGTTAAAATATAAGACAAAGAGTGTTTAGCTGAATCTTTTATCTCTGCATACATCTCGCATGCAAGAGTAGCATCACTGAGGATCTGATTTACCCTTTGTCTAGAATTACTGAAAGCCACAGATGGGGACAACCCAACTCTTCCTCCCGTGGCCACCCAAGTGGTGCAATAGCATAGTGTAGACCAGCTCAGTGACTGGATTTTGTACTAAACTGCCCCTGAAATAAGAGATTTTCATTGAAACTCCTCTCTGAACAAGCTGTAGTCAAGAAAGAGAGAGGGAAATCATGGGAAAGAGAAATGGTTTGTTCTTGTTATCACCCATAACGCTGTAACACAATGGAAAGTACAGCAAAATAACAGTGGGGTGACAGAGTCTGTGGCTGCAGCAAATGAGGCAAGTCCAAATGCAGCAGCCACAGATAAAAAAAATGAAAGAAGAAAATATGCTTATCTTTAGAAGACCTCAGATAAGCAGAGATCTTCAGCAAAATGCACTCACCTCCACTGCCAACCCTTAAATGAGGTCTGGAAAGGGGTAGATCATGGCTCCATCCCTTCCAGTCACTCAGGTGCATTGCATGCACCTTAGCTCCCCTGGCTTGGCCCTACCTTCCCACTAGATGCTCAATCACTGTTTCAGGCTGTGATTTAGCATTTCTGCTTCACTACTACAGCTGACCACAATGTCAAACTACAACAAAAGCTAGCAATGGGCAAATATCTTGATTTTCTCTTAGGTGTGTGAAACCGCAATTAAATCCTAGATACAGGTGACAGAGGCACAGACTACCCAAAGAAGCTGTGGATTCCCCATCCCTGGAAATGCTCAAGGCCTGTTTGATTGGGCCCTGGGCAGCCTGATCTGATGGGGGGCAACCAATCCGTGGTAGGAAATGAATGGTATTTATAGTCTCTTCCAGTCTAAACCATTCTATGATTCTATGACACAGTCATAGATGTACTTTGCAGTAATTTGCACAAACCAAGGAGGGACTTAAGTTTCACTACTAATTTTAAAAATGCTAATAAAGAATTGTTTTTTTATTTTGCATCTATTTTTAGATTTAAACTCATGATGTCCTATTAAAAAAGAAAACAGTCTTTTTCACTACCATAGCTGAGCCACATATACAAATGAAAAGACTGAGGAATTCATCTTGTCATTTTAGCTGTTAAAATATTTGATGTTTCTTTTGAGGTAATTGCATATGCTTCCCTTATAGTCAATGGAGAAAGACAAACAACTTCAGAGGAAAATAATTCCATCTATATCAGGCATGTATTCTAGCAAGGGATCAGCTGTCCTGGCAGAAAGCTTAGATTGCTTGTTTACTCCAGATACTGTCTTCTAGATGGCTGAAGTTAGATTAAACAAATCCTAACCGAGTGACTATAGAAGGGAGATAATGAAGGTATGTAAGCACACAGTTCTGACAAATGCTCAAAGAAATGCTGAAAGATTAAAGAGACAGGTTTTAAAAATACATTAATCCTTCAGTTATGGGAGTCTTAGGTGCTAAGTGTAGAATAACTTGTGAGAAATTTAAGAGAGAAATTGATGTTTTATAAAGTTGATGATGCATTTTAACAAGCCATCGTCTACAAATTATCAGCACTGACAATGTCACTAAAAAGTATTTTCAGCTCTGTATTTTTTTTTTTGTACTAAAACATTAAGAAAATAAATGCAGGAAAACATATTGTAAGGATGTAGAACCCCTTCTATTTTGAGTTTTAAAAAAAATCAGTCAATTAGTCACAAAGGTAAAGAACACTATATTAGTAATTAGACACTTAAATTTGGTCAAGGTTTTCGTAAGTTTCAGGTTTTCTTCATTATTACCTTCTATTATACACTATTATCATACACTACCTTCTATTCTACACTATTATCATCAAAGGTTTGATATAGAACAGGAATTTTGTTGTGCAGTACATTTTACAAAAAAATATAACTACCTGCAGTGCTTTCAGACTTAGAGCACCAGTAGCACACATGTTATATTAAGTAGTTTTATTTTAACCTGTTTTTCATCTGCACTAGCAAGAGTTGCTCATTTTAAGATTCACTAGGTAGTCTAATGAAAAAGAGACTTTTTTTTTTTTTTTCTTGCTGGTGTGGTTGCTGCCAGGAAAAGAAAACATCATGATACAAAACAGATTTTTGAGAATTCTTCAGCACTTTCAGTAAGGACTGTCATGAGAAGCAATGACTAAAGCTGAGAAAATGCCATTCCTTGTATACAGAGTAGATGTTCTGCTTGCAATTACAAAAAAAGAGAAAAGTACAAAGGCTTTTGGTATTCACTTTAACATGCTCAGTTAGATAGAAGATGATCAAAGGCACACCAATAACTGGATCAAGCACAGTGTCTAACTAATGAACTGCACTAGTATAGAAGCTCAAGTGTTCATAGGGAAAAAGTCAACATTTAATTATAAATTAATAAATCATGCTGTTTGGATGTGGTGGTGATTCACAAATAAGATTTTATTACTCAAATTTATCTTCTCATTTGCATTCAAATGTATCCTAACACCTGAAGCTACTTGAAATGTATCTGCTTAATTCTACCAAATTTAACAGGGCATAGATACATAGGTTAATATATGCATGGTAGTCCTCTCTCTAAGACAGTGCACCAGAAAGGCTGAGTTCAGTAGACAGTCTTTTTCTCTTTGTCAATCCTAAAGTAAAGTTAGAAAAACAGAGACTGCTGAAAATTGTTTTTAAAAAAGAAGTGGAACAGAAATTTAGTCACATGTTGTTCTGTGAGGAACACTGTATGTTAGATATAGGATTTTAGCTGATTTCCAGAAGTTTCCTACTGCTAAGACAGAAGTCTTCACTTATCCTCACTTATCCTCACTTATCCTCACTTATCCTCAATGGAGCTTGAGTTCAACAGCTGGAGCAGCATACACAATTTACAATTGATCAGTGGATGGAAATTTTTTTTAAGTATATAACCCTCTCTGGCACACTGCTTTGTAAAGATACCTCACAATTTCATGATTCTCTCGAATTTTAAGGCACCGTTGATATTCACATTGTCACATGTATGTATGAAAATATGTATGTCCCTGGATCAGCATAGATTTGTACACTTGTAGATAATTGTAAGTAATTATTTGGTACAAATGGTTTTGGAACACAACATTGATTAATAATAGTGACAGATATTTCTGAGTATAGTGCTTAGTAGGGCAAATAATTCAGAAAGAAAAGCTGTTAAGATCTAAGTAACAAGTGAATAAAGTGCAGTTGTAGACCACTGAGGAAATGGAGGATTTTGGCTTTGCTGTTCTTGGCTTTTTCATAAGTAGCTGCTACCTTCAGCCCATAACTTCCTAAATGTCCCTCAGGCTGTGCAGTCAGCACAAGTGTGCTTATGCCAATTTTTTTTTTTTTTTTTTTTTGTCTCCAGAGTAGAGTATAAGAACCCTTTATCTCTCTCACCTGATTTATTCTTCTTCTCTATCCTGGGACAGACCACTGTAGGCTTCAGTGTAGGAAGACACTGCAAAAAGGTCTACCAGTCCTGGATGTGAAGCAGATTATTCAGCATGTCTCAAGTAAGTGATTTGCAGATGAAGACCTTGTCTTCATCCCTCTCTCTCTCTCTCTCTCTCTAAAAGGATAATAATTAAATGTTCTCCTGTTCTCCACCTACTTTTCCTAACTGTGCTATAAATTTGGTACAGAAAGTACTAATCTTTGTGTGTGTTGGTATAATACCTGAAAATGTATATAACTTCAGGTTTGCTGTAGTACCAATGTTAATGTCTTGTTTATTGATGTAAGGAACTAGTGCTGTCCAAGGCAGATAAATAGGTGAGTAATGTGTCAGTATCCTGATAAGTTCATATACCTAATTCCAAAATGATAAATAGCAAAATGAAAATTTTGCTCAAATCTCTAATCTACATTTCCAGTGGCCTTCAGCAAAAAGACACATCCTGTGGAAGTAAACCATTCTTCCAAATACTGTCCAAAACCTAGGTTGCCTGTGGCAGTCTTATTGCTTTTGATCAGCTGCATTTTTCTACACTGAAAGGGCACTGATAATTAAAGCGTAGAAACTTGTAATTTTTTATTCAGAATCTAAATAACAATAACTGCTAAATATCATTTGGGAGAAAAAAAAAAAAAAAAAAAGTAGATGGATCTCATGAAGCCATACACAAGAGCCAGAATATATCTATTCAAGAAAATATTTTTGCAAATTAAAATGACTTATACAAAGTTTTAAATTGAAAAACTAAATGCTAGATATGACACTTATCTGTTTTCATCATACACACAGAAAACTAAACAATTATCCCTGAAATATTTTGTCTTTTATTGAAGATGATTTTTAGTTCTGGGCTGAAGAGAGGACAGTATTTTCAAAAATGTCAGCATAAGTTCTCAAAGAGCTGGATTCTCACTGTGAGGAAAAGAGACTGTAATCATCCATGTCATACAGAAGATCTATCTATTCCATCTGAATTCTTGAGTTTCCTGCATGCACATTATCTTCAAGCTAAAGTCTCAATTTTGCACTCAAGTTTCATTTGCATTCAAGTTTTATAGGCTGATTTTGTACACATTTCTAACAAGTAGATTTTATTTGCCACCAGCATACCTGGCTCTTTCATTAGCATCTCTGCTTTTGTGATACCAATTTTTTGGCATACACATCTTGAATTTTCTTTTGTCCATTTGGAACACTACTAGAGATACCCCTCTCTAATTTTGTCATTTT
Source organism: Lagopus leucura (assembly GCF_019238085.1). Lineage (NCBI taxonomy): Eukaryota > Metazoa > Chordata > Aves > Galliformes > Phasianidae > Lagopus > Lagopus leucura. Next base: position 4,821,950 of record NW_024962265.1, on the reverse strand, counting down.
GATCACTAGTTTCTTCTCCTTGCTTTCTCCATTTCTTGGTTTTCTGTTCTAATTTATATCAAATGGGAACCAAATACAATACCATTGTATTTGATTAAGGAACAAATGCAACCCCAACTCCATCAATGAAATGTAAACACTCTCTTCTCCCTTCTATTTTCACTACCACACAAGCTTTAAAACAGACTCACATAAATACTGTTATCTCATGTTCCCCCTCAAAACTCTCTTTAACGTACTGACAAATTGGCACATGCAAACATAGCCAACATCCATCATGCTGACCAATGATGCCTTATTGTTTCCTCTTATTCCTTTATTAGCTGTTTCCTTACTTATGAAGAGCACATTTACTTGTGGGCTGCAAGTGTCTTATTTTTTGTTCTCTTTGTGTTTTGCTTTGTTTAAGCAGGTAAGTTGTTTTGAGCGTTATACTTGTGTTCGTTTTCTTTTGTCTTTTGCCTTAAAGTTAACATGACATATGCCAAAAAGTTAAATTATTAATTCTGTTTTAGGGCAACAAGAGATGACACTAACTTTTGTTTCACTATCCAATAAAACCATAAACTATTGAGTAAAGAGCTAGATATGATGCAGTGCAATCAGTCCAACCAGGCTATCTACTTACAAAGAGAAAAACAGTACAATGTTTACCCATAACAGTCACCCACAGCATATAATCCCTTTCAATAACTTTTTAATGCCCTTCTAAAAACCAACTAGATTCCTCATTTCCTTTATTATTCTTACTGGAAGACTGCTTCACAACCTTACTCCCCAGATGACTAGAAAACTTTATCTAATTTCCAGCCTAAATTTATTCATGGGCAATTTATATCTATTTGTTCTTGAACCAACATTGTTCTTTAGTTTAAGCAGTTCTTCTCCCTGGTGTTTACCCACCTTATAAGTTTATAAAAAGAGCAATCACATCCTGTCTCTACTTGTGTTTTCCAAGGCTAAACAAGCCAAATTCTCCTTGTGTCCTTCTGCAAAGAAAATGCTGTTTTTATGCTCATCCTAATAGCTTCCATTTGTGTTCCTAATGTAGGAGTGATCAGCAATGTACCCTATTTACTCAGTGATCTTTTAACACTGTACTTGCCAAATATCACTATTAACAGAAATACTCCTCACATCCTTTTTCACAGCTGTGTCCAACCACTCCAGTAATCTTGTGATTCACCTGTAACCTCTTCCCATTCCCCTTGTTCTTTCACTTTATTAGTCATCTAGTCTGCTTTCAGCTGGCCTTCCTTCCAAGTTCAGTATTGTTTCTCATTTTTTGCAACAAGATAAATATTTTTCTATATGTTGCCAGAGAAAATTCCAGATTTCTCTTACTTAAACATTAAGTTACCTTGTCACTGAGAATACCATATTTGTATTATTTCAGAGATGATTATTTTCCACAAAATAGGTTCTAAAATATTATATCATCTCAAATGTATAGTTTTCCAAGATCAATTTCTTAATTACTGGGTTAATTATATCTAAGTTCTAGGCTTATGGTACTCACCTGGCTTTACAAGTTTCTCATATGTGACTGTACACGTTCACTTTATTAGAATTATGTGTTAGTAATTATAACAAAATGGCCCTCTAGGATTTTTTTTCTTTTAAATCTTGTATAGATGTGATAATATCAATTTCCATCATCCAGCCTTTATTTGCATCTAATTGCCTAACTTGACACAGCTCTAAGCAATCTTGTGGTCAGTCCTACTCTGAGTAGGAGGTTAGGCTAGAGACCCCTAAGGGTGCTTCCCACATGAGTTATTTTAGGATGCTATCAAGGTAAAGTGTGTTCGTATATATATATGTATGTATATATATATATGTTTTGTCCTGACTATCAGCTTTTTTTGTTACCCTACAGAGATGAACTGCAAATGAGAGCTCCCAGCAAACAGAAGCTGGAAGAAAAGTTTTGCCTGAACTCCCAGACAGTGTGGAATACATGAAGATCACTACAAGCATTGATCTCAGTGCCCAGAGAGTGGGACTCCAATGTTTCAGCTCACAGTAAAGATTTTGGCATTGCCTTTGGAGACCAGAAATTCAATCTCTGCCTTTCAACTGAAACCAACCTGCAAGACATTCACAATGTGAGATTTACCTAAATCATTTCTACATTTCCAAACAACTTATCTTATGGTTATGTTAAATTGTTAAACTACCGCTGGGAAAGAAGAGAAGCAAATATCAAATTAGCATGAATCTTTCCTGCTGACCTAAGTTAAGTCCCTGGCTACTCAAGTGAAATCTAAAAAGATGACCACAGTGATTCAGCTGATTTTAGAGATGGTAACAGAGCCAGTATTTCCAGACTTTCTGGGACTCAAACAGACCTTAAGGTTTTGAGTAATTTCTGCTAAGTAGAGCTTTTTTAAAGAGTTTCACCTGATTTGTTTCAGATACTTAGACTAGTCAGTATCTTTCAAATATTGCATGTAATTTCTTTTTTTTTTTTATGATTCTGTGAATAAACCAAAGCTTTTGGAATAATGGTTTCAATACAGTCCATTTTATAGATTAAAAAAGGATTGTATTGAAACTATTTTTCTAAATGCTTCAGTTTATTCAGTCATAGATAGCTTCCTTGGCACAGTCAGGATCAAGGAAAGACACACAAATGATAAAAAAGCAAAAAACTGTCTCCTTTTTATTTATTTTATAACTCTGCATTACTAAACTAATACAAGAGGGACCTAATTTCTCCACTAACCCTGCCTAATGAAGATTGAAATTTAATAAACATGTAAGAAATCTACACTACCATGAACTAAGAGGCTTCAAAATATGACATTTAGTTCATTATTTATTAACCTATCCCCTAGGAACACGATAGAGGGAATGCAGCTATCCGTATTAGAAATTGTTTCATCTTTAAGAGATAATGGAGACTGTATTTCCTTTGCACAAGATTTATATTCTAAGAGGAAATGAGATCTAAGATGCAAAATTTATATCACTTGTGATTTCCTTTTTTTCCCATGGAAGGTAGAAAGAATATTCTGTTATTGAATATGCTTACTATCACGTGTTATAAAAGTACTTGCTTACAAAAATCAGAACTCCCTATCCAGAAAGCTATTAACAATGCACACATGGTGAAAGAAAAGTAACAGATCAATGTTCCTCTAGACATTAAAAAAAAAAAAAAAAAAAAAATCTGTGCAAAATCCACAGATAAGAGGATGGAGGTGCAACTGTGTTAAAACACCTATTTACCGAAACTGAAAGGATAACAGCTATAAACATCTTCTTCAGCCAGGCAGTAAAAGTTGTTCAGATGCATATGGCTACTCTTATTTCTCCTCAATATATTTTATTTTTTATTTCCAAATTTCAAAGAATTGCAGAATCCCCACTGAGACAAATTACAACTCATAGATTATAACGATAAAGTGGAATAATTTCTACTCCCAGTTTAAGCTGTGTGAATGAGGTCAGAATCTTGTTCACCCAATTAACTTCCATAACTGTAATCCTTTTTTTTTTTTTTTTCATGTTACTGTCTCTGTCCTTCCAATTGAGCCCAACTGGCCACCTTTACACCTCCTGAAAGTAGCTCTGCTTTCAGCACTTCAGTAAAAAGGAGAAAAGTGGATGCTGACATGCATTCCAGTGCAGCTTGAATCCTAGACTTTTAATACTTTTGTAAGTTGTTCTGTAGCTTTAGTTAAGTAGACCTGGAATCTCAATGGAAATAAATTTTGCTTTATTAAAATCCAGTTTCTAAGACAAAGAGTCAGTAGAAGTAAGTTCATATATACAAAAGTGCTAGACTTCCTTGTTCTTATAGGAAATTATCTACAAAATAAAAACCCACCTGATATGGGCCATAAACGTATTTGACTTACTTTTTCTCATTGACAATGAAAATGAGACAGCAAATTAAAGATACAATTGTAAAAAAAAAAAAAAAAAAAAAAAAGTTACAATGGCCGGACATTTTTAATATCTTACCAACTGAGCCACCAGGACTTCACAATTCATGAACAAATTTTCTGTTACTACAGAGTCATGCTTTTATTGACTGGTATAAAAACACCATTTGTATCTTTTTTTATCCCGCTGTGATTCTATTTTATTGGAAGTGTCCTGTAACAGGTATAACATCAGCTCAGATTACCAAGAAATCTATAAAATAGCTTCCTGCCACTACCTTTGGTGGAGATTGAAAGAATACATTACAATCCCACTGAGTAAATGATAAAAGCTGTTATTCACAGGCAAACATGATTTATCCTCACCTGTTCAAAATTCTGAATGCACCAACTTTATTATTAAATTATGAAAACATTTCACTCACATTGATTAGGAACACAGATATATCACTAAAGAAAGCTGTTAAGTTTTGGTTGCAGATTTAAGTTCTGAAATTTGTGGCTCATGGTGAGCTGACAAATATTTCATGCAAATGGGAGTGGACAGACACAGATTCATAAATGTTCCATTTATGGAAGCAGCAAAAATGCATGCAAAACAAAATCTATGATTAAAAATTAGGAAACTACATTGCCTACTTTAACTTACCAAGTTTTTGCTCAGTGCTGCTTGTATGTTAAACACAGTTGAAATGGTAAAAGAAAATTAGATTTTAAAAAATTATGTTTCTTATTTCTTTACCTTGGAAGAAACCTTTTAAATCTTTTACTACAACCTAAGATTAGACAACCCTGCAAAATACTTAGTTTTGATACTTTCCAGATCTATATCAGGCTGTATTTAAACTAAGAGCCACCAGCTCCAGAATTAATTTGTCAATCAACGATGTTGGCATTTTTTTGTTTAATATGTGAGATAATTAGAAGACACAAAAGATAGGGCACAACTGGTGTCTGTGATCTTATTACTGTGTATGATGGCTAATATTGTGAGTAATATTTCAAACAAATTTTGTTCTTATTAAAATCAGCAGATGAAAATGTGAGAGCTTTTGAAAATGTCATCATGGGTACCTTTTAGTCACAGCCAGACGAAGTGTATTTTTCTGTCCTTCCAGTCACCCAACAGAAAAGATTTACTATTTACTATAATGTTATTGTGCACAGAATTGGACTAGACATTTGGTTTATGTCTCTGTAATACTTCTTTCAAAGGCACTCAGACTTGAAAGGTTCATAGAAAGTGTCTGTATGTATGTGTGCACACGTTTGTATTTTACATTAAAAAAATGGAAGCATATGGAAAAATGGTCTCCCCTTATACTGAATAATTTATGTCTTCCCTGTCTTCTCCCAGTTCCCTTCACACTAATGACTGTTTTAACGCTGATATACATCAATTTCCGATGTAAGAGTGTAACTTTGGATTGGTTTCAAGACCAGATTGCTTTAAAAAGCAATAAGAATACATTGAGGCACAAGAGCTTTGCAACGAGCAGTGACAGGATTCATACCAGGGCTTGAACAAACTGTATGTTATTAGCTGTGATTTCTCTCTGGTTTTATTGAACACATCTTTTTAATATTGCATTACTTTTGACAGGTAAAATTTGAAAATATTTTCAGTTTTTTCTTTTATACATGAATTGCTCAGAAGCTGGCAGTTGTATTCACCTTAACTCCTTGCCACCTCCCTGTTTCGCAGCTCTATCTTGAACATTTTGGGCCCCTTTTATATTAACAATTAAAATTCTTGCTGAGGTTTCAATATATATAAAATTACATTTCTAATGCTTGATGTTAAAGCTTTACTGACACACATTAACCCTTACAAAATTTGTCTGATAAACTCTGCTGACCATCTGCTTCTCTTGCCTTTTTGATGCAAAACTTTCTAAATCCATTTGAAGAGATTCATGAGAGCTGGGTCTCAACTCTCTCTTCACAAATTTGAGATAAAAAGCTTCTTTAGTTCAATTCATAAACAGCAGAAATACTCATCATTTAAAGGTTCATCTTTATTATATAAAATCCTAACTGAGTTCATTTATATCAACTGAGGTGTATTACATTTACAGTGATTTTATAGACCGTAGTAATTTAGCTAATTTATTGTGCCTTTGGTACAGTATGCAGAGAACACTAAAAGTCATGCTTAGTGCTTGGAGCTAACCTTAATCTCTGAAAATAGCTGGAAATACAATCCTATTCTATTCAATGGTTAGAAGATAAAATATATAGCTTATTGCTTTTATTTCACTGCTTATTTCATCTGCCTGGCTTGTGATATAGAGGTCTGGCAAGATGTCACTACTTCTACAATAATAGTAAGTGATGTGATTTTCAGTGTGGTAACACCACAGCAGTCACATGTAAGACTGCTATGAAAGAGGCACTGTCACAAATGTAAATTTCTGTAAATTTCTGTGGCAGATTAACATTTTGACTTATTTAATCTACTTTTTTTTTTTTTTTTTTTTTTCTTTGTTTTTTTTTTTTTCAAAGAGAAATGCCAGACTGCAAGCCTACTACTGAAAGAAAACTATACAGGCCTAGACAAGTCACTACAGTTGGTTTAAAAAAAGTTCAACTCATTAATCACTTTCAGTAACTAAAAAGTTACGGAGTGGCAACTAGATGGTCTTTAGAGTCCTACTAACCCATGCCTTTCTATAAATAGGAGAAAAACCTCCCTATCTACCATTGCTATTGTGATTGTTTGATCCACATTTCAACTTGTCTTGTCCCTTTCCCATCCCTTGAGAACCCATGGCAGCTGCCATTAACATCGCTTGAGTATTTGTGATGCCTTGCATACTGTGCTTAGGTGGAAGGCACAGGGTTTCAGAGTTGGTCTCAGGGAATATTGAATATCTGAATATTGAATATCTCAATATTGTTTCAGAGAAAGAAAGGCTGAGTAGAAGGCAGTTCACATGACTGGCTCCTCTCAATACTGAACAAGCAATTTTTACCAAATCAATCCTATGCAGGATGCTGAACTATGGCATCCCTTTGTTGTCATTTGGGTATCTTTATATGATGGGAAAACTGCACATGCCAACTTTGGGATAATGCAGACATAAATCAAGCCATCAATATCATTTCACATTTTTGAGCTATCTTTGGACTATGCAGAGAGCAAGAATGCGCCTTCAGTAGACTGAAAATTATTTGCTTTATGTCCATAATTTTTCTGTAACTATATTATATATCTTAAAAAGCAGTTAACAAATTCTCTGTATTCTGTAATTTGTTTTGGTGAGGAAAATCCACATCTCAACTCTACCTAAAATATTAAGGCACGGGTGCAGAGCACCACATTCCACATGAGTGACAGCGCCACTTCAGAAGAGGCTTTCAGAGCCAAATATTCAGTCAATGCAAATCTGGCATGGCACACTTGAGTAAAACATGGCAGTTTATACTAGCTGAGGATCTTGCCTTTCTCAAAAGAGAATCTCTTCAGGGTTATGTAACTCCATAACTCCAGCTGTGTTTATTTCTAATGACAAAACTGAAGTATCTCTAGAACTACTGTATCTTAAGATCTGAACAAAACAGAACAGAAAATTATGACTAACCACAGACTTGCATACATGAAGGAGATAGAAATCAGAAGAGATGTAGCATAAGTGGAACAAAACAAAACAAAAGGAAAACATGCCTGGAATAAAAACTAAAGTACATCTTGCATATTGTTGTATTTATGCAGTGACAACTTTCGTCATTTTTTATTGTTTTTAGAAATTAACAGTGCTCCAGAGACATAGCTGAATCTTGATTATAACATCAGTTAGTGGAAAGCTTTTTCCCTCCACAGGCATGTATCAATTTGATAAGTTTGAAGGATTCACAATAACACATAATTTTCCATCCCTGATTTGAAACAGAAAATAAAGCAAAGAATTTTGGAAAACATTGGGTTTACTAAAAAGCACACATCAAAATAAATATGAAGGGACCCTGGTGCAATTAAAGGTTAAGATTTTAGACAGTATGTTTAATAAAGAGAGGTTACAGTTTTCTTTTAAATTGATTATTAAAGTATTTCCAGAAGCTGAAGCTCCTGACTGTCATGGTAGCTCCTATCTACCATGACTTTTAGTTGTGACCCAAGAAATAAGGCCAGGCTACAGAATTGTTTGGGGACATCTAAGAAAAGCTGTCATGAAACCCCACATTGATATTCCTAGAAGTACATCATCAGCAAAAGGAAGACTATTCAAAATATGGGCCCACTTCTGGATGTGGCAGGGGATTTTTACCCATCAAGAGGGCTATCTACAGTGATGTAACTTTTTCTGTGGGTGAATAAAGAGCAGTGGATGTTGTTTTTGAACTTTCATAAGATTTTCAACAGTCTCCCATAAAATTCTCAGACAAGCTGATGGAGTATTTGCTAGGTAAGGTGGACTGAAAACTTGCTGAAACATCAGAGGGTCAAAGGTCCCTTCCAACTTCAATTTCCCTCTGATTCTGCAATACAACATATTCTAGTGTTAGGAAATAAATTATAATTAAGTTTTGAATTAATCATTTATCTCCATTTTATTTTCTTGTTGCTAATGTTTTATTACCTTAAAAATTTTTACATTGCAGAATGTCCAATGTAAATTTATGTGACTAATTCAAGATTTCCAAACAGCAGATGGACCATTCCTCTTTGAAAGGATGGGAAACACGCAGGCCAGTACCAATGAAATTTTTTAGCAGTGTCAATGAAAATTTTGAGGAATTTAATATTTAATGAAGGCAAGGATGAAAATATGTATTAATTTCTAATTACGAACCATAAGACTTCACACAAGCTTAATTTGTTAGAACGTATTTTGTACCCACAGAAAATTTAGTAGGTATATAGTCAAATTTAGTTGAAATTATATTAGGCATGCAGTTTGATTTTTGGTTAAAACTCTTTAGCGGTATCTTCATAAACTAGTATAAGTAATAATAATAAAAAGTCAGCAGAAACTGAAGCCTGCAGCTTACATCCCATTATAAATTACACTGCAGATTTTCTAAACTGGTTGATAAATTTAGATTTAGCAATTAGCACTGCACAACATTTACCAACAAAATTAACTGTATCACTTACTATCAAGATGACATTTCAAGCTCAATTACATTTTCATGTGTCCTAGTCTAGTAGCTCTGATGCACTCTAAGAAATGGAAAATAAAATCTAGAAATTGACTAGCAGCAAATTGCCATGACTGGATTCATGGTAAGAGATATTTTATTTTCTGTTTCTGTTTTGAATAAAAATTCAACCTGATTAAATACAAAAAATCCTGACTGTGAAATTTTATCACGAGTTTGTAGAAATAAAATGCAAATACTTACTGTATAGATTTCTACCGTTTGAGAGTTGTATCTAGCAACTTCTCAGTTTCCAGGAGTCCTTATTAGCAAGTTCATTGGAGTCCTTATTAGCAAGTACATGAACATTGCCAGGAGATGTTACCTGGTGTTGCTTTTTAGTGTGATAGGATATGAATCTGGAAACTTCAAAAGATATTTTCTACAAAAAGCCAAACCTACAGAGAAACTCACAGCTGGAGTTCATGTTGTGTTTACTTAGTAGAGGCAAACCTTAGGAAGCTTTTGCTCTACAACTGTATAAAGACTAAAATTCAAAGGTACTTACTACTGATAACCCAATCAGAATTGCATAGCTGAACAAAATTAATTTGCTTTCAAGATATGAGTAAGGAAAGATCTCTAAAGTTTCAGTATAATGAGTCAGTCACGCTTTGATGTAATTGTATCTACTTGCATTATAGTTTCACCATGGGAAAGGGTTTGCTATGATTGCTATTGAGGTATAGACCTGACTACTGTCTATACATCTGACTTTACTCTCACCTACACCCCTTTAAGCTCACTGGATTTTGGAACAATGTAGAACATACACAGAAGCATTTGATGTCAGTCTAGAAAAAGAACAAAATTGTACTTTAAACAAAGAATGAATATGTGATTCTGTTTTTCTTTTGATGAGAAGCTGAAGGCATATGGGATTGTTATCATTGGCCCTAACCTCTTTTGTAATAAAAGACAATTAATAATAAAGTTTGTCCTACTACAGTTGTATTTCCTTTTCATTGTTCAGCAACCTTCTCTTTCTCTTGGTTGTATCATGATACCAAGTACAGTTGCAATGCCTGTGGCTCTAAACTAACAGGGTACAATACCTCCATTTTTCCCTACTCTGGCTCCCTACTGAAAAAGAAATATCTGCCTTAAAAGGCTTGACATTATCTTCCAAATCCTTTGCTGACTTTAAAAACCTATTCTCTCATAATGAAAAGAAGCTGTATGACCTTATGGATAACCTCCTTGCCCTTTCCCTTCATCTATTTACTGTTCTGTCTGTGAGCTGGGGTTTTTCCAGGGTATGAACCCTGGGAGCTCACTTGCAGCAACAGGGATGGAATGAAGATTCCCTAGCATTCAATCACTTAAAATGTCAGCTAGATACTCATATGACACATATGCACTCCGAAGCATTAACCGCATGTTCTGAGCCCCAGAAATACTGATGGCGCTTCATATGCGATGTGCTATTTTCATATTAAAGGTTTAGTTGGGAGAAATGTTCTGTACAGTGTTATAAATTTTTATTTCCTTTTTATTTTGTTTGTTTTGCTTCTAACACAAACATTCTTTCCTATATTAAGGAAGTAAATGAAATATGCAAGCAATATGATAAGCAATTTACTGCTGTTTTGAGATGACTCCTGTGGAAGAAGTGTCAGCATCTAAACTCTAACTGTTTTCCTTATGTTGACTTTGTGGCTATTGAGAAAAATAAGTATCATTAAAATGCAATTCACACATGTTGGAATATTACAAGAGATTAATAATGCTTTACAAATAATAATAATAATAATAATAATAATTAGACTATAAGGAGAATTGAGGATGTTTGTCTCAAGGAGCGTACAATTAGTGCAACAAATTTCAACAAGATTTTTTGAAAGAATCTTCTTACCTAAGACAGATCTGAGTTTAGAGGTGGAAAGAGAATATCTCTCAGGTGGGGATATCTGTATGGTTGGGGCCATACAGAACCCACAAATAGTCAAGTAGCAAAAAGAAAATGGAAGAGCCATCTTCTAGAAAATGTATGTCATACAACAGAGGTCATAACGGTGACAATAAACAACATGGAAAACTTTGTGTGCATCCCAAGAAAGTCAAAGTTGCAAGCAGACAAACCAAAATGAAAGAAAACAAAAGTTTTTCTCTTTATGAATATTATTTTCCAAGCTAGGACACACTTCTATACTAATGAGTAAAATATTTTTGAGGATTATATATTTCTCAGAAGTAAAATCACCAGATAATGGAGTGCATTCATAGAATCATAGAATAGTTTGGATTGGAAGGGACCCTCAAGATCATCTAGTTCCAAACTATCTGCCATAGGCAGGGACACCTCCCACTAGTCTAGGTTGCTCGAAGCCCCATCCTGCCTGGCCTTAAATGCTCCCAGGGAGGGGGCATCTGCAACTTCTCTGGTTAACCTATTCCAGTGTCCAGTGTCTCACCACTCTCAAAGTAAAGAATTTCTTCCTAATATCTAGATGAAATCTACCCTCTTTCACTTTAAAGCCCTTGAATTTCAGTTTAATTTCCCCTTGAATTACAGAAAACCACAACACTGAGAAAAATTTTAGTACTTTTTCCAGTTTAATGTCTAATATATTAAAAATAAAAATAAAAAAATGAAAATTGAAGCAAAATTCAATGAAACGCAAGTTTGGCATACCTTCAAGGTCTTCTGATGGATAGATGAAGCTTAGGCCCACAAACCTAAAATTAGTGCTCTAACAGGAATAATATGTATCCCTTATACAGGCAAGAACAGATAAACAGATGGAATATGTAGCTCCTGTTGTTCTGGTACTATTAGACATATTATTCAGAGCTTTGGTTTATAGAGCAACAGTGTGTTTTCATAATGTCCTCAAATCGCTCCAAACAGTTTTTATTTATAACCAAACCTCACTGTGGCATGAAGATCTGAGTTACATGTTTAAATTTGAATTTTATAAGTGCTTTTTTTTCAATTTGTGCCCATTGTCACTGGAACGACTAGGGGAGGAGGGTGCCTAGGTTACTAAGAGGTACTTTAATTCAGAGGCATACAGTTATGTCTGATGGGTGATAACATCAGCTCACATCTCAGCAGGGTGACAGATGTCAAATGTGGGTTTTCCAATGGCTGCATCCAGAAGCCACAGAAATCACCGGGATAGTGCTGGTTTGGGGCTTTGAGTACTGGAAAGGGCCATGCAAAAGCAAAGGGTAAAAATAAGACATCTGGGTTAATTTAATATCATACAAGCCAGTGTTTTCAGCATATCTATTTAGGTTGCTGCAAATGTCTGATAATCCATTAAAAATCCTGAGCCAGTCAAATTTTGGTATTCATGAACAACATAACAGTTTTTTAGTGGGTAAGTGTATGTTTGGATCAATAGCAAAAGACATTTTAACTTGGATAACATGTTGGCATAATGGTAATTACAAGACTCTATGAGCATCTGAGCAGTGATTTGGCTAATGGAAAGGCAAGGTTGGTGGTGAGCAGCTCAAATGATTGACCTCGTTTCAACATGCACATTGCATGTCATCCACAAATTTGATTATAAATAAGTACCAGACCTTCCAACAAGCTGTTCTAAGTTTGCTCATTTGGAATAAAAAATGAATAACTTTAGTATGGCTAACTCCTAAAGTTTCACATATTCTCTAAAACATTTTGTAGGTAACTGAATACTGTACTTGGTATAATCACACATACTGGATTTCCTCCATTAGGTCAGGCAGGGTTGTCTGTCTAGAGAGAAAATGTGGGACAAGGTTTACAGGAAAGTTGCTGGTGGCAAGAAGATGGACATAAATAGTTCTATTTTGGTTCATTCTGTTCATTTGGTTCAAGCCCTTTTCTATATAACGCACTGATCACCAAAAATTTGCATTTAATTTTTTGACAAAATTTTCAATTATTAATATTTATATTAATATTTGTATATTAATATTCCTATTAATCCCTGAAACTATTTGTGTCCTGGATGGAACAAGTAGCAACATCAAAACATAACACAACACTTGAAATTATGCTGGAAAATAGTAGGAATCTAGGAAATGCACTCAGAAACTCCTTCTAGGCATTTTCTGACTAGAGCGAAAAAATGAAGACATGATTTTCCTTCTAGAGAAAAAAAAACCTGTACATTTACAGAAACTTTGGAAAATATTTGAAAAAATCAGAGGCACAAAAAGTTGGCTTAAAAAAACCATCAGTATTCACCCAACTGTATTTAGCTGTTCAGAATAAATGGTATTTGGTTTAAAATTTATGAGGCTATGCCTCCTTTTGGAATACTTTCAGTGGATGGTGTGAGAAGGTGGTATTAATTCTTTATTATGTTAAAGAAAATAACACTTGAGACACAAGATCTTAATTTACGTGCTTAATGTATGTGTCTAGGGCCATGGGAGTTTCAATAGGGCCCAGAATATTGTAGGTACTCTGGAAAACCATGGAACTCCCCTACATAGTACAACATCTACGCTGATCTCATGAGGATTCCTTGGTTAACTTATGGCTTCTCACATAGCTATAGACACGAACATATGGGCAAATGAATCAAACTCAAAAGGTTACAGTCAGCTCCTTAGACCTTAAATGTCGAGAACAGAGAAGTAATTGGTGCATTAGGTATGTAGTTTCCTAGTACAGCCAGGGGAGAGGCAACAGGGGAATCAGTGACTCCTGCATGGGTGCAACAGAATCATAGAATCATAGAATCATAAAATTGCAAGGTTGAAAACGACCTGCAAGGTCATCTAGTTGAACCATCCTCCCACTATCATTGCTACCACAAGCCTCTAAACCATATCTCATAGCTCCTCATCCAGACACCTCCTGAACACTGCCAGGGACTGCGACTCCACCACCTCCCTGGGCAGCCACTCCAGAGCCTGACCACTCTCTGAGAGAAAAAGCTTTTCCTTATGTCTAATCTAAATCTTTGGTACAACTTGCGGCCATTTCCTCAGGTCCTGTTTGTTGCCTGGGAGAAGAGGCCAAACCCCTCCTCATCACAGCCTCCTTTCAGGAAGTTGTAGAGTGCAATGAAGTCTTCCCTGAGCCACCTCTTCTCCAGACTGAACAATCCCAGCTCTCTCAACAGCTCCTCATAAGACTTGTGCTCCAGACCCCTCACCAGCTTTGTTGCCCTTCTCTGGACACGCTCCAGGACATCAGTGTCTTTCTTGTAGAGAGGGGCCCAAAACTGAACACAGTACTCAAGGTGCAGCCTCACCAGTGCTGAGTACAGGGGGATGATCACCTCCCTGCTCCTGCTGGCCACACTATTTCTAATGCAGGCCAGGATGCCATTGGCCCTCTTGGCCACCTGGGCACACTGTCAGCTCACGTTCAGCCAAGCATCAACCAACACCCCCAGGTCCCTTTCCTCTTCACAGTTATCCAGCCACTCATCCCCAAGCCTATGACGCTGCATGGGGTTGTTGTGGCCAAAGCGCTGGACATGGCACTTGTCCTTGTTGAACCTCATCCCATTCGCATCAGCCCAGTGATCCAGCTTATCCAGATCCCTCTGAAGGGCATCCCTACCCTCAGTCAGATTGACACTACCTCCTAACTTGGTGTCATCTGCAAACCTACTGAGAGTACACTCAATCCCCTCATCTAGGTCATCAATAAAGATGTTAAACAAGATGGGCCCCAGTACTGACCCCTTGGGGACACCACATGTAACAGGTCACCAGCTGGACTTACTCCATTAACCACTAACTGTTGGGCACAGCCCTCTAGCCAGTTCCTTACCCAAAGAAGAGTATACTTGTCCAAGAAGAGTATACCTGTCCAAATCCCAAACAGTTTTTTAAATACTAGCAACTCGATGAAACAATATATATAAAAGTGAAATCTTAATTCCAAGTTCAATCCTAATTAAAAGCTTGCTGCAAAACAGATTTAATTATTTGCCTCAGTGTTTTCACTATTCGCAGGCAGGAATGATAATAATAATGATAAAAAAATGTCATGCACATTGTTAAACTGGGGAACAGTAGATGTGCCTACAATGTAAAATTGATTTGTAGTCTATAGCAAAACAGTAGATGGAAGAAGTTGTTTTCAAGCACAGATTTGCTTTGGCACAAATCTAAGTAGCTTTTCTGTTTGGAACACTATCTGAACAGTCATGTTTCCATTGTGATTGTTATGCAAAGCCCAAAGCACCCAAATGCTAAGTCTATTGTTTTTACTCATCTGATAACAGTTTCCACATTTCCATCAGTCCTATATTTTGTCTTATGTCTAACATATGTTCATGACACTGAGTTCATAATGACCAGCAGTAAAAAAAATGATTATTACTAACAGTAGACAGAGGAGAGATAGCATCAAAATATATTTTGGTCAAAATCTGTGTTGTTCTGGTGCCCAAAGTCTGGGCTTATGAAAAGAATAACATTCCTATTTAGTAAGTTACATTAACAACAAAAAGAAGTATATGAATAAAACAACACATTCATAGATCATATTTGATCTATAATAACATAGGGTTGAGAAAACACTGTCTAGTCTGCTTAAAAATCTGGACATGCTGCTGTGTACTCACAAGTATATCAAGCAGGAAATGATGGAAAGCTCCGCTGATCTCAAATAATTCAATTGTTTTTCATTTTCTAATAAAATATCTTCATAGTGAGGAACCAGAAAGGCATTGTTCAATAAGCAGTGTTGCTGTGAAGGCATGAAATATGTCTCTTTGCTACTAATGTAACATTAAAGATTAAAAATGTTTATTACCTGTAATTCTTCTGTTAATTGTTTTATGTAGAGAAAAATAGAAGTTGCTAGCTTAATTTTTAGAAAGAATCACAATGTGCATTCATAGTTGAGAGCAGAGTGTTGAGGCTACAAAAATTATGAAATGATGCACTCCAGTGAAAGAACTTTCAAGCCCTTAGGGTCAACAAACAGCATTAATTCAAGAAATTAGATACAAAATTTAACTTTTTCATGGTAATAATGATTTCATAAAGAAAAACTTGTTAGTAGAGGTGACAAATATGAAGTTCTATTGAACATTTAAATTCGGGAATCTTAGTATGTGCCCCTGGGATATATTTATACAGCCAATGACTCCCTGATGTTATTAAGTAATTTATTTGAGAAAGTCTCCATTCATGAGTTTACATAAGAACAATATCAGGTTTACAAAGGCTTGTATTGTCAGTTTAGCAAATACCTAATTCACAGTGACTTTTTCTTAAGATTTTCATTAGCTTGTTCAATATTATTTGATCATTTAATGTCAGTTTCGTAAGATCATAATTTCCCCTATATGAAAAGAGGAAATTAAATGGAGAAATAAATTAAAGAGTGAAATAAACTTAAATTTAAATCAGCTTCACCATAAAAGAGAGGAAAGCAGTGTCAGTGCTTGTGATTATGCTTTGCCTGCATGCAAATTATCTACCTTTGGTAACCTGAGACTTTGTTGTACTGTATTTCTGTGCCCTCAGTGCCAAAAACAATCTGTAATGTTGCATATGGTTACATTTGGGCTTGATCTGTGATGTGACAGTATCAACCTATGGCAGCATTAGTTGAAGAGGCCACCAATTATATAGGCATTCAGGTGAAAACACCTTAGATCTCTTTTGATTTCCGTGCCAATTTGTACTGTAATCTAATGCCTCCAGCTATTGTTGCATGCAATGTGCAGATATAACAAAAGATGACAATTCCTGCATCAAGGACTACAGTGGATATGACAGAGAGGAGTAGCACAGGATCCCTTCATGCTGAAAATAAAGCTGGTCAAAACTGTCAACAGAATATTTATCTTCTTGTGGAAAGCGCTGATTCATCAGTACAGAACTATTTCCCAGGAAATGTGTTGATTTTGCTCAACTTGCTAATGAAATACAGATGAGCCTTGAATCTTCATTGTCTCCTGGCTAGGTCATTCACTGACATTCCATGGCCCCTGAACACCATCACAGGGCTATGCTGGTGGAGGTCTTATTCAGTGAGTGATTGAAATTACAATTGGTTCCTTCTACAACCTGCCTCTGACACTTTTTTCCTTCCCAGGATGGTATTTACTCTCCCTCAGTGAATTTCCTGCACTCTGCTAAGAACGCAGACATCACTCTTTCTGTTTGTATATGTTCTATCCAAACTGCGTGAGAAATCTGCACCAAAACTTGCCTCTGTTCCTTCCTATATACCTCATTTCTTGAATCCTAAGCCAGTTGAAACTTAAAGGATCTGTGTGTTTAATATTTTTCTCCTAACCTATCTTTAACCTTAGGATAAAAGCAGCATTCAAATCTAAGGCAATATTACAGCATTTACTAATTTGTGTCACATCTGATTCCACTGTTAGCTGCCTTAAGAATCTGCATCTAAGAAACAAGAAGGCAAAAATATTTTTCAAGGTAACATCTCCCATGAGAAATGGAATACAGCTTACAAATAAAATATACAGACTTAAGCAACAACAATCTTTACTAAAGCTTGTCTTCCCCCATACTTAGACCACTATTTGATCTTTCACTTTTGTTCTTTACTGAATATGTGTATATATAATGGTTGTGAACAGGTAGAGACAAGATACAATTCACATAGTTGAATTTACTAACATTAGAAGCACTCATTTGTAGTTTTGTACAGAGGTTCTCCGATATGCTAAGGAATTCTGAAATGCAGGACTCCAATCTATGTAAAAATAATCTCTATTAGTAAAGAAGGATAGTCACTGGATTGGAGTGGATACTCTAAGAGAAGTCTTGAGGCCAGAAAAGTAATAAACTTGGAAACAACTTTCTTATAAGTGAGAAGCTCTCCAGTAAGGAGGTTCTTACCAGAAAATTGAGCATAGATATGAAAAATAGCAAAGTTAGGCAAGGGTACATAAGCAGAAAATTATGATACTGTTTACACCAAAATCTTGACATCACACATTAGAAACTGTGTTAAAGTAATATGAGGCTCATATAGTTGGCTTGGGTCTACCTCCTATCATCACTTTTTAGAATGGAACAGGTTGTCCAGAGAAGTTGTGGATATACCCTCTCTGAAGGTGTTCAAGGCCAGGCTGGATGGGGCTTTGAGCAACCTAGTCTAGTAGGAAGTGTACCTGCCTATAGCAGAGGACTCTTGGAACTAGTTGATCTTAAAGGCCCCTTCCTAACCAAATCATTTTGTGATTCTATAATTCTGTGATTGTATGTTGCTTTTTTGGCAATGTGAATTCAGAAAACCATGGCAAAAGAGAAGCTGATGTAGTAGGGTAGCATATGAGTAGAAAAGGAAGAACATCCATAAATGCTTTAGTGTAGCATTAGTAACAGCAACATGGAATCAGTGGATTTGGTAACTGGATAATACAAAAACACAGAGGAGATTTCAGATATTGAAACTCTGAAGTTTGACTGCATAGAATTAAGGTTTAGTAAGGGAAAAAAAAAAGCAGTTAGTGATGATTTCCAGATACAGACATGAGAGAAAAGAGGGATTTAGCAGTATCATCTTAGAAAGGAAGTGGGTAGGATGAAGTGTTAGGAAGTAAATAAAAAAGTTTTAGTATATGTAGTGCTTAGAAGTAAGTTACAAATCATCAAGAAAGAACAGCATCTACATGACTAATGTGGTAAAAACTAAAACTAGTATTTTGTGTAGTCAAACATTTGTAAAACTGAAGATTACTGCACAAATAGAAGAGAAAGTCTGGGTTCAAACAACATTTTGGAGCACAGAAAGGTTTATTCTATGTACTGTCGCAGAATGTGTGCTCTCCATAGGAAGTGCCGCCCTATGTAGTCCTGTTTTATGTTCAAGCAACTTCATTTAGAATATTTGATAGAAAGATATAAAAACCCATACTTCTCTTCTTCAAGTCTAATGGTTAGCTCTTTATGGTACTGGTGGTGTTTACTACCTTTCTATTATCATCTTTAAAAATCAGCAGGCTTTTAAAATCAAGTCGTTTTTTATTATTATTAAATGACAGTTGGATACTATGCTAGTAGAACATATTTACACTATCTTGTTATTCTGACTGGGTTGTAAGGAGCTGCTTCTCAGGCTCAAGTTAATAGGATTGAATTGAATGGAGGACAGTGGGTTGTCACATCTCTATCCAAAAAAAACCTCTTTACAGAGGTCCCTGATTGTAAAGAACATTGCTATCAAAAAACCAAGGTGGTTACATGTTACGTGGAGGAGGAGAATATTTTCATTTCTGTTTCTATTTCAGGATGAGAAAAAAGCCTGAAATGGTGCCAGAACTGAATTGTTTCTGTGAAATTGCTGAAATTTTTTTTATAGTTCTGTTCTTCCACGTCACACTGAGACATTCACAGATCACAAGATAAGGTAGAAGAGTTACAATTGCTACTGATGAGATAAAGCCACAGAAAGAGGGAGTAATTTAGCAGTAAATACTGGATTTAAATAACAGCCATGAAGACAGTATCCTTAAACTTCCATGGTGCCTATATCAACTCCTGAAGTTCTGTGTTTACTATTGCTACTATTATATGATAAAATTCACAACTTAGGCTCTCAAGTTCTCAGAGAAAATGAAGCATTTCCTGTATCCTCCATTGCTGTGGGTTTAGACAAAATACATCTTGCCTCCCAGGCAACAGGAATCAAATGCATCTTTACTGTTCTGTTCCTTATTAAAACACTGTGTATCATATGCTACTTTCAGCAACCTTCCAGTACATTGGCAGTTGACAAAGAGGAAACACTACAACTCAATATTTCACAGCAGTAAATTTTACTCTTTGATAGCAAATGAAATCGTACAATATACTATTAAAGAATTACATCAAACTGACTTCTTAAGAGTTGCCTATAGTATTTGTCTTTCTTTTTTAAAGCAGGCTTGAAAATTGCCCAGGAAATATTACTGCTAGGGAAAGATAAAGAAAATGTATTCCTATTTCTTAAAAGTAAGACAGATAGATCATACATAAAATTTCTTTAGCTTCAGATAAAACAAAAACACATCAGACTCACTAGACAGGGATGTGTAACTTCTTGTATTCTTTCCTAAATTGCCAATTGCTCAACATCTGAAAAAAAAAAAAAAAACAACAAACCAAAACTGAACAGACACAGCACATATATTTGTACTAAAGCTCTTGAAAACTGTTATTGTTGACCTATTGTTGACTTCTGTTGAGTTAACCAAAGTTTGGCTTTGCGGGATTGTTTCCTTTGGGGGCAAGTAATTAATGTGGAACAGGGATATTTTTTAATATAAACTTGCTTCTTACTTTAGAAATGTGTACACAAATGTTAATTTCCAGTACATAAAGGGATAACGGTAATAAGGGTTCTGGTTTTTTTTCAGCTCCCAAGTCTACCACTCCAGAAGTATTTATTAAAAAGGCTTCCTTGTTTATTCTTCTTAAAAACAGAACTTCATTGTATTCAGCAAACTGACAATAGGTAAACAGGTAAAATATCTTTGAGACCACCTTACAAATTTTCCCTCAACCCAATATAAAGGGCTACCTTACTAGAAGACTTTAAATAAAATCAATCCCAGCAATTTGGGATTTGCAGCTGGTGCACAATTAATTCATTCAGAGAGACAATGTAGAAGATATAGTGTTTATACCTAGGATGAATTTTCCAAAACCTTTCCTGCAATAATGAGTATTATTAGATCACTTTTCCATATTGTTTTATATATATAAAATGCTCCTTACAGGTATTTTCTGAATGTGTGTTTTATTCTGTCCTCACCTCTGTTACATATGTAGAAATCTGACCTCAGTAGATAATGAAGAGAAAAAAAAAGCCATGAATCACAATTACCTGAATTTTCAAGTAACTCTACAGAGATATTATTTTGTCTTTGCTATTTTCTAGCAATATAGCTGTGAATTTCCCAGAACAGTGAAAGAAAAGTGATACAGCTACATATGTCGTGAATAGGCTATGAAGGTAAAATTGGCAAAACAAACATACACAAAAAGATAGGAAAATATTCAGACTTCGTTAGCTTGATAATCAAAGATATACATGATATTCATCCAGTCACAATTCATATGCAACAGAAGCGACAAAGCTTTCCTGGAATTTATTTTGTCCTCTGCTGCTATTAGCAACAGTCAATAATTGAAACAATGATCCTGAAGTCAGGTTGGTTGACACAGATTCCTGTTCCCATGCAGGTTGAAACCACATGACTGCAGACAAATTTCCATACCCTGACTGTAGTTGAAATTGACATGTTCTGTTATTTTCATCTGCATCATTTTGAAAAGAAGCATGTGCTCATATACATGAATACATATAGTTTAAGAGAAAATATTGATGCTGATCTCAAGCCATGACATTTTATATAGAGGGAACAAAAATGCAAGTGGAAAGAACAAATCACGTTCATTCAAAGGATGTCTAGATATGGTCCTCGACAATCTGCTCACAGTAGGTGCCCCTGCCAGAGGAATTCTGTAATGACTAACATGATGCTTATTTCAGATTCTTGAGCAACACAAGAGGCTACACTTCATTTTATAATCTTTCAACCTGTGAAAGCAAGTCTTTCTGATACTGCGTGTTTGGTGGAAGTGGTTGTGGAACGTATGTCAGAACAACCAAAATAACACCCGGGAGTCCATTTAGGATAACAAAATTCATAGTATGAGTCTGGAGTATTTTTGCCACTGTGACAGAATTTGTGTCACAAAGGTTTATTGGTCCAAAAAACTCCTGCAGTGATCGCTAGGGTTTCCAGGCAAAGAGTGAGAAAACAAAAAGCCTTACAGTGGCATGTGTTTACAGGAACGTCATATTTTTAGCAAGGCACTAGTATGTTATTCAAGGAAATTAACTATGATTTATAGCAGCTACTAAATAAGACAAAACTTGTTTAATATATCTTAGCATTAAGTATCTCCTGCATTAGTTGTCTTTAAAATTTGTTCCATTTGTTACCTAACAAGGTATGCTCAATTACTATTTTTATCCAGTTCATTGCTTGATTCCATCTGTCCTTTCAAAATTAGCTTGTCTAATCAGAATCCACTTTTGCTGGTAGTTCATTTCAAATAAAAAGGAGGTATTCTTGTTTACTGAGAAAGTAATTGCATTATAATTTTGAAAAGAAAGAAATATGAATTGTAATAAATTATTTCTTAAGCATTACATGCATACATGAAAATCAACACACCCCAAAGAAATTAAAAACTCTAATGAATGAAAAGAATATATAAATAGATTCTATAAATAGAATATGCAACTGGAAAGAATCATTAATCATTCTAACTTACCTACTCCTTTTTTCTCAGATGAGAAGAGCTGTATATCTGACAAAAGAAGAAAAGATTTATGTATCCACTAAGTGATGGTCAAATAAATATTTATAACAGTTGTCATTAATCTTCTAGCTTTTCAGCCCTTGTAACTAGTAATTAAACTTCTTTTTTAAATAGAAAGAAAGAGAAAAAAGTAAAATTTAAGTTCAATTTGGGCATTCACTATTACATTTCAGTTACTGATTAAATTGTGTTGATAATGTTTGCATGATTGAAGGAAGACTCTAGTAAAGTTGTGTGCATTCATGCATTTTTAGGTGAAGGAGTGAACTCAGAAATTGTGTTTAAAAGCCTGGACACAGGCTTCCTTCCTTCCTTCCTTCCTTCCTTCCTTCCTTCCTTCCTTCCTTCCTT
>NW_024962265.1:4708984-4799291 GCF_019238085.1 Lagopus leucura | reverse complement strand
CTTCCTTCCTTCCTTCCTTCCTTCCTTCCTTCCTTCCTTCCTTCCTTTCTCTCTCTCTCTCTCTCTCTCTTTCTTCCTTCCTTTCTTCCTTCCTTCCTTTCTCTCCTTGTCTCCTTCTCTCCTTCTCTCTCTCTGTCTCTCTTTCTCTCTTCCTCCCTACTCTTTCTCTATTTCTCTCTTTCTCTCTTTCTTTTTTGTATAATTAACTAATATTTTATTGCTAAACTTGTTTCATATATAAAACAAGGAAAACAACTAAAACAAATCAGCAATACAAGAATTATCTGAAAGACGATAAGACACGTAGCAAGGAATAAGAAAAAAAAAAGTAAAAGTAAGACTACAAGAATTGGAAACAAGATCTGGTAACTAAATTATAATCTTATAAATTTATTATAATCTTATATAATAAAGAGCAGAAAAATAGAATAATTTGAAATTATGAAGTACTTGAAAAAACTTGGCTCGTACCTGTGCAAGTGGTTAACAACTTGAGATCTATTTGTAGACCTAGCAAAGAAAAGTACAAAAGAAAATTATATACTCAAGTGAGAGAAATGGTTGAAAATTTACACCGATTTAACCTGTCTTTATTTACCTGAAAACCATTCAGATTTTCCTTGTTTTTTTGAATTGCTTTGAAAAATGATTTTTGTGATAAAAACTCATCTTCTGATCCTTAAATTGCATATTTGGAGCCTGAAGTGATAACGATTTGAGATTAAAGAATGCAGTTGGTATCTTGGTACCAAATAGTTTGTTTATTATGTAGTTCAGTGAGTGAGTACACTGAAATTTTGTACAGGGAGAATGAAAAATGTAATTGACAAAATCTTAGAATAGAGATGAAAGCAAAGAGCACCTGACTTGGAAAATGCCAAATTATCCATGTAAGTATGTCAGTAGAAGGAAGTTCACAAATGACAGATGGTGGAATATGCATTAAACAATGGCCAAGATAAAGGTTATTATCACTTCCATAAAGCACAGTGCTAAAAACATATGTACAGCGTAACACAAATTCTCTCAGCAACTTCAAGAAATTTATTTACATGCTCAGAAGACTTATAAGTGAGAATACAAAACCATTAGGCAGGTTCTAAATGCCATTTACTACTCACTCAATATTTCCACTCCAAACTTAGGAAGCTAATAATACTGCCCTATCATGAACATCCACCTCTGGTGCCGAGGGCCAACATAATAAAATACGAGGCATTATTTATGGAACAGCTCTTATGTTTTATTGAAGTTGAGAACTGGAGTTCTGATTAAACCTCTGCCAACGGTCATTTTGGATACTGTAATATGGGTGAACTATTTGGACTAATCTAGACTATTTGGATGGGAGTGACTAAAAATCACTGTGGTCTGGTTAACACAAAATATTTTTAAGACTTTATCTGCATTTAACAAAAGAAAAATAGCATTGCACCTGTTCTCCAGCTTCACATCAGAGGATAAAGAAGTTTAACAGTGATGCATAGTTACTCAGGATGCCCTACTGGATTTTTGATTTAGCACAAAAACATAAACCTACATTAACATGCTTTCAGTGAACATCAGCTAAATGCTAGGGCTAACAGACCCAAAAAATGATCAAAATAAACTGTGAGCAGTCTAAAAAATGTCAGGTGCTTTACTATTTGAGATAAATTGATCCAAATTGAAAATGTAAAAACAGAAGTGGGAGTACCAAGGACTTATTCTGTAACATTTCTAATGCTCTGCTTTTTTCTTGGAGTATAGTTGGAATGAGGTTGGTCTAAAATATGTTTCTACTTCTTCCACTTGCAGCCTGATTCAAGGAGAAAAAGGCCATGTAAGCACTGAAAGTGGTTTTATGCTCATTTGAATCCCAACATTTGAGCTAAAAATCCTGAAAAGGCAATTGAAACTTCAAAATTATTGCCATATAATATTTCTTAGACTGGTTTAAAACTCTCTCTCTCTCTCTCTCTCTCTTTTTAAAAGTATTTTGGTAAAAATAAATAAGTGTTAGGAATGAAGACAATTCTTAACTCATGTCATGTAAGCTACAAATAATAGAGATTGGAAACTACTTCTGGTGTGATGTCAATGAGTTGTTTCCTCCTTTATTAATTAAGCAAGCCATGAACCAAGAAACACATTTTTCCTCTCTACAGGCTGTTCACTTCATGTATATTCATTTTTTGACCTTTCCCATGTGTCTCATCTCTGTCTGTGTCCTGTCATCTAATGCAAGATCCATCCTCTGCATTGACTCTCCATAAAGAACCAGATCATCAAATGGGCTCTTCTGTGCAATTTCAGTGGAGGTTAAACTGAGTTAAAAACTTCTTGAAAAAATTGCTCCCTTTTGGGTCAGTATACATCTTTGAGAGAATTACATTAGAAATGGGATGAGAAAATAATTTAAATCATTTATTTATTTTCTAAAAATTAAAACTAAGGATGTATATATGTTGAGTGTACATAAACAAATTAGCAGCTCTGGACAGTACAGGGCTTTGAACTCTTTTTGGGCAGCAACTGTGTTACAAGTTGACTTGCATGCCTACTACACTTAGAAAAAAATGATATTCTTTTCCTGAATGCAGAATATTCTTTGAAAAAAAAATTAATCAAACCTGTGACTCACTCTGTGAACTTTCTCCATTTTGTAGATTTAGAATCTTTAAAATCAACATTTAAATCATTTTAATTTGGCCTTACTTTGCAAAGTACATGTATTCAAAATTCTGCATGAAGATGAGAGTTTGAAGTCCAGCACTAAATCTTCTAAATTGTCCAGCATTACGACTTTTTTTCTTGGGCTTTCTTTGAGTAGAAAAATTCTTGGCTGAAAAGTTCTGGTTTTCGGCAGCTCTTCATAGTCCAGCAAAGGTCAAGGTTTTGCTCAAAACTGGATAAGGTCATCAGTCCAGGAATAAAAAACCAGTATGTTATTACAAAATATAAATTGCCCAGTAACAAACCAGGAGCTTTAAACCTATAAAGCTTAGGGCTCTAACATACCTTCCTATAGGCTTTACTTTACCAGTGAATTTTGTAAGATCTTCCTTTCTATATCTCTTTCTTCAACAATTTATTCTTATGCCAGGTAAGATTTAAGTCTTTCCTTTTCAGAGCCCTTAAAGCTACATACAGTTCAGAGGCATAACTTGTTAGGTAGCTTAGGCTACAGACATTTCCATATGACGCTTTGGTGTGGGCATCTTGTTCATTAGTAGCTGAACCCCCCCTCCAGTTAAGTGAAAGTTCCTACATGTGAGATGCATTGTAACACCCACACAGCGACTATTCCACCTGAGCTTTTCTTGTTACATTTCTTAGATTTTAGTTTGCAAATCTTTGATGCAATTTAATTATTAAATTACATAATTCATACAATCCCAGAAAAAGAAAGAATAAGGTTCAAGATAATCTCTGAAGTCATCTAGTCCAGTGTAGTCAAGTGTTCACACATTGTTTCTCACTGTGAATGGTAGTTCTTTGATAATTTTCCACCTGATATGACTCTAAGCACATTCATCACTTCTTGTGAATGTGAAGTGAAACTTCTTAAGCCATCTCCACGTTGATTTAAGACTGTTTGTTTTACAAATGAGATAAGACTGAAGCATGTAGATCGTCAGATAATAAGCATCAGCTGAGAAATTTGTCAGCTGACTGCAGTTACTGAAGCACTTGCAGTTGTACATGCATATCCATAACATGCACCTAGGGAGTTTGAGGATGAGCTCTAAGGCTATATATAAGCAACTTTATAGCACTAATAATTGATAGCTGTTAAAGGTTAAGCACTTGGAATTACAGTGATACATCCCTTTATACTTTACTTAACTAATTGAAGTTGGTTAATTTAACAATTTCAACATCTTGAGAGAAATAATGTGTACTGTGCTGCTTGGCATCGTGTTGACACTAGAAATGGGTTATACATCTTCTGCTCCATATTAACAGGAGTATGTTTTGGACACAATTGCCATTAACAATTATGTAGCTTGTTTGCTGGGGGGGGAATTTTTTTCTTTTTTAAAGTTCTGCTTTCTTGACTTGAGCAAGGAACTTGAGCATGTTGTCTATGCTTACAAATATATGAGGTCCAAGAAATTAAATAAAATTGAAGTATTTTAATTATTGATTTAGATATTTGTTTCTTTGTGCAAAATACAAAATATTTCACAGATGCAAAAGTGAAAGACAGAAATGCACAAGTCTCTTTCACATTCAAAGCAAACATACCAGAGTCACAAAATCAGACTGTTTTGCTCATTACTAGAATTTTGGAGAACTAAATTTCTTTAATATTGGTACATGGAAGTAGGTTTACAAGCCATACATATCCTTGAATAGTTAGTTGGTTAGTTGGCTAGTTTAAGTGTCTAAAAATTAGATGGATTTACATATATCTGGCTAACTGTGTTGGGTTCAGAAAGACAAACAAGGATGAATTCAAAACTGGGTACTCAGAAATAAATCTGTCTAGAGAATGATGTTGTAAAGAAATGAATCTAAATTCTAGCAAGGCTGATCTTTAAAACTATTCTGATCTTCCCATGATTCGTCAATGTATTTATCCTTGGCATTCTGGTGGATTTGGACATGCTTTGGCAGGGGGGTTGGACTCGATGATCTCTGGAGGTCCCTTCCAACCCCTACAATTCTGTGATTCTGTGACATATTGCACATATACCCACGTGGTACCTTTGGAAATCTGATTTGCATAACATGATGATTATGTAAGATGTTTGAAGATTTTTCAACAGGAAGAATGTGACTGCTGGAGGAATGTGCAAAAGTTTTAGTCTTCCATTCAATATATTCTGTAAAATAAGACCTACGTGCTCATAAAACTAAAGTACATTTTCCCAGTGTTTATTTGCACTGCTTACTGTTGGGTACCATTTTCTAAGTTTGTTTGGATATGTATTTATAATGATGTGATATTTATATTATCTGCCCCTAAGGGTTTCTGAACCTTCTCAGTGCTATATACCCACATACATACAGAAAAGGGAATGGAGATGGACATTATCCTGGATGTGTGTTGCCAATCCTTAGCTTTGTTCTTAAACCTTGGAGAAAAAGACACAAAAAAATAGTTTTTAATGGTCTCAATTTTATATCTTCAACTGATGTTTTGTAGGTACTTATTTGTTAATTTAACTGAAAGATAAAGAATAACCTTATTAAATGATACTCTATTCAGTTTATCATTAATCTGTGTCCTATCATAAGAGCACATTGGCCTTGTTCAGGTTCTGAAAGAAGCACAGAGGTAAGAATTCACTTATCCAGCTATCATTTCAAAGGGAGAGAATTAATACAAAGTCAGCTTTCATAAAGACAGCATTCAAAATAAACTTTATACTGAATTAGTTGTGAGTGTGTAGCACACAAACAAAACTCAGAAAAACAAAAGAGTTAAAATCATTGCAAGTTAAACCTATTTTTCATTAACTTTCTCATGCATAGACTCAGGTAGGACTGAACCTTGCAGCCACTGTAATTCATTCAAAAAATAATATAATTTTTTTTTCCATGACTTCAGTAGATTCCCTGTTGTACTGAGTGATTCCCTGTACTGAGTGATCTCTCCTGTGGCCAAAATAATATCTCTGAACTCCCATGAATTTTAACCCAAAACGTATCAGCCTGGTGTGATTAAAAGTTTTAAATTCTCAAAGAGAAACATGATTAAAGCAGAACTGTAGTCTTGAGTGGCACTACACTGGTTTCACTCGCCAGTATTTTTATTTTCCAAGGTAATATTTGATTTACAAGAAAAATGCTCTTAAGTCATGCACTAAGTCCTACATTGTATCCACAAGTTTAAAATACTCAGATTGCCTTTATTTGTCTAATGCTAAAGTCCTATCTGAGATTGTTTAGTGACAGAGTAGGAATCTAATGACTGTAGAAGGAAGGAGGTAGGTTATACTTATAGAAGTTGTAGAGGTTATACCTCTTCTCTCCTCTCTTGTCCCCCTCCTAACTCCCTTTAATTCAGCACTTTGACCACAGCAATTCAGTTAAGCTTCATTACATGGCACAGATGGCTCATTAGTCCAGTCACCATGATTTTATAGAAACTTCTCTCGTGATAGTAATTTGAATGGACTTAATATTCCAAATTATTCGTGAAGATGATGAAATACTAAGCTTTAACCCATCTTTCAACTTGTGCTATGCTTTCTGCCTAAAACTGGTATGTTTTTCTCTTGCTTACACTGTAGTTTCTACTACTTTGATTTTTTATGTTGCATGCAGCTAAAAATCATAAACTAAACTAAACATAGAGAGTGAAGATTTTTTTAACAGAACTTGTAATAAAGACTAGATTAGGAATAAAGGTGAATGATACATTATTGAGTACCTCACATTAATCTCCACTATTTTTTCTTACATAATATAAATCCAAGTTATCAGATATCAGCAAAAAATTTTGGTAGTCTTAGGGACTTTGATCATGAAACTGTCACAGTGCCTGTCAGACTATCATATAATGCAATGCAGTACAACACCTACGTACTGCTAGCTGAAAAGAACACTTTTTCCTATATAAGCCATGTATAGTTTGTAATGGTTAACTTCATTTTGTAAAGAGCCTATCTCAAGTACAGTCAAGGTTTTGTCTGCCATTTGCTTGGAGAGTCTGGATCAGATCCCTAAATCAGAGCCAAATGTGAATAAAAGCAGTAAATTTGTGGACAATAAATCCTCACTGATCTGCATTACTCAAAGATGGGACCTGCTGGAATATCTTCATAGCATTCTTTTTCCTTCCTTCTCCTCATGTGCAACATATTGCAGTAATCAATTAACATAATGGAATATTCCTGCACAGAGACCTTCTTGTAACTCCCATATGGTCAGAATTCCATCTTAATAGATTTTTTTTTTTTTTTAACAGAAATGGAACTCATCCTGTGTATTTGTGATGTTAGAAAAATAAACTCAATTTTTCAGTGGGAATTGATGGTTTTTATCTCCTTTGTATTGGGTTTAAATATTTTGGAGGAGTCTGCTAGTCAGAGAGATTTGAGCATTGTTTCCTTGATAAATCAGTCCCATTCAAACCATCAAATGGGGGTAGCAGCAATGGAGGTACTCAGTTTAATCATTTGCATTTGAAAGCATAGGCCTTACTGTTACTCTCTAGAACAAACAAACAAACAAAAGGCAAAGTTCTTGATCCAGTTTAAATAATGTATCCCTGTACATTACATTACGTGTTTGCTTTTATAGCTCAGAAGTCTTTATCTGATTCCACTAATTTCCACAAAGCAGAACATTCATGGTTATAGCATGTGTAAGACCAAGTAGAACATAATTCATGTAAAGACAGAACTGTAACTGACCTAATTTCTCTTTGGGGTTTAGATTAGTTGAAATTTGCTCAGGTTTTTTTTTTTTTTTTTTTTTTTTTTTTTTTATTTATTTTTTTAACATGAAATCAAATCAACCTTCATATTCCTTGTTTTTTCCTACACCTGACAAGACAATTTGACACAACTCATAGTGTTTCAAAGCAGACAGGGGGCAGAGGAGAATTACTTGGACCATGTCTGTTCCAGCAGAGGGTAGCAGCACACCACCATATTCCCACAGTAAAGGAAAAGTATCACAGTAATATTTGCAGTTTGTGTCTTCAAGGGAAGAATACACTATGCAGATGAATATCATTGGGGGATGAGATGGAAATTGGATAATGTACTCCTAAAATTACTGTAATGACTTTATTCAATCCACCCATTCTCCATCTCTCTTTCATCTGAAATATTTTCTTCCATAATTACCATTTGCTGTTTACTATTACTGATAATAATACTCCTGAGTATAATGTGTGAGAATGAATGCTAGGTTACCTGAATGCAGTGATCTATACTGATGAGCTAGTAATACCAACACTATTAACTTCATCAGTTGTAGAAGCAGATTCACCAACAGCATTACATGGGTTAAACTCTACAGGAGGAAATGAGCCATACTGAGGCATGGTGAGTTACGTTTGCATTTACGTGCTGTTATGCTAGATGTCTCCTCTCTTCCTGAGTCAGATTTTGCTTCTATGGTAACAGAATATTCTTCAAAATTTGAAATTTTTTGCTGCTGCCTTTTCAGTTCAGAGTGGATTTCTCTGGTACTCTCTGGTAATTTTTTTTTTTTCATGTAGAAATTATACTAGAAATTGTACATAAGCCTTCAAAGAAATTCAGGGTAGACCTTTTTCACTTTGCAAATCTATTATAATCTTCTAGTTGTCAGAGTAAGTAGCAATTTGTGCAGTCTATTTTAGATTGCTGCAATGAAAGTATTTTAACACACTGTCAAATTAAAGACCTTCCTGATCCAAGGCTATATATATTTTTTGATATGAAGATATGAACAAATGTTTCAGCAAAAGAAGAAAGCAGTCCACAACAAGAAGATTACTCCTTCATTACACAAACCGTGAAAATTTGTATACAGGGCATGATTTTTTCAATGTGCTTTTATTTTTCCTTAAAAATTTAAACCAAAGGATTATGAGGTCAAGAACATGAAGAACAAAAGTCATTCATGATCAAGCTCTTTGCATAGACTTACATGAATAAAAGTATTTGAAACATTTTCATAATAGTAATCTAAGTAGCTCACGCTAGTTTCTTTGGTAACCAAAGCTCAAGCACAATTGTAATCTATTCTTTCAGAAGATAATATTTAAAATAGTTACAATATGAATGCAGTGTTCTGGAATATCCTTCTATGAAGAAGAAAGAATCTGGAAATTATGCCAAAAGTTTTAGATAAGGGAAAGCTTGTTTCCTCTTTAAAATATATTTTTTTTTCCTTCCCAAAGAATTATGGAAATCAAATATTCTCACTCAAATTTACTATCAAAAATAAATTCTTACTAATGCCTTAGTGGGTTTCAAAGTGTTTGAGATCTGCAACAGTATCCCGTTTATCGTAAGTAAATCTAGAGTCCTTGAAGCTATTCAGTCATCTAGATATCAAGTTCATTGTGAAACCGTTACACGCTAACCACCTAATTATAAATGAGGATGTGGAACTTGTACCGACCTAACTGTAAGGCAATTGTCAGAGCCAAGAGTTTTTCTATAGCACTTTTGACTAGTTTCCTCTTGAAATGTCTTTGGAAAGCCTCTGGAAACCTCGAACAACATTGGTTTCAAGCTACGGCAGGGGAGATTCAGGCTGGACATTAGGAAGTATTACTTTTCAGAAAGGGTGGTCAGGCACTGGAATGGACTGCCAAGGGAGGTGGTGGAGTCACCGAGCCTGGGGGTGTTCAAGGAAAGGCTGGATGTTGTGTTGAGAGACATGGTTTAGTGGGAGCTATTGGGAATAGGTGAACGGTTGGACTGGATCTTTTAGGTCTTTTCCAACCTTGGTGATTCTATGATTCTATGATTCTATGATAAATTACAAAACATCCAGAAGGTACTTTTGTCACAACAGGGAGATTTTGTGTAAGGGAGGACAGGACAAAAATCATGTCAGCCTGGAAATATCAGTCCTTCCAGACACCCAATTATCAACGCTTCTTTCTCCTTTTATCATCAGATATCCAGTTATCTGGTGAACAAGCAATCAGAAATCTGGTAACATTTCAGATCTCATCTCTAAGTAGCTTCCTTGAAATCTTCTTGCAAAAGATTTCTACATACTTGTCAGCAGTTTGCATGTAATTATTTAGCATAAAGTGACGGAATACAGAAAAACAAATGGTCAGGGTGATCAGAAGCTATGAAGCATTGCTTTATTATCATTAGGACTATTTTATGTGCTGATTTACAGATCATCTGCACTGGAGAAACAACAGTTCTTAGAAATCTGTCCCACCTTCTGTCTACCGTAGAAGAAACTATGTATGAAATGCATTAATCACTTTTCAGCTAGCAAAGAAAAATTGTTTCCTCTATGGGAATTAGAAGCTGCTGGATCTAGATGAGCCTTACACAGTCTTCCTTTACTTCTCAAATGCGTGTATGAGACTGTAGTAAGCCCCATTATGTGACCAGTGTTCATTGGGAGAAAGGTCATCTGCCTGTTGGTGTCCTTCAAGCATTTGACAGGACCAGGACAACAAATCAAAAATATATTTAGGCAAGAATGTTACTTAAGGTAGAATCATATTTTTTCTCCATAGTTATTCTACCCAACAAGATTAATAGACTTTATTAGGTCGTAGTTCCACATCTGTCATTCATATTGGATGAATGTCCTGGAGGACAGTCTACAGAAAGTCAGACTACTTTCAGTCAGGAGATATCTCCAGTAAACCCAAACAGCAAGGACTGCCATAGTGTGTCCATTGACAGCATGTATCAGACACTGTCTTTGTTCTTTGTTTTGAGGGATAGTAGCAGAATGGAGAGTAAGGTAGCTGCTATATGGGTTGTTTTGCATGAAGACAGTGAAAGAGAGGGGATAATATTGCAAGATGTAATGAAGTGGGAGAGTATATTTTTATTTGTATGTGCTGTGCAAAAGGTATAGGAGTCCTTGAGGGAGGAACAGGAAGTGCAGTGGTGACATGCTAGAGTCCTAAATGGCTCACCTGTACTTTTGTACATTTCTCTAAAGGCTAATGGAAAACCTCTTGGTAAAATATCATTCAATATTAAGCTGGACTGTAGTAGGAAAAAAAAAATAAACAAACCTATATTTTTTTAGAACGTTGGTTTTAATGGAGTAAAAAAAAAAGAAAAGACATGGAAGGATGGACAGTTTCTTGAAAAGTAGCAGCTTCTCTCAGAGTAGAATAGATTTCAAATCTGTTTCACTCATATAACTGAAAATCCACAACTAAAATGTCTAGCCTTGAGAAGTTACAGTACATCATAAGAAAAAGGTGAGTCAACATCTAATGTTTCAATTATAGGGTTTTCAAGAGTACACAGGTAGTGTAATAACTAAGGTCACGATCTTTCCATCAGCAGTACCCCTCCTATTTCTGCAGTTGCAATGAATGGGAAACAATAGTCATTATGATTATGAAAAAAAACAAAGTTCAAAGGAGATTGATCTAGTGGTCTGAGAGGTAAATAGATAAAGATTTGTTATTTTACAAGTGCCTATACTATTTATGCTCCCATGTTTATCTCTTTACTGAGATAATTGAGATGATCAATATATGCAACTGCAGATAATAACGACTTTTAAAATGCCTCCTCCCTGCAAAACTCCAATAGGCTTACTCCATCTCTCATACTTTTCTGCTGTTTTGGCTATGACCTGAAAACTAGAAAACTAGAGTTCAGAGCCCTGATAAGCTATTCCCATTAGGAATAAAAAAGTAGTTGTAAATTCAGGTATTTCTTCAGCTCACATGCATCTGTTATTAGTGAGATGCTGAGCAGCATATCACCAATGTGATATGTAATAGTGATGTGATAGAGTGTTTTATGGCCCAAAGTTTATTTGGAAGTAGAAAGATTATGCTCAAATTGAATAGGAATGTAACTTTCAATGATTGTAGAATAAAAGGAGCTCTCAGAGAAAAAAATCTGAATAACTAGAAAGGTAGGAACAGAATGAGAAAGGACGTGCAAGGAAGTGTTCATTTTCCATTTTTATCTCAGTTGCCTTTATTTCTTAAGCACTGAGAAAATTCCAAGAAAATCAGATAGCAGAGAAGCAGCAAAACCAGCATCATCAAAGGAGCACAAATCCAGTTCAGATGAAAGCAACTCATCAAGGAAACTGATGGTTTAGCCAAAGAATCTAAAGCTATTTTCCTTAAGGGATGTTTTCTTCTTGTGGGACAGACTCAGATGGCCAATAACTATCCATCCAACACCACGATCTACTTTATCTTCTTTTGCTGAACTCTCTCTGCATCTGTTAGCTCAGTCACTGAACTTGCAAATTGTTTGAAGTAGAGTCTCTTCCTATACTTTCTTGATGACATTTTGACAAAGAGCTTCTGGAACATGACTGCTACGTTTCTTAATGGTCATGATGCACAGAGAAATTACTCCTGGAAGACTTGTAGTAAGGCATGCGGCAATCTCAAGGAAAAGCCCATGCTATCATTGCTATTTTGCTCCATTCAAAATTGTAAATAGAAAACAATCTGGAATTTCTGACTTCATGTGTTTAGCAAATGTATTTGGTCAATAGTTCTATGGTATTTTTCATGTGTTCAGATACAATATTTACTACTCATAGAGGTCATTGAAAACATGCATCTGTCCTCTACTGTTTCATTTCCTGATCTTACGCCTTAAAATTCCTATCTTCCATATTGTATTAATGCTTTTTTAATATTTTGTCTTCATTTAAAATGCAGTAGAATAAGTCGCTGTGATTTATACAATAAGCTAATAGCATTGTCAGGTCCATTCAGTGTCCTCTTACTGCTAAGGCTCTTCTCTTGTAAGTTATCAAATACTAACACTACATTCAGAAAGTTAATTACTATTATATCGTAATTCAGAGCTGTTAAAAGCAAACAAACAAATAAACAAACAAAACAACCTAAAGCATTTAGTAATAACTGATCTTCTTTATCCCCCCAATCTGAAATATTCTTAATTATGCATAAAACTAGACTGAGCTTATACTACTATTTGGCACTATCAACAGCATGGAATCATAGAATCATAGAATCACAAGGTTGGAAACGACCTATAAGATCATCCAGTCCAACCGTCTCTTCATCACCATTTCCATCACTAGTACTAAACCATATCACGCAGCACGTCGTCCAGACGCCTCTTGAACACTGCCAGGGACAGCGACTCCACCACCTCCCTGGGCAGGTCATTCCAGTGCCTGACCACTCTCTGAGAGGAGAAGTTCTTCCTTATGTCCAACCTAAACTTTCTCTGATACAACTTGTGGCCATTGTCCCGTGTCCTGCTCGTTGCCTGGGAGAAGAGGCCAAATCCCTCTTCACCACAACCTCCAGTCAGGAAGTTGTAGAGTGCAATAAGGTCTCCCCTGAGCCTCCTCTTCTCCAGACTGAACAATCCCAGCTCCCTCAGATGCTCCTCATAAGACTTGTGCTCCAGACCCCTCACCAGTTTTGTTGCCCTTCTCTGGACACACTCCAGGACCTCAACATCTTTCCTATAGTGAGGATCCCAAAACTGAACACAGTACTCGAGGTGCGGCCTCAGCAGTGCGGAGTAGAGGGGGATGATCACCTCCCTGCTTCTGCTGGCTGCACTATTTCTAATGCACGCCAGGATGCCGTTGGCCCTCTTGGCCACCTGGGCACACTGTCGGCTCATGTTCAGCCAAGCATCAACCAACACCCCCAGGTCCTTCTCTTCTTCACACCCATCAAGCCACTCACCCCCAAGCCTATAACACTGCATGGGGTTGTTGTGCCCAAAGTGCAGAACTCGACAGTTGGCCTTGTTAAACCTCATCCCATTCACCTCAGCCCAGTGGTTCAGCCTGTCTAAATCCCTCTGAAGGGCCGCCGTACCCTCAGGCAGATCAACACCACCTCCCAGCTTGGTGTCATCTGCAAACTTGCTGAGGGTGCACTCAATGCCCTCATCTAGGTCATCAATAAAGATATTAAACAAGATGGGCCCCAATACCGACCCCTGGGGGACACCACTTGAAACGGGTCGCCAGCTGGACTTCACTCCATTCACCACGACCCTCCGGGCACGGCCTTGTAGCCAGTTCCTTACCCAAAGAAGTGTATATCTGTTCAGACCA
Organism: Lagopus leucura; assembly: GCF_019238085.1. Taxonomy (NCBI): domain Eukaryota; kingdom Metazoa; phylum Chordata; class Aves; order Galliformes; family Phasianidae; genus Lagopus; species Lagopus leucura. The sequence goes on along the minus strand of NW_024962265.1, from coordinate 4,785,614 downwards.
CGGGCAGCCAGTTTCCCCAGAAGAAGCCTGTGAGGGACCGTGCCAAAGGCTTTGCTGAAGTCTAGGAAGACTACATCAACAGCCCTTCCCTCATCTATCAGACTGGTCACCCAGTCATAGAAAGAGATGAGGTTGGTCAAGCATGACCTGCTTTTCACGAACCTGTGCTGGCTGGGCCTGATCCCCTGGACACTGTGTACATGCTGTGCAATCTCATCCAAGATGATTTGCTCCATAACCTTCCCTGGTACTGAGGTCAGGCTCACAGGCCTGTAGTTCCCTGGATCCTCCTTATGGCCCTTCTTGAAGATGGGAGTCACATCAGCAAGCCTCCAATCCTCTGGGACCTCACCAGTTAACCAGGAGCATTGATAGATGGCCAAGAGGGGCTCAGCAATCACCCCCGCCAGCTTCCTCAGCACCCGAGGGTGCAGCCCATCCGGTCCCATGGACTTATGACAGTCCAGACAGAGGAGGAGCTCTCTGACTGTCTGCACCGGAATTGCTGGGGGCATATTCTGAGCAGCGTCCCAGACTTCCAGATCTGGGCATAAAAAGCCCAGAGGATAACTGATCTGCAGTTATAGCAAGAACGCTACTCTTTCTTTCCTTGTCTGCTGCAGAAGGGAAGCAAGCCCCAGCATTCCGTGAAAAACACACACTAAAAAGAGAAAGCTGATCAAGGTGCTGTTGTCTGACTTTATCTGCCTGTCATTAAGATTTTTGAAATGAGACTAAAAGTTGAATTTCTTTTGACGTATTGTAAATCATTACTGATTTGTTGACATGCACGTGTTGATTTGGTGGCAACAGAGAAAAAATTTCAAAGTGGTTGTCAAACAGAAGGAAGATGTATTTGTGAGTGGAAGAGACAGAGGGGAAAATAGATCTTCAGAATGTCAGAATGGTTTTTTTTTCTTACTTGCTTTATGTTTGTTTAGTAAAGAAAAGCCACATGCTTTAAAGAAATGCAAGTGGCAAATGAAGCAATATACATATCAAATTCCATTTTTATATTTCTTTTCCAGTGATACTGCCTTCATAACAAGGGTGTTAATTTCATTTGTACTGTAGCTATAGAAATAACCTACATATTCAAGTAGTGAAAACAGAGGTAGCAACACATTCACACAGTAACCATATTGTCTGTTCTCCATTTGAATCTAAAACATAAGTGCTGCTCCTTTAAAGGAGACCTTGTTATCTTGGTAAAGAAAACTAATGAGGTGGCCTTTCTAGGGCTAGTCACATAATAGCCATGGTGACAAGGACTTCTATAAAGAAATAAAGCAGAAGATAAATGAGATTTTTCTAATATCCATTTCACCCATTGTTCACAAGTGTCACACGATACAGCTTCTATTTATCATCAGATAGTAGATACTGGTCACAGTTTTGTAAAGAAAGTCTAAATTGCAACATTGTGTTACTAACAGCCTGTAAATATTCTTCACTCCTTCCTATTCTTTTCCTAATTTTGCAATTTTTTTTGTTTTGGACTAGGAAGATTTTACTTATACTTGCACAGAATGTCCATACAGCGTTTTACAGCAAAGAACAATTTCAGTCTGCTAGGCCAAATACTTGCGCCATCTTAACCAATAAAGAAGATATTATACTTACAGCTCCTTTTCCCAGCTTTCTAGCTTACTTTATTTTACAAGCTATTATCAATTCAAAGTGTCAAATTCCAAGGTGTCTTCAGTTTGACCTGGGGTTCTGTGAAGGAATCCTCCTCGCATTGTACGCTTCTGGCGACACTGTACATAAGAAGCCTTTCTGCTTCAGGGACATTTTTTCTGAAGACAGAGAGAGTCTGGCAGAATGCTCTATAAGCATCTTCACTGGATTCCCACTTTCAGCTTGAAAATATATGATCTACATACGTAGATCTAGTTTGTAATAAATTAGAGAAGGTGTTTTCTGTCATAGTGACTTGCAGTAGTAAGGGACTGAGCTCAGTTGAGGATGAGTCTTCTGGATGCCCCATTGAACACATTTTCTGTGGTGAACCTGCAAATCTTTGTTCCTTATCTAATCCTGTATCATAGTACACAGTGGTTCCCAGTGCAAGCAGTTAAATTAAGTCTTATTTTTCCTCACAATAGAATATCTTATTTCACAGAGTCACTGAATCATAGAGTGGTGGATGTTGGACGGACCTCTGGAAATCTTCACCCAACCTTCCTGTTCAAAATATGGTCACCTACATGACATTACTTAGGACATTTTCTATTCATAGTCTGAATATCTATAATAATGGAGATCCGCAACCTATCCGGACAGCCTGTTTTGGAGTTCAGTGATTTTTTTTCAGTGATTTTTTTTGCTTGTGTTTAAAATGAATTTCCTGTATTTCATGTTGCATCCTTTGACTCTAGTCCTAGGGCAGAAATGAGAACAGCCTGGCTCCCTTTTCTTTACTGCCTTATATCAGGTCTTACTCGTATTGATAAAAGCCTTCGTTTTTTTTTCCCAGGCTGCACAGTACCAGTTTTTTCAACCTCTCCTCTGAAGCCCTGGCACCTTGCAGCAACTACTGAGTATTCTTCTGCTTCACTTTTTGTTCAACTAAATGCCTGGAAAAGATGAAGGAAAAACTGTTGCTGTTTGATAGGATGAAAGGGTGTGCACAATCTGTGCAACTTTACTGCTATTTGCTGACCACTTGGGTGTTAGGCAAACCAGCCAACTGTCAGCAAATTGTTCTTTGCTGGAAGGGAAGGGAAAAGTTTTAGCCATGGATATTAGCACAGAGCCTCTCTTTCATGAGAACTCCCACTGAATCAAGAATGTCCTGGAACAGCCTATCACTTGCAAATCGGATCCCTTATCTAGCTGTCATGGTTGATTTTTGTCTGCATTTCCCTGGAATGGGGATTAAAGCTTCCTGTTTCCCGCTTCTACTGGCTTACCTGTTTTAAGATGTAAGCTCTTGGCACTTTAGGGTAGGAAATATTTTACCTAAGTAAAACATTGGTAATAGTAATAGCTATTTCTCAGTCAGTGCTTTTTCATCTGTAGATCTTAATATATTCGGCAAATTATCATTATTTCAATTTTCTCGAAGGAGTACCTGAGGTACAGGTAGGGAAAATTGCATGCCCAAAGTCTGATCTTCCAAGTCTCACATTTCCGTGCTTTTCTGTGTCCTGAAATGATGTCTTTCTGGGACACATGGAGTAATAGTGATGATAATTAGCACATAGATATTGCCCTCGAAAAGTCTCATCACATACCTGCCTGCATGGATCCCAATTTATGCACCTTAGAAGATTGAAGAGCTGAGTAAATATAACATTAATGCAATATCCTGGTGACTGTTAGTTTCAAAGACATCTCATTCCATTTTACTTGAGAAACAAGACTTTGAAAAGAGAGCAGTCACAATACAGATAAGTGCCACCTTTTAAATTATGATCAAAGCTGAAATGCACTATAAAGTTTCCAAGATACCTATATATTGGTTTATAGACTGTACTTAATAGATCTGTTATTTCATATGTGGTGTTTCTAACCTGTCAGACTGTGTTGTAGGCCAGGAGGAGAGGAATTGGTTCTTTTTTTCTCTTAGGGCTCGAAATGGAACAAAAGACAATGATGCAGTTCAAATTCTAAAATGAATAGAAGAGACTTAAGTAAATTCCTGTGCTGATCTAGACAAGCAGATCATGAGAAAGTCAACAGGAGTAAGATTCCTAAGTACCTTTTGAATTTGGGCCTCAGTAACTTTTTTGTGCCTCTGTCAATGACACATTTAATTTAAAATGAAATACTAATATTTATTTCTCTATGCTGTGAGGATAAATGAAGTACTGATTTCATAAGCACTCAAAATCTACAGTACTAGAGACAGTGGGAGATAAAACTGAGTGGGGAATGTTTTTTCTCTGAGTTGTGACCAGCTTCCCCTTACTCTAGTAGACGTTTGTCTAACCTTGTGGAGACTCTACCTCTTTCCTTGTAAATCTATTCCAATAATTTGCTGTCTTCATTTTTAGAAACTGCTTCTAATGTCTAATCTGAGTCTTGTTGTTTTAGTTTAAGCCTGTGATACCTTGTTGTGTCCTTTGTATTAGGAGGAGAAGCATTATTACTCTTCCACTTTAAATAGCCTGTCACGTCTGCCTGTCGCATGTTCCCCTTAGAATACTTTGCTTTAGGCTAAATCAACCCTATCCACATATACTAGCCTCACAGATCATACTTTTAAGATGTTATTGTTACTATCCATTTTAGATCTCTCCAGGAGATCTAAAATTTGCCAAAAAACAGTGATTTTTATGGGTATTCTACTGTCCTTCAGTGTGCTTTTGTCCCTCTGGTATTTGAGAAATCTATAGTTTTAGTGAATATAACCTTTACTTCCTTGCTGAGCTTTCAGTGGAAACTCAATACAATCTGAAAGATCTGAGCTCCCTGGAATCTCTGCCTGTTACTTCTTTCTAATTTCTTAACAAGTTACTATTGTATGAATTATTCTAACAGTTTTGAGCATTCTCTCTACTCATTTTCCTTGTGAGGACATCATGTAAGATGCCAAAGTGTATAATAAAAAAACCAAATATATTAAAAAATCAAGTGATTTACCTTCAGATGCTTCCCTCCTGTCCACAAACCTTCCCACTCCAGAGAGTGGCATATATATTTTCTGACACAATTTCTGTTTGGTGAAATGATAGGTATGTTTGTATTAAGAACTTTCTAGACATAAACAACGTGTGAAATATTTTATATGTTGTGTATAGCAGTTGGGTGTTGTATCTCTTTCAAACTGTTCAGGAGGTGAAAAAGAAGTTGGAAGGGTAATGTAAGAGTGCTGCAGAGTGACAGGGTGAGAGAAGACTTCCATCTGACCTAAGATAAACTGAGTAGGAAAAAGGATGATGGAAAACATGTCTGAGACCAATTTAAGAGAAAAAAAAAAAAGGAAACTGCTTGATTTTTCTCGAAAGCATTATTTGAAAGATAGTAAATGACAAAGAATATGTTAAAAGAAAGAGTGCAATTGCCAGTGATTTAGAAATTTTGGAAAGATAGGGCTGGTGGCTAAATGAAATAGGTGGAGGCCCAGGCACTGTTTACTGCTTGTGAATCACCATTCTAAGGAGCAAGAACAATTCTAGGTATGGTAAAAGTTTAATTGAACTTGCATATTTTAAAAAATATATAAGATAAAACTTATCTTCTGTACCCTTACTGTGCACAGCAAATATTCTACTGCATATACCTTTAATTCAAGAGGAATATTAAATACAAAATATATGAAAAAAGTTAATAGTATTGCTGGATGTGTGTCTGAAAGTTTCAGATATTATGTTGGATGTAGTGTCACAGACTTACAGAACAGAGGAGTGCAGTTTAGATCACTTTTCAAGTAACTATTCACAAGAAAAAAAATCACAAATAAATTTCACAGCTGTCTTAGCATTGTCTCATACCAGTTTGGAAGGCCTTCTCTCTGTCATAGTTAAAAATACAGCATGTCATGAATTGAAAATGGTATTAACCACTAAAAACAAATAAAGATATTTAGGTATTACATTTTGCTATCCAGTGAGTGACTTTCATAACTTTCATGCCAATCACCAAGAGATAATATAAAGAAAGCAATATTTGTTTCTAGAGAATGCAACTTCTAGTTGTTGACTAATTATAAAGTAGAAAAGGTGCTGCATGCAGCACTACTAAAGTTTATTCAATGTAATAATGTCAGAGGAAGCAACTTCTGTAAATTTAGTTTATTTGGTATGTCTTGAGCTGTAAAGTATACCATCTAACCACTTCATGCCATCCTTAGGCTTCACAGAGTTCTGAACACAGAAGAAATGTTATGATTTGCATGTGCAATACGGCTTGAAGAGTTGATGCGTTACCATGGTGGGACTGTAATGGCATCCAGATAATCCACTGTAAATCTACCTCTAATGTTTCTGTGCTGTACAGTTGTCACTAAGAGCACAATCATCTCCTCTGCAATCATAAAGCAAGGAGAACAGCCTTTCAGAGTGCTAACATAAAGCACTGTACCTCTATATTTCAAGGTGAAGAAGCACTTCTAGAAGGCTACATTTGCAGAAGTCCCTGTTCTTTACAAGGGAGTTGGACTAGATGGTCTTTAAGGGTCCCTTCCAATTCAAACAATTCTGTGATTCTATGACCAGACTATCTGGAGAATATTTACCGTTTGTTGGCATGTCCCCACGGGTCACTGGCATGTCCCTATGACTTGTCACCATGGGTGATTCACTGGGATTTATGTCTATGATCACAACTGAGAACTGCACCAAGAGGCATTAACAAAGTGAAGCTCTTAGTATCACATCCTCACTCTAACAAGTTTCTAGAGATTAGTGCAGGACTTATTAAATAAATATGTACAAGAGAGAAAAATGAAAACAGCACTCTGATGGAATTTTGTTTGAGATCATCATGACAGATATATATTCAGAAAGTAGTTGCAAGATGTCTGCTAGAATTCAGTAAGACTGAAAGAGCTCTTTCTACACAAAGTTTGAGACTATCTCTTCAGAACTGCTTAGAGAAAATACTGTTATATTTAATAGGTTAACAACACTGCTAATTCTCAAGGTTTTATATCAAGTCTTGCAATATTTATTCTATTCTAGCTAAATGGCTCATGTAACTTGGAAAGAATGTCTGTTTTTAGTTTCTTTATTCTTGTAGGAAAAACTGGGCAGGGAGCAAAAAGATCACTCACAAAAAAAGTATTAAAAGGACTTATTGGAGTGAATTCTTGATATTTTTTACTCCTTGGAATCAACAGTGTGGGAAGCTATTGTGTGTTTTTTTCATAACTTAGGAACTATAGGACAAGAGGTAATGGCTTTAACTTGTACCAGGGGAGGTTCATGTTGGTTTTTAGGAAAAATTTTTCTCAGAAAGGGTGATGAGGCACTGGAACAAGCTGCCCATGAAGACGGTGGAGTCGCTGTCTCTGGAGGTGTTCAAGAATAGAGGGATGTGGCAGTGAGGAAGATGATTGGTGGGCATGGTGGGGATGGCTTGGGCTGTATGATCTTAGTTGGTTGGACTAGATGATCTTAGTGGTCTTCCCAACTCTGCAGATAGCAGTGGGGTTGATACTAGATGGTCTTTGAGGTCCTTTTCAACCCAGACCATTCTATGATTCTATGATTCTCCAACCTTTAAGATTCTACGAACAATTTCTCTTATACTGATGTTATTGCTTTTATGAGCTGCTGTCTCTGAAGCTACTAATATAACATTATTCCAAAAACACAGGTTAATATTTTTTTAAAGGTTGGCTGTATTTACAGTCTTGAAGTTCTATTTCTCACAAAACTTTACCTAATTTGGTTTTGAAAGAGCTTGGGTAGAAATGGTAGTGCTAGTGTTTGAGTAGGCAGAACAACAGCTGCAATGCAGCTTGTATCTCTGGTATGAAAAGGTCTGAAGTCTCCCAAGAGCAATAGAGTCAGTGAGCCTCTGTGGTCACAGGGAGAGCCTAGCAACCTGAAACTATGCTATGCATGGGTACATGGATGTTGTGAGGCTTTAATTAACACTTGGAAAGCATCCTGAGGTCCTCAGATGACAAGGTTTATAGAACTCCAAATGACTGTTATTATATCCCCTCTGTGTTTGTGATGGCAGATAGCCAACAAGAAGAAATGTTCAGACCAAAGCCTTTATTATTTCTAGGCTACTGTTGAAAAAAGGTGGATTTGTATCCAATTTAGTGAGTGCAAATTACAAATGGATTTGTTGTGATTCCTCTGTACTTTTGAGCATGATATATGTAGTCAACAGCAAGCTGTCTTACTGCCTGAATATGTACTTATTACCCAGCAAAATCAGAGAACTGGTTGTAAACTCTAATATTTGACTAAAACCCATCTATCTGTGACAGTTTTTTGATAGAGAATACCATAAACAAATCATTTCCTCCATCTGCAACTTTGCTATTTCTGAAAACAACGTTCAACTTGTCAGACCTCAGCATATATGCTGAAAATAAACCCCAAACAGAATACAATCCTCTCAAAACAATGCACTTTACTTCACGCTCAATGCTTCCCTGGGAGAAGATGAGCTATAACTTGTAGATCTCCATTGTGGATTTTAAGGCTTGTTTTGAAAGTACCTGTATATTATCATGGTGTAGCATTAGAACATCTGTGTAAGTAATGCTTGCGTTCCAGTGCATCCACACATATATGAGCACAAAGAATTTTCTAGAAGTGTTTAACCTGTAACAACTTCATAACTCACTTGCTCAGGAATATGAAACCTGTTGCTATTTTTCTAATTAAATACACAAGAGATAGTGACAAATTGACCCAGATCAGCAAGATTGGGGTTTATGCACCCTGGCATCAGTAACTTGTATTTTTTTTGTTTCATTACTGTTCTGATATGATACTATAATTTTGGGTCTCACAGGCACACTGACAGATTAATTGTGTGACAGGTATGCAACAAAGAAGAGCAGCATTGTCCCAGTACCATTCATTGCCCAGCAGCTACAGGTTTTGGATAGCATTAACCTGCAGAGATTCATGTAGGCACATTAAGGCTGGGTTTACAGCCTCACCATCACACCCTTTGGTGCACAGAAACAGTACAAATATTTGTCACTAATTTCTTGAGCCTTGAGATACAACAGCGGTAAGCAACCATGTGCTGACCTCAGTGGCCATCCCAGTGTGGTTCCTGTACTCTAGATTGCTCAGCAGCCACAGCTTGAATGATTCAGAGCTCTTTGGGCAATGTTACTGAAAAATAAGTGAACAAACAAACAACAACAACAAAAGCAACCCAAAAACACACAGTGCACTGGGACAGGTTGTCCAGAGAAGCATTGGATGCCCCATCCCTGGAGACATTCAAGGTCAGGCTGGACGGGATCCTGAGCAATCCAATGTAGATGTAAGTGTGCCTGTTCATTGGAGGGAAGTTGAACTAGATGACCTATCTATTTCAACTCAAATGATTCCATGATTTTGTGCTTCGTGTTGATAATAGTTGTGGTGGTTCCTCAACTGACTTCAAAAATACCAACAATAAAGTTCATGCTCTATTTTCATCATGTGCCTTTTCCAGGTACCCCCAAAACTACATCTGTAAAATGCTGTATCAACTGCACAGCTCAAGGATCAGCTGAGAATCAGAGTGTGACTGTATGGATCTGTCAATAGCAAAAGAAAGTTAGTTTTCCATATTTGTATGAGTATTTGTGGTCAAGACCAGCAATTTGGTATTTAAAATGTAATAGATTAAGAGGAAATAAGAGTTGGTTTATCCATGAAAGGGAAGGCCTGACATAAGGAGGGAAGGGAAAGAAAATGAAAGGGAAAGGAGACTGACAATTCCATTCTATCAATCAGCTGATTATTGGGCACTTAGCAGATAAATAATTCAGATAGACAGAGCTACAGAAAAAAAGTGACTTCATGCGTGGGCCCTTAGGTCCTCTTTTTGAGTGGCTGAGTTGCACTCATTGACTGCAGAGTTGAATAGATAGCAATTATTTTCAGTTCTACCTTTTTCAGAAGTTCGGGAGGAAGACATAATTAATTCATTTATATGCTATCAGTAAATGTATTTGGAGTGCATTAAATCCTCATTTTCACTGAACTTCCCTATACAATTTACCCAGTTTAAGTGATACTGATGTGAGTCATATGTTTCTATTGTGTTTTTATGCTAAAAACATTTCTGCAGTGTAAACATATACAATTATATTGCAGATGACTGATTCATCTCTTTTTCCAAATTGATGTATACCATTGCCATGCAAAGCTATTAACATAACCAAACTCTGGATCTGATTTTATTGCAAAAACTCAAAGCTGCTTTTAAAAAGTAGATATGGAAATGTTAATATATGCAGCAGAAGGTATTTTAAATAAATATCTGTCAGATAGTTAAATCTGTGTCTGCCTAGTGTTAATTATGGAGCAATCAGAAGAGGACAGGCAAAAGAATATTTATTGCAGGTTGAAAAGCCAGTTATTAGGTCTGTATCACAGCAAGCCATGTGGACTTACCTTTAGAAACTGTCATTCTGATGATGGATAGAGTTCTTATAAATATTTTCCAACCGATATTTAAATTAGGGATGGTGATAACTGGCAGGGAACAATTCAAAAGCAATTAAAAGCAATTCATAGGGGAAAAAATAAAATTGGTCTAAGGCAAAGAATGTTACCATTTGCCCAACTATAAGCACAAAAACAAAGTCTCTAGGGGTTTATGAGAACTGAACAAGATGAAAGGCTCATGCAGCCTAAAACCATGAGGCATTTAGACAGCTAGTTCCCATTAATTTCCATGGGACTTATGACTCCAGACACCTCCATGGATCCAGGCTTGAAATCTTTGCTAGATTTGAGATTACAAATGTGTTTGTTAGAACTAAAATGTTCATCTGTTCCTAGGGATTTTGGAGTTTAATTTCCATTGACCCTCAAGACTAGGTTGAACATTAAATCACTAGTTCTGCACTGAAATACTCACATGAAATACTAAGTTTTACATGAATTTCATTGCTAGATAAATGGTTACATGCACCTATCAGTTCAGTAATATTCTTGTATATGTATTTCAATGAATCTAAGGGAACTAATTTGAAATTACTATTTGCTAAATATCACCTCAACATAATCTAATCACAGTTTATAAATGATGAGCCCTGCTAAGGTGAAATTATCCACATAAAGGGTTTAGCCAGCAAAGGAAGGTGTGGAACAGAAGTCTGACTCATGTCATTTTAGATATTTTGCACGTGATCAAATTCATCTCTGCACAAGCATCTGCCATGCAGACCACTGAGTGACCAGAACTGCATATGGCAGAGTGGCAAATGGGTGCTTGCATACTGCTTGTAATGAATCAGAAAGAATTAACATTCTTACCCCTAAAGAATCTAAGATTGATCTACAGGGAGGAAGATGAGAAGAGTGGAAGATGGTTCAGCTTGTTACTGCCCCCCAGAAGTCCTAGATGTTGCATATTCCTACTGGTATAAGCTTTTAACTAACTGCTCTGAATGCAGTAAGAAATCAGTGTATCAAATCCAGGAAGACAAAAGGATAAGCATTTCTGGCATAAGTCACTGAAAAAATAATGAAGACTTTGTGTTTTATTTTTGTAAGAAATCAAATATTGAAAATGAAGATATTAAAATTGCTGTCTTCACACTCTAGTCCTGTCCACAATGAAAACTGCTGTCACTGATTCTACATGACCGCTGACATTAACAAGAAATGAAGTGCTGTCTTTATCTCCATGTTTTCACCAGAAAATAAAAAGAGATTATAGTGACAAATGCACTCTCATAGTCCTGCACCTACATGTTTTAAAGATCAAAGACATGCAGTGAAAAAGATCTCTTTTTGGTCTCCAATTTCCATTATAGAAAAGTATCATTCTTGAGTATTCTGCAGAAAAATTCACAAAATTCAAAAGTACTGCATCCAAAACCATGAATATAATGTATAGTGATTTCATAGTGCATTCACATTCCAAAATGCAGTCTGCTGATGCTGACAGAAAATACTACACAGTCAGAAAAGGACCAGACCATAGGGTGCCTGAAAGAGAAAAAATGATTATTTTCTTCTTCCTGAAGACAACTTATCCTAGCTGATACACTGGTAAGATGGTTTTACACTGGTAATGGCAGTGTTTATGTATTTTCTGCATAATTTCTCTTTTTCAAGGTAGAGCTCATATAAAAAGAGATGTATAGATTATTACCCAGTTTTCTTGTTCTTTCCACATGATTTTTCTCAAAATACACTGTTCTCCTGACATAAGTCAATGTTGAAGTTTGAATGTTGAAGTTTGTTTATGACATAGGTCTTTAGAATATACAGAACAGTAGTGATCATTGTATACATGTTTTAATGTGACCGCTAGATTATTGGCACTAGGATGCTGGTTATTAAAGGCAACTCTCAGACAACAGAACAACCAGAAGCCAGAAGAATTGAGAAGATACATAGCCACTTTCATTTTAGTGGATACCTCCATTTTGTGTGTAATACGTCCACATTTGGTTGAGACTTTGGTAGTCCCACAAAAACAGTACTTCTCTCTAAGGTGCGGATAGGGGAGTCAAAAAACTCCAGCACTATCTAAATATTGTTTTGTCACCCGAACCTCGAGAACCAGGACTCTGTTGGTGATATCAGCACTTTTTTCTACAGTGTTACTTTGGCATTATCGACATGAAAAGAGAAGATGTCTTGCTAAAAATAGCAACCCAGATTTGTGCCATGAAATACTAAGGAAAGTAAATGTGAAATTGTCTGCTGTTCTATGTAGTTACAATTTCAATGAATATAAATCCTAGTACTTCTAGTGAGGGATAAGTTAAACCCTGGCTTCTATTTATTAAAGTGTTAAACCCTCTTACAAAGCAAATAGGGGTAGAAGCAAATGTACAATAGAAGGTGGGGTCAAAGACCCTGTGGAATTTAAGGTTTATGTGCACATTTTGCCTCTTTCTTGAAATTAATAGGCTCATGGATTTTAAAGCCAGAGAAGACCATTATGATTAACTAGTTCAACCTCTGTTTAGTCTGAATTTCTGCATAGCACAGACCATATTTCATCTAGGGACTCCTGCCTCAAGCCCAGCTATATGTTGTTAAACTAAGATGTATGTTTTACAAGCACATCTGATGTTGATTTAAAGACTACAGTGACGCTTAATAATTTGCCCCGGTACATTAGCTCATTATACAATTAAGAAATAAATTAGTTTCCTTCTATTTCTAGTTGGAATTTTTTTTTTTTTTATTTTAGCATGCAATTATTAGACCTTATCCTGCCACTGTATGCTAGATTAAAGGCCCCTCCAGACTCCGCATAAGTATTTGTGCAAATAGAGGCTGTGATTTAAGTTGCTTTAAAATCTGGTTCATTTGAGAGTTAAACAGAATTCCTTTAAAGCTGCTGTTAGGGTTGAACTGGTTTCTTCAGTGCTATGGAAATAAATGATTTTTCTGAATCATTCTGCAGTGTAAATAAAACTGTTTCAGGGGAAAGTATGAGGCGCTGTCTTTTTGAAGACAGTCAGATTAGACCACATCTTTCAGCAAAGGTGTAATAGTGACCAAATGAGGAATCCTTTATCTCTCCTCTCCTTTTTCTAATATTGATACTGACTAAATAACAATATGTTTAGAAATGGATGTACTTTTCTACAGAGAATTAGAAGAGAAGCAGTCTGTGTTACACAATGTAAAGTTAAAATTAAGGATAAGATCATCTGCTTCTAATAGGTATTTCAAATTGGATACATGTTGTGGATTATCCTGTAGGGTCTCTAGCTGATACTTTACGAGATCTTGAGCCCACTGTAAACCCAGCGTCATATCTGCTGCCATGTGTACATGACTTGGACACCAGAGAGCTTCTCAAATGACCCTGAGAGTCTATTTTAGGCAACTGAATCCATCCTTCCATGTCTAAAATGCGAGCTTTTGAGGTCTGAACTGGACTATATGTTTTTTTCTGGAGTTACTCAAGAGGAATAGGCATCTACAGAAGATTATTCATTTGTCCTAATAAAATTAACTACTCTGTGGGAAATTAGCAACCCTTATAAGGTAATACTTTCTTTCTGTAGATTATGTAGGGAGCATATCTAGTTCAGATGTTAAAAAGAAATCATTAGATGCCTAAGTTAAGGCACAAGAACCCCATCCCAAGTAATCTGACACTTGCGCCCTTTGAGATGAAATTACTTGCTTTACTTGAAAGTAGCCCCAAGCTTTTTTTTGTCCTTTCATGAGAAAAGCTGTCATGATATTAAAGCACAAACACAAGAAGTGATTGCAGTCTGTATTTGACATACATTAAAAACTAACTGAATATTAATTTACAAGACAAAGCATGTTATAATAGGCTGTCAATATATTCAATTTAAAATGTACCACATACGATCAAAGAAAGCAACCCAGGGGATTACACTGTCTGAATTCCTCAATAAAATGGCAACCTTTAGATGTATTAAATATTACATTTTGAAAAAAAAAGAAAGTAAAAATGAAAATCTATAGCTAAGAGAAGCACAAGCCCAGAGGGAGAATTCAAGATCTGTTTATGTGTAATTGGGTTTTGCTTTGTGAAAATCTTGACAGCTAGAGGAGCTGCCTTACTTGCATGAGACAGTTAATCACATTCACGGACCTACATTCTGTTAACTGCATACTAAACTCCTGAAGATTTACAGCCCTTAGTTTGGTTTTACCTCATTTATATCACATACTGCACTACACAAGTCATTTCAGCACATATGGGGGATTGGAATTTTAACATTATCTCAGTATCTTAATGACTAATCCTGAATGATGAAACTGAGCCTAAGCACTGTTGCGCATTCTGAAGTAATTTAAGTTGTGACATTCTGTAATTCACACTGTAAATCAGTAAAACAACTGATATATTTTATAATTTGGCACAGGCACATGAGTATACCAGATTAATAAAAATTGGTCCAGACGGATAACACTCAGCATTAACGTCTTATTTATCTCATTTTCATGATCAATAGTTTACAAGTTAAGTTGTTGCACATTTGAAAAGAGGAGACTGCAGTTTGAGCAGAAAACTAGCAGCATTTTGAAGTACTGGTACATTATACTGCTGAATTCTGAAGGGATAAAATAAGCAGAAAACATCAACGGGATCTGGGCTAGGTAACAGGGAGCCTCCTCCCCTCAGTGTCTCTCTTGGCTTTGTATCCGGGCTTCACCTCCTTGAATTCTGAGCTGCTTGTGTCTCTCTTGTCCTTTCTTATTAGCATTTTGTAGCACTGCCTAAAAGACTTGCTTTTTCATCACTTACCATTTTGTTATTTCCTTCCTTAGACTACTCAAGAACTGACTAATTAGGGCATTCTGTGGTGTAGGTTTGAACTCCTTCAGGCTGAGGATCCTTAACATCATTCTTACCTTCACAATTTCTACCCAAAGCTTGTCTTCCAAAACAGCTATTCCATATCATTAAATAAGGAAGTGTCAGTGGAGAAAAACATAGAAAATAGCAGGTGATGGAACATGAGACTTTGGAGTCTCATGACAGATATTTGCTGGGAGGTTTACGCTGTCAAATATTAACACTGTTTTTCTAAAATTTGAGAACCTACATCCAGGGAGAAAAGGAAATGGGAAGAGAGGAGAAAATGAGCCTGTCTTAATTAGTACCCACTGCACATAGTCAGTGGGGACAAATTACCTGGTAAAGTGCAGAGTTCAGTTCTACTTTGAATGGTCAGTTTGAAAGTTTTGGAATATTCTGAATGAGAACATATTGAGGATAAGTCACTGTGTGCCTATAAATATAAACAACAAACACAAAATGAGTATACATGCAATTGAGGAGAGTCAGCTAGAAGTGGATAGCCAAAGGATTTCAGACCTTATCTTGAGAATGTTATATATAATATTTATTTTCTATCATTTTATTTTACTTTATTTTCTATCATTTTATTTTACTTTATTTTTTCTATTATTTTCTATTATTTTTTTATTTTATTTTCTATTATTTTATTTTATTTTATTTTATTTTATTTTATTTTATTTTCTATTATTTTATTTTATTTTATTCTGTATTTGTTGTTCGTACAGTAATATAACAGGAAGAATGGAAGGAATTCTCACTCAAAATGTTTCATATACTAACATTATGCAAGCCTTCAGGCTTCTCTGGACATGTCAGCACAGTCTGCATGATTAACTAAACCAGGGTAACATTGAAACAACAGCGAGGGATGTTTTCCAGTTCTGCATAGCAAGTATTTCTGAGCGTATTTGGGTAACTAAGGTCATGTACTGAGTAAAAAGATGCCTAATGAATGTGTGTATCTTTACCAGTAGCCTCTCTTGGAAATGAGGCAGTCTGGATCATTGAGTGGGATTTAGGTTTTTGAAGCCTTAGTCCCAATTTAGGTGTAACGGGGATTTAGGCATTCCATTTCACACTGTCTACTTAGAGAATAAGCTCCTCACAGCAGAAGTGATATTCAGATGTGAAGACATATCTCAGCATTTAACAAGTAAATAGAAAGCCCTTGGTTAAAGCAGGAGGGTAAGAATAAATCCAGGATTCCATGTGAGATGAGAAGGAGACTTTAAGATTCTGGGTGTGCATTCTGCCACACATGATCTGCCCAACTTTAACAAAGTCACTTTTCTTCCTTATTCCTCAGTTATATATACACCAAAGAAAAAAATCATCCTTGTATTCTGTGTATAATGTATGTATTATTCTTTAGAAATACCAGCACACTAGAGAGATGCAGCTCATATAAAACCCTGGATGAAAAGCTTTTATGCTAAACAGAACTTCAGATTAGCCTCTATGCCTAAATTTCCGAGTGTAAAAAAATGAGATAATACTACTTGCTTACAGTCTACAAGGGATTTTGAGGTCTGTAGAGGATGCCAGCTTATGTAAGTACAATATACGTAATGCAAACAGAGTCTGCATAAGACTTTATGAAATACTTAGACCTGCATATGGCAGGTAGTTTGTGTCTTAATTTACCTTTCTCAGTTTCACCCCAAAGTACATAATCTCTGGCAGTGCAGTTTAAAATATTGTTTTGACTGAAACTCATTAAACACTAATTAAAAACTGGAAAAGATTTAGATTGGACAGTATTTTAATGTAATCAATTAATAAAATAAATCCAAAAGCTGTCATAATTATAAAAGTTGGCAGCAAACATTACTTATTTCTGCTTTCATACCATATGGTATACTCACTTTTTTATCTCTGATTTAACAAGTGCTCTCTGACACTAAAATCTATTTCAGGCAGATTAAACAAAGGTGAAGGGTCAATCCTGTCACCTACATAGCACTAGACTAACACGTAAATGTGTTGACTTCATTGCTACATAAAACTGGATAACAAACAAACCCCTCATTTTTTTCTGGAATTCATAGTGTGTGCTCATATATTAAAATAGTAAAATAATTTAAAAAAAAGAAATCATAGCAACTAATCTGTTTACCATAAAACAGGATCAACAATTACTACCTGAAGTAATACAATAGGAGGATGATGCAAATTACTCATGAATCGTGCACATATTTTTGTTCACTCTTTGACTCAGTATATAGTGAATATTAAAGACATTTGTATGCGTTTTTTTTTTTTCTCTGAGTATGTTAACATTTCTACCATTTATCATACAAAAAATATCCCGACATATATGTGTTTTGGGCAACAAGAAGAAAGGAAAAGCAGCTGTGAAGATTTATGAGTTTTGCAAGAACTGTGGGAGGATTTTAGGGAATATTGGTCTTGTGGTCACATTTTCCCCAAAAAAGAATTTATAGAATAACAATTTTGTGACTGTGGAGAAGATTAATTCTATGCACGCATAGGAGTTTAGATGAACTAGTCCAATAAGTTCCCTATTGTTGTCCACTGAATACAAAGGGAGACCTACATTGCCAAGATCTGTAAGAATGCAAGTATTCTTCGTGAAGACATGAAGACTTAACTCAGTCCATGCTCTGCTCTGTTAAACAATTTCAATAAAGATATGTGGGGCACTGAACACACCCTTGCTCCATCAGGTAGCTTGGAATATAAAGCTGGACTAACCTGGGATACATTCAACTAAAACTGAAAGCTGTCTTGTGGAGAAAAAAGGTTGAGCTATTGAAACACAGCAATTTTGGTAGGAAAGAAACTTTCAAAGAAGTAGTACAAGCAATTGTCACTCCAAAACTCTTAACTTGGTGGTTAGAGAGTGAAACCTAGATGTGGAAATTGAGCTTTGGATTCCTGGGTTTATATGTATAAGAAGAATCAGATTTTAGCACACTACTGAAATTCCTTGTTATTCTCCTGTCTTTCTCTCACTCCTGGAAAATCTTTACAACCTTAGTTTCATTCTTGCTTAGAACACATAAATTTCTAGAATTTCATAAGCTCTTTTCCCTCTGTACAGCTTATAGTAACTTCTGCTTGTAGTAACCACAATTTATCGGACAGCAGACAAGAAAAAGGTATTAAATTCTCCTATAGCTAGAGAAGAAATATATATGGGAACTGATCCAAATGTCACTTACAGCATGAAACATTTTAAGGGACTGACTTGTCCATATATATATTTCACATATATGCAGACATTGCTTACAGATTTGTAAGTAACATCAATATTTCCTATTCTGATATATAAATCACTCTAACAGAACAATTCGGAATGGAAGTAATGTCTTTTTTTATGTTTTAACATCTCTGTGCACCTAAAATGCCATACAAACAAGCAGAAATGGCATGTTTATGTGCATGTTTTTATGAATAGTAGATGCCATTTATTTATGTTGATAAAAGACAGGAAGAAGTACATATATGAACAGGTATATAAATTTATTAAATTGCTTTTTATGTGCACATCCTGAAACATAAATTTTCAATTTGCCAATCCATCTTCTTCCAGACTCTCTCTAATATAGCAGTTGTACTGAGAAATCCAGAAATCATTATTGAGCGTTCAATCAGTAGCTAACGCATCAGGGTATCTTGCTTTATCTTAAAAGTAAGATAGTGACTGGCAAGAGCAATAATACTGTGATAAGACTGGATTCATATCCCTACTTGTCAACATTCTTGGCACACCACTCACATTTTATTCTCGAGTAGAGACCAAAGCAATCCGAACTCACAAAATTACTGGTGGCAATGCCTGGAATGTTGTAGAGGATTTAATGATACATCAGTTTTAGAGACATTTGACTCATAACTTTTTACAGAACAGTTTGCAAAAGGAGACAATTGTTTAATTCAGACAGAGAAACACATTTCATGGTGCCATCATATCTCTGAAGACATGTGTGAAAGTTTGTCACTGTCATCTTTGCTTAGTCTGTAACAGGATTAAACTTCTCCCTAGTATGTGATACTGCCCTGTGGGATTATCTGGAGGTAGAGAGTGAGCTTCTTGGCAGGTAACAAACATATTTGATCTCAGGATTCACAAGTACCTGCTATACTGTGCCCAGTCCTGGGCCCCAAGTACAAAAGAACATGCACTGGAAAGAGTCCAACAGAGGGCCATAAGATGATGAAGGGACTGCAGTATCTCTGCTATGAGGGGTGCTGAGAGAGCTGGGATTGTTCAGCCTCATCAATATCTATCAGTATCTCATCAATATCTATAGATACCCGAGGGGAAGATGTAAAGAGGACAGAGTCAGGTTCATTTCTGTCATAACCAGTACCCGGACAAGAGGCAATGGACACAATTGGCTCCAATGTTCCAATACCTCACTACATTTTCTAAGAATTAATTTTTCCTCATATCCAACCTGAACCTCCTCTGGTACAACTTCAGACCATTTCTTTTTGCCCTACTGCAGTTATTTGGAAAAGGCTGACCCATCTCTCCACATTCTTCTTTCAGATAGTTGTAAAAGAGCAATAAGGTCTTCTTTGAGAGACAGAAGAAAGAAAATTAAACATACTAAATATAAGATACTGAATCTGATTTTTCCATGAATTCACACTTGTTTAGGATTGATTAATTTAGACTTGTTTAGGAACCCAGACCAAACTCCCAGGCAAACTTGCAAACATCCAGGCCCCTGGCTGCAGACAATGCAGAGCCTTTCACTGACATTGCATGGCAGCAGTGAGAACAGGTGTGCGTGATGCAAGCAGATGGAAGATCTGCTCAGCCTAATGAAAACACTACATGATGAAATAGAAAAGTGTCAAGTCACCAAGAAAGAGAAGGATCAGAGGAACTATCACTGAAAGGATTTCAACCATAAGAGAAAGCACAAGATCCAGGACAGCCTGGATCCTCTTACTATCAGACTGAAGGCAACAGCTTGAAGGAAAGGAGTGAATGGATGTAAGTCCATGCTTGGGGCTATAAATGAAAACTCCCCTCGCCCACTTCACTAATCTGAGGAATGCCTATTTTTGTGCAATAATGTCCCATTTACAGTAAGGGAACCAACAAAACAAAATGAAAAAGTCTTCCCCTAGTATCATGGCTATGTCCACGAAGAAGAAAAGGGTATTAATAGTAGATGACTCTTCTGTGCAGGGCACTGAGGCTCCAGTATGCTGAGCAGCCCTTTTTGTTAGAGAAGCGTGCTGCCTCCCAGAAGCTCAGGTGGAAATCACTAGGAAACACCCAAGCCCAGTGAGGCAACTCTTCTGTCAATACTCCTACTATCAATATAAGCTGGAGGAGGAGAGGATAGAGCATAACTCTGCTGAAAAAGACATCGAGGTACTGGTGGATGGCAAGGTGGACATGAGCCAGCAATGTGCCCTCA
Source organism: Lagopus leucura (assembly GCF_019238085.1). NCBI lineage: Eukaryota > Metazoa > Chordata > Aves > Galliformes > Phasianidae > Lagopus > Lagopus leucura. The sequence goes on along the minus strand of NW_024962265.1, from coordinate 4,765,308 downwards.
CAGCCTAGAAAGCCAACCGTATACTGGGCTGCATCAAAAGTAATATGGTCAGCAGGGTGAGGGAGGTGATCCTGCTCCTCTGCTTGGCTGAGACCTCACCTGGAGTATTGTGTTCAGATGCAGAGTCCTCAGTATAGGAGAAGCATAGATCTGATGGAGCTCGTCCAGAGGAGGGCCACAAAAACAGACCGTGGAATGGAATACCTTCCCTACAAGGACAGGCTAAGAAAGCTAGGGCTGTTCACCATGGAGAAAAGAAAGCTCTGAGGAGACCTGAGAGTGGCGTTTCAGTATCTAAAGGGGGACATTAAGAAAGAAGGAGACAGACACTTTAGCAGAATATATTGTGACAGGACAAGAGGAAATTATTTCAAACTAAAATAGTGGATATTTAGGCTGGATATAAGAAAGAAGTTTTTTACAATTAGGGTGGTGAGGCACTGGAAACAGGTTGTCTAGAGTGGTAGGGATGTCCTGGGAGACACTCCAGGTCAGGCTGGATGGGGCTCTGAGCAGCCTGATCTAACTATAGGTGTCCATGTTCATTGCAGGGGAGCTGGACTAAGTGACCTTTAAAGATGTCTTCCAACTCAAATTCTATTCTATCATTCAAGATGCATGCTAGCTGCTTTATCTCATAAAGACAAATATAGTTCTTACAAGAATTATGGCATGGGTTTAGGATGATCTTTTATTTTACATATTCACTTTATACTAGTTAATTAAACCCTTTTTTGAAAAAAACATTCATGATTTTTTGGTAGATGCCAGTATTAGTTTTCTGTCATTTGAAAGGAGAGTAAAAGTAATTAGAAAAAAAAGATACAAGAGTAATCTTCATAATTAAACAATAAGTCTGCAGCATATAGTTTCACACCACACTGTAAATACGAAATTAGGGTTCCTAGATGAAATGTCAGAAGCTTTTTCTTATGAGTTTATATCAGCAACTTGATTATCTTATTGATTCTGCATATCAATGAGATAAGATCCCACAGTGTTTATTCTTCACCCAATTGCTTTCTTGAACATAATAAAATTAAATCCAATATAATATTAAATGTAAACATACAGTGATATTATATGTAAATATCCATTTAAAAATCTCACTGCTTATTGATATTCAAATTCTCTCTGCAAGTGTAACATTGCAAACTACAATAATATGTTTTTTTTAGCCTTCATCCAGAGACTGGAACTAAAAAGAGGATAATCTTTTTCTATTCCTTTCCATAATAACGTTGCATTATTTATGTAGAAGAAAATGAAAATAGTCTATTCTGCCTGAACTATGCTTCTTAGTTGATCCCTCCTGATTGGTCTTGGAAAGCAGAATGGAAAGAAAATAATGTGATGCACATGCTAAACTTGTGCTGGCTAGACTGAACTTTGGACAGTTTTACCCTGACCTTCACCAACCAAGAGGTATATTTAGATTGTAAATTCCTGATCCAGGCAGCCTCTATCTACTGTGTTTGTACCAAGACTAGTGCTTTGCAATCTTGTCCTTGTCACTGGCCCGTGGTGTAATAACACACAAAAAAATAACTTTCTTGTTATTTAATAGAATCAAAGGCCTTGGTGTTACTACATAGTTTTCTTTCTTTTTTTTTTTTTTTTTTTTTGTAGTGGCACAGTATGATGCCAGTATCAAAACTCTCAGTTGATGCAATTGTCTTGCTATTTCTTGGTTATTTTATATGTTCACAGATACCATTCCTGCAAAACCCCATCTTTCCTTTCTTTCAGTTCATACCATGATAATTTTGTTCAAATGTTTATTCCAATCCGTTATTGCTAAAGCCAAGTAAAAATTAATTTTCTCATAACACACTTATGTAATTTGAAAATAAATATTTTATTGTACTGCAGCATTTTAGAAGACCACATCTGTGAACTTGATTATCAGTCTCTGAGATGCTGTCAGAGATATCCTGTGAATTTCTCAAGGAGACTTTTGCTATCTATGTAAATGAGTATATTAGAATGTAAATCACTATTTAGGAACTCTCAGATTAGGATCTTGCACAGCATGAAGCTTGGGAGAGGGAATATATTCTTCATATCCAAGAAAATTTGAAAAAAAGAAATCACATTGCACTACAACTTTTTATAGGATTGCTTTCTGAATATAACTTTTCTTCTTGTGTTCTAATTTGCCCTTGGACAATCACAGTTTCACAAGTAGCAATCATACTCACCAAAATATTAATTATCATAAGCTAGCCCATAAGGGACCAATGTGATATTACATCAGTCCAGAGTGGTCACAAAATGGTAGAGTTCTTGACTTTTGATGAAGTTGAGGGGGGAAGGGAGGGAGGCAGTAAAACTGCTTCTGGAGGGTGGATTTTGAACTGTTCAGGACTCTGGCAGTGAGTGTTCCTTGGGATTCAGTCTTGAGGGGTAATGGGGTCCAGGATGGCTGGTCGCTCCTCAAGAAGAAAGTCTTAAAGATGCAAGAGCAGGTTGTCCCCCTGTGCAACAAGATGAGCCAGAGGAAAAGAACAGCATGGATGAACAGAGAGCTTTTCCTGAGGCTCCAAGAGAAAAAGAAAAACTTCTGTGGAAGAACAGATGGACAACTCGGGGAGAGTATAAAGAAGGGAGTACAGAGAGAAAATTAGAAAGTCAAAAGCCTGGCTTGAACTCAACTTGGCACAGTGGAATTCAGCCTCTTCTTCCATGTAACAGTGATAGGGAAGAGGGAATGGTTTTATGTTGCATCAGGAGAGATGCAGATTGTACGTTAGGAAAAACTTCTCCAGAAGAGTGGTCCGGTGCTGGAACTAGGTGCCCAGAAGCATGATGGAGTAATTGTCCCTGGAGGTGCTAAGAAACATTAGATGCTGTACTGAGGGACATAGTTTACTGGGAAATATTGATGATAGATGGACAACTTGACTGGATGATCTTAAAGGTCTTTTCCAACCTTGGTGATTCTGTGAATCTGTGAAATAGATTTCAGATGATTTTATGATGGCTGGGACTTTTTATTCAATAAAGACAATAAGGACAATAACAAGAATAACAAGCCTACACTAAATTTATAGCAGCTAGGTTTCTCCAGAATACTCACAAGATCACTGGATTTCTCATTCCAAAAAAGAAGAAACTCATATCCCACTCAGAGTGAGCAAATCTTTCTTACTCAAGTTGATTTCTACAATTTTTTTATTTTTTACATAGATAAGTAGAAAACTAATCAGACCTTTGCAGAGCAAAACTAAGAAACATTTCTGTTGATGAAACATTATTTTCAGTCAGAATTGAACCTAAAGAAACTCAGTGATTTAACAAGTATTAATCACAAAGTTGGAAAAAAAAAATCCTTTTTTTATTTTGTTTTGTCTTATGACTTCATGTAATTACACATCTGAAACAAAAATTATGGCTGTTGCCTCATGTTTGGGATTTTGCCTCCTAATTCATGGTATTACACTTGACTTCTTTTACATTTGTCAGTAGATAAGAACATAATTGCTTTCTTTGTCTAGCCTTGCTTTTGTGCTCCTTTTTTTTTACATGAGACTATTTTCAATTTTTGCAGTTGATGTTTTGTTACCGTGACAGTGCTCACAGTTTTCTATCACTTTCTGCTCTCTTTGAGTATCCCTTTCTATGAAATGCTTATTTATTTTCTTATATTAATTAAATTCTGTGAAACTTATATATGATCTGGATTTTGTTGTTATTCATGACATCAAGAATTTTCAGCTTCAAAGCACTTATTTTCTAATAAGATCATTTTCACTTTAACTTTCACAAGAAGTTAGAGAAACATCTTATTAAAATCATTTGATGTTTTCTAGTTGGTAAACAATAATGTCTGTTTTAAGAAATTCCTCCTTGTTCACAAGTTCATGGAAAAGGAGAATGACTGCTTACTTCCAGGAAATTGCACAGGTCATATACAGAAAAATATGATGAAGATAGTCATTATTTGATGTTAGATGTTGCATCACAAGTGTTCAGTTAAATTTTGATATTTCTCAGAAAAATTTGATATACATAATTGAATTTATTTTGCCAACCTATAATTAATGGACTAGTTGAGGTTTGATTATTGCTAGATATTTGAAACACAGAATCATAAGATTGTAGAGGTTATAAGGGACCTCTGGAGATATAGTCCAAACCCCTGCTAAAGTAGCTTCACTAAAGTAGGTTACGTAGAAGAGCATCCAGATGGGTTTTGAATATCTCCCAAGAAAGATACTCACAACCTCTCTGGACAGCCTGTTCCATTTCTCTGTCACCCCCTAAGTCAAGAAGTTTTTTCACATGTTCATAGGGAATGTGCTGTGTTCCAGTTTGTGCACACTACACCTTCTTCTGCCTCTGGATTCTGTTGAAAAGAGCCAGGCCCCATTCACCTGACACTCACTCTGTAGATATTCATGAACACTGACAAGATCTCCTCTCAGTCTTCTCCAAACTGAACAGTCTCACATCTCACAGCTTATTCCCATGAGGAAGATGCCCTAAGCCTCCAGTCATCTTACATCTCTGTCCCTTCACCGGACTTTAGAAGTTCCCTATCTGTCTTGAACTGGAGAGCCTACAACTGGACACAGTTCTCCAGATGTGGCCTCACCATATCAGAGTGGGATGATCACCTTCTGTGACCTGATGACCACAGTCTTTTTAATGCATCTTGGGATACTGTTGGCCTTCTTGGCCACAGGGGCACACTGCTCTCTCATGGTGCCCTGGCCACCAGGACACCCAGGTCCTTCCCTGCAGAGCTTTTTTTCCAGCAGATCAGTCCCTAACCATGGCCCCTTATTTCAGTGTTGCAATCCAGTTCAAGTAATTCTGCGTAGCATTGGAACATGATAAATGATTATTGATTTCTCATATTTCCACCTATCCTTCTCTACTGGAAACTAAACCAAAAATATCATGGCTGACCCTTGGTTCAACTATGTTCAGGAGTTGAAGAAGTGTAGTTGACAACTTTGTCCTCTGTCTGTTCATCTCTGAAACATAATGGACTCTTTCATGGAAGAATTCTCTCATACTGTTTTACTCTGTTACTCCAGACTTTGCTCAGTTGCTCTATTCTTGCTGCTCAGTGCATCTTTCTGGAAAATACAGGACTCAGAAAAGAAAAGGTAATTGTGACACTACAGAAAACTTGGCAGCTTGAGACACTGGAAACCTAATGACTGCAGTTTTGGCCTTACTTGGAATGGAATTAAGAAGCCTTCTGAGGTAAGAAATTAAGTCAAAGGGACAAATTTGAAAGCTAATACAAATACTCATTAAGTGTGGGTTGGTTGCACAAGGCACAACATTGCACTCGCTGATCTGTGGGACGTAAAATAACACTGCAACTATTACACTGTGTTTTTCACCAGTGAAAAACAAGACATGTTATGGAGGAGGTCAACCATTTTCAACATATGTGAAAGTTGAGATTAGAATTTCAGTAGTATTGTACTTACTGGAGTTGACATTGGGATGAAATTCTTTTCTCAGATTTTCAGAGAGAAATGTAAAATAGTTTTCCCTGCTGTTCACTGTCCTCGATCATTTTTCACCTTTCAAGGACATAAAAACGTATCTTGGCTTTTTCTATATGATTAACACAGCTGCAGAAGTCAGTTCTGAAGTCAGTGTGTAGCTTGGCCTAAGATTGCTTTTAAGGCAGAACATGTATTGTATTAAGGTGTTAGTAATGTGTATCACACACTAAGCTCTCCCATATCTTCCTGTGTTTTAAAGGCTTTGAGACTAAATGTGCTTCAACTTCAGCTGCAAAATCAGAGTTCACATGTACAACAAAGTCATAACTTGTTGAAAGGTGGAAGAAACAAAAATTTACAGGGAGATGCTGTCAAAGAGATTTTACTGGATCTTAACAGATTCAGTGGCTTTTATAGCTGAGTACAGAACAGATACACTTGGAAAGGCTGGTTTAAAAAGACCTTGTAATTCTTCAGTTGCCACCTAGGCTACAGTTCAATATATAACTTAATCTTATGCACATTCTCAACCCATGCCAAAAAATTACAAGAACAGTTGAGTGTATCTCGTTAAGTTATTTAGGGAAAGATAATAAAACAGTCACAATCACAAAAGTTCAGAGAGACAATTCTGCCCAATTTTGAACATCAAAGAATGAATTTAAATTATCCCACTGTTTATATATCTCTTGCTATTCATCAGGTATAGAAGGTCTGAGATAAAACCCTAGGAATAACAACTTGTATTGTAATACCTCCGTTTTAAGTGGCATTGATAACTCCATTGAAATACTGAGAAAACATAAAGAGGAACTGAGATGATGAGAGGAAGAAGATAGGTGGCTTAGCATTTGAGATCATGCAACACCAAAATAAATTAATAATTTTTCATGTATGCTATATAACACTCCATAGCTTAACTGTATCAAAGGTTCTAGATTTATCTTCATATATCTAAAAATTGATTTGATCAACATTTTATGCAAAACTTCTTGGAAATTAAGTGGTGAAAGTCCACATCTGCTAGAAACACCAAGAAAAACGGTTATGTTGACATTAGAGCTAATCAAATAGCCAAATGATGAATTTATTTAAACAGTTACAAATGCAGTATTTCTTTCCAGTTGTTTTTATTGAAATAACCTTTTGTGACTATTAATAACATTTCTATAACATCAGTTTCAACAGTCTGACCTGACTCTAGACACAAAGTTAAACGTAAACTAATGAGCACTTAACTCTCCATTACATAAATGGACATTTATCAGATGACAAATTAAAACCAATAAGACACCAAGACAAATGTGCTGTCAACAGCATTAAGATAGGTCATTTTCACTTCTACCCTCAATTGCATATTAATAAGCATTTCCCATTGCTGTACATTCAGTGTTTTGATATTGATTTTTACAGCGGTCCAACACAAGTCAAAGTTCCTCCAAGCAGCACAGTGTTAAGTCCCTCAAGAAATATGCTAAATGTGAATGTGTCTTTGAGGCAATGGTGACTGACAAATCTGTAAAAGATATTTCAAGACAGTGTGAAATAAACATGCATATGTATTTTTTGTATGTTGTCTTCAGTTTCACAAATATATCACTGGGTATCTCAGCATTGTGAGTATATTAAATATTCAGGCTACATAGCAAATGCAAAGGGGAGTCTTTGTGATCTTTATAAAAAAAAAAAAGTAATATAGTTTTATTATTTAGTGCTACAGCTAATTGATTTATCGCATACCTGGTACGTGTGTTTAACTGGAAACTTAGGAAGTTTTCATTTTTATTTGACAATATCTTTTGATTTCTTCAAGAAATAGGTTTCTAACGGGAGATGATCTTTTTAGTCATGCTTCAGAAAGACATTTCTACAGAATGAGGATGCTGATCTTACTGATGTTAACCCTTGCCTGAATCCTGGGAATAACATCTCAGCCTTAATGAGCAAATGCCACATATGATAAGAAACCTCTGAAGATGAACTGCAAAATGTAAGTGACTGGGGTATAATTGAGCAATGAGATCTAGCAAATTGAAAGACATTCTTTGAGAGGACTGTGGACGTAGTTAATGATTCTTAGTGCTGAATGCCTGTGTTCATCATACCGTGAAGAGGCAGAGTTCACTAGCTGTCAGAGGAATAGGATGGAGAATGGAGATATGTGGACTTTACGGTACAGTCTCAGCAAGTGAACACATGAAACCACTTAACCTATTATTATCAACAAACTTGTATGAACAGACATTGAAGTTTTGTAAGCTAGTTTTAAAATTCCCTATAGGAAATTACATACAAAGTTATTTATTGGGAATGGAAAAAGTGAGGAGGGGAAAGAGGCTAAAATAAGCCTGCTTGTTTTTAAGGGATAGGGTCAATTTTGCTCAAAACACACTGGAACTGTGGTCCATAACCAACTACACCTGACAGCACGAAATATTCCCTGATAACAGATTGAGCTCTGTGTTTTCTTAGTACTGGAGAATTCTGACCCTGGGAAACCGTACAAATTCTAACCTCAGCAAGAGGGAAAAAATAATTTTAAAAAACTTGACATCTTATATAAATACTAAGTTGAAAAGTCAGAAATGTGAATTGGGAATCGTGTAACTAAAGTTAGTGAATATGTCTGAGCTGAGGTGTTGGAGCTGTGAGAATGTGATCCATGATAGAAGATGTGGAGATTAGATGGAGCTGTATGTCAGGAAATGTAGCTTTCTAAACTAGACTAAGACTCTTGGATACATTGACTATCTCTCTAAACAAGGAATTTATATTTAATTTCTGAAGTGCTAGAACTGAAATTTTACCTGTGTCTGTGTACATTCAGAAACTCTTGTATTATCAGAGGAAATCCACCCTGTGCCATACACACATAAAAAACAAAAAAAACTTTTTCTTTTTTTTTCTTTCAGCTTACACCATAAACATTTTAAGAGCAGCTTGTACTTTTCAGTAAGTATTTATTGTACTCAACCCGAGACACTTCAGGGAGGCCCAATCACCAATGGAGACATTGTTAAGAAGAAAAAACATCTAAGGCATTTCCAGAAAGTTTTCCAAAATCAAATAACTCTAAATTAACAGTCATTTTGGATCATACGTGCAGATACAGTTGAAAGCACTCCAGAATTATTTTGCTCTCTTCTAGATTTGCACATAAGCCCACTTATTAGCATAACTACACCATCAGATTAATTGCTAGAACCTGAATCCACTACCAGCTTTGTACAGCTGTGTACTGCATAATGATTTTCCCTGTAATTCCAGTTTCACCTAGCCAAAGAACTTTCTCTTTGAACTTTCATCACAAAAAAAATTTGGGTTAATCTTAAAAATGTATGAACAAGTGTTTGTGGAAAATAATTCCATCATTTGCTCAACTCAGGGTCTATATTTGACATGTGAGAATAGAGAAAAGGTTTAACCTTTTCTCTCTTGATCTCCCCATGGTAGTGAACATAGGAAATATTTCCCACTATCCCATCTCCATTCCTGTCAAACTTCAGCCTCTCTTTGGAATTAATTAGAAGAGAGTGTGTGACTTGCTGCATCCTGACAGCATGTTCTCATAGGAGATGATCAGACTGCAGTTGTAGATGGGACACTGTGATGTAGACAAATATCTGGCTCTCCACTGAAACTAATGTATGCTGTTGACAGCATCAGGAATTTCTGTTTGCCACTGTAACTCACTTTTCATTTTAATATTACCTTGTTCCCTCACAAGGAAATCTTTAAAGGATAATCTGACAAATCAAATCATTTCACATTTTCATATTTGCAGTAACAAAATAAGTTACTAACTGTTCCCATCTGTGTTTGGTCATTCCTGAAAAAAATGTGAGAATGCTAACAGAAAGTAATGTTATACTTTCAAGAGTATTTTTATTCTGCTTTACTTTGGAAAAGTACACAGCCTGCAAATTTCCCTTTATTTGGAATAGTAGTCAAGTTTATTTTGCAAAACCTTTTGTCGGGAAAGTTCTGTTTCTCATCTACATTAGATGGTAACACAAGTCTATCTTATAATCAGTCTTTAACTTATCTGCTGCTTTATTTTAAGGAATTTCTTTGTCACTCACTTGAAGAGCTTTCTTAGAAAGAACTTGTAATAAATATATTACATGTATATGATCATTAGCCAGAATAACAGCCTTTCTTGGAATGGCAGTCTCATTTAGAAGACATTAAAAACCCTTCTGAAAAGCAAATATGTCTCTTCAAAATAATCTAGACAATGCTGGAGATTTGGTGTTTTTAAAGGCTTCCTTGAGGGACATTTTTAGGGTGCACTGTCTGTGCAGAGCACTTTCATTTCAGTGAACACAGAATCATAGAATCATTAGAGTTGGAAAAGACCTATAAGATCAACTAGGCCGCAGCCCACCTACCACCAATATTGCCCAATAAATCAGGTCCCTCAGTACCACATGTCCGTATTTCTTGAACACCTCCAGAGGTGGTAACCACACTTCCTCCTTGGGCAGCTTGTTCCAAGGGCTCACAACTCTTACAGAGATGTTTTTCCTAGTATACAACCTGAACCTCCCCAGTGCAACTTGAGGCCATTCCCTTTTCAAATAAAGTCCTGTCAAATAAGCTGCATCCATATTTGTGTCCAGGAGACACATAGAAATGTGCTGTGATTTCATGAAGGGATGTCTCATGGAGACTTTATGCATCCACTTAGAGAGGGTTAAAAGCAGTGATATTTTTCATGGCTCAGCACATTCCTGGGAGTGCTTGGCATGCACTGAGCCTTCTCTCTTTTCTTGTAGGGAGACCTGGGGAAATAAATAATTTCTTTTACCTTCCACCCCTCCAGGGTAAGCAAATCTTCTACATTCAGCTTGTCAGAAGTCAAGTGAAATTGGGCAGAGTTTTGTTGCAGATATGGCAGAACACTCATTAAAGCAAAGATATTACTGTTTCCCTAGGTCTCCAGTCCTGCCCTGTATGTCATGCAAGCTGGCACTACCTGGCATATCAGGACAAGGCTGTGTAGTCCAAAAGTGAATTATCTTGCACCTGGGTGCCTGCTTTCAGGCACTTTTCCCAGACCTGTTTACAAATGTGTACAAGCCTTTCTGGAAATGACACTTCAATTGCTCAGTTAACTAGGCAGCCTTTGAAATGGATATATGACCTTGCTGTCCTCCCAGTTTTGACTGTTTTCTGCTCATTTCTTCCTTCAGTAGTTTTTTTGCCCTAAATGAGATCTCTGCACTGTTATACACTCTGGGTAAAAGTCAGTAGGATCACCAATACTGAAGACTTTTTTTTTTGGTTTTGTTTCTTTTGTTGTAATATTGTCATTTATGAAGAAATGCAGCTTTACTTGTTTTGGTCTCACAGGGGTAATTTCTAAATGTGATGATGGTAATAACTCATCCAATGTTAGTTCCCTTAGTGTCAAATAATATAGCATTCTCACCTGGATCAGGACTGGAGATTTTGGACCATCTACTGCCCTTCCTTTGGCCTGCTGTGTTGCTCAGTAATAATGAACAGGGGGCTGCTTTATCAGTCTCAACAAAATCCAGAGTTGCATCTCATCATCTGGAAGGCTGCTTTTGGTGATCTAAAGACTTGCAGATGATGATTCTGCAAACTTGCAAAGTGTTTGAACAGGCATCCCAAGATCTTAATGAATCAACAGGTGTTTTTATAAATCATTATGATTTTTAATTAACCACAAGCCATTAGTTATCTTTATGTCATATATGTGACATACTGCTAATAAAACTGTTTCCTAATGCAGCCTCATTGATTTTCAGGAGGAATTTCTCCAAACCAAGTGTCAGAAATGTATCAAAACCAAAGAAAAATTTTCAAACCCGTATTTTCTTGTGACCTTGAGCTCTCCCTCAATTATTTGACTGTCCACTTCTGTCCTCCAAGAAAAGCTTCCTAAATTGAGTGTGTTTGGAGGGAAGGCAGTGGAAAGGAACTCCAGCCTCCATTATTTGGGCTTAAATTCATAGAAACTGCAGTTCTCAGCTTGACACCAAATCGACCTTAACAAGTATCTTGTTGTACCAAGACCGACATTTAACACCTTCCCTGGCAGCATAGGAACGAACTCAGAGCTAAGTGACAAATGGGAGGTAGTCTGCTTTCTCCCATGCTAACTAGTTTTCAAATAACTATCCGTTAGTAAAAACTGAAGCTTAAGATATCCTCAACTCTCCCAAATATAGATAGAATTTATTATTATTATTATTCCCTAGTTATTCTTGTTACTTTGATACCATTTCTAAACACCCCAAGTCAATTTTGGAGTGAGGGTGGATGGAAATGTGTGAGGGTTATTTATTTTTAATAAGGACATGTTCAGGCACTAGAAACCAACTGTGCTTTCCTAGTTTTGTATCAGTCCCCAAGCATCCTCCTACTACCATCTTACAAACTCAGACTGACACAGAGCTGATAAATTGACAGAAAGTATCAAATGTCAGCTAGGGCTTTGATTCCCTCTGGAGGCTCTTGGGAACAAAGTATGAACAGATTGTTCATGCCAGAATGCCTCATTATTTTAAGCAAATTGACTTTCTTATTGACTACATTGAAAGGTTGTACACTAGTTATAATTACCAATTCTACTTAATTTTCTTTTATAAGAAAGGTCTGTACTCTCTACTTGACAGCATTATTTTGATTAACCTACTTTCTGCCCCAAGAGGTCTTTTTATATTTAAAAAAGAATGACTTGATTGTATAGATGTATAGCAGATGCACACAATTATTGCGTTATAATCACCCATATCTAATCTGAATACTGAAGTACATTACCATACATTTTGCAATGAATTATGAAATTTTCTAGAGTTGGTGAGGTTAACAACAATATTCACATTAAAAATAATAATAATAAAAAAATCCTGCATTTGCAAGAGCACAAAGAGCATTTAGTGCAATTGACCATAAAATACAAGTATGATGCAAAGCAAGAAGATTACAGGATTTGTTTTTTATTTGTTAATAGCTCTCAACTACTTTATGGTCACTACATTTGGCTGATATTTAATTGTTGATAATAATACTTTATATCAATATTTTCATTCTTTCCTCTATTGCTCTCAAATCTAGATTTCACCCACAAGTACTTGCAAGCTGATAGGGTAATATGAACTGACTACTGTTTGGCCTACTCAGATATGGTCAAGGTAATTGTTGGAAACAGCTTCTTGGCTTTCTGAGAGATGAGAAAGGGACTGAAAAGAGCCTGCTGATGCAGAAACATCTACCTGGAATGAAGGCCAGTGAAATGTCACTTGTAATCCCATTATAGCTATCCTGGTTGGCTACCCTATGCTGCCCTAAGGGAAACACTTGGTCTCCACAGTAGTTCATCGAAAAATAGGGGGGAAAAATGATGAGTGGCTCAATAAAAATGATGCTGTCAAATGTTTAAAGCCAAACATTGTGCTATCCTGTGTTCCTAAAAAAAAAAAAAAAAAAAAAAAAAAAAAAGAAAGAAAGAAAGAAAAAGAGGGCAAAAAAAATATACTTTTTCTTCTAGATCTTTGTTTCCTTATAATCTCACAAACTAGTGGGACTCCCTGCTGGCATTAGAGTCTAACTCTGATGCTATTTCAAATCGATCTTTCAAGCCTAGAAATTCAAAAACAAACTTTGATGTCCTCCACATACAATTTTTCTCTTGACACATTAACAAATCTCTGTGAAATGCTGTTGTACTATGACACATGGCTTTGTGATTGTGACCTCTTCTTATTCACGTCTCTTACTATGTTTATCCTTTTGACAGGAAAAAGACAGCACGATTAGAAGAACAAAGCCAAAAGTTAAGACCAAATTAGAATTTATTCTCATCAGTAGAAAGGTAAAACTGCTTGCAGAATCATTATTAGTGATAATGAAGCAAGAGGCAAAAGGACCTCACTTGGTTTTCAGATCACAGGGTTGTGTTTGCAAGTGGGAAAAAAGAAAATAAGCATCTTTTCACTCATAAAGTGAGAAAATTGGATCTAGAATCCACTGGGAAAAGGTATATAGGAACCCACAGTGTCAATTTTACTGTCACTTTTCAGACTACAAGCACTTTTTGGAAGCTACAGTCAGAGCTTGAAGGAATGATCTAATAAAACGTACACTCTGTGGGGCCGTTCTGCTATGGAATGAGTGACCGCAATTAAGATGCTTCAAAATAAGATTTCTGAGATTTATAGTGAGAACACTAAAAAATGGTTAAGCTGCCTTTCCTGCTGCAGAGCGATTAGCTCCCTCCAGTGAAATGAAAGCAGACCCAAGCATGCTCTATTTAAGCAAAGGATTAAATGAAGACACAAGGCTTCATTCTGATGTCAGAGATCTGCAGCTGTTGCTGTGGAACTGATTTAAAAAGTGTATGGTTTTTTGGGAACAATCTTCCCTCAGAATTCTAAAATCAGAGTTAAGTGAAATAGCTGTTTACATTACATTTTTCTGTCTTTTTTTTTGTACATCTGAAAATGACATGAAACAGTACTATATTTTTAAATGCAGTATGCATTTTGTTTAACTTCTGTAGTCAAATAATAGAAAATCTATAGAGATTATGTACATCTTTCAGTATTCAATTATTACATCTCAAATACGGATTTTATATGAGCATGCATGGTAAAAGAAGGCATTAGGCAGCTGAATTGAGATATAGGTGAAATTAATGTTGTGGGATATCTTAGTTCAGTGCCTGCCCACTTCTGAAGGTGTAATAAACCCACTTCTAAACCCACTCTTTGTAGAAAATTATTTTTGCCAAGGTGATTTCTTAATTGTAATTATTCTTTTGAACTAATCCAGAAGCACAGTGTACAGTTATTTGTTGGGTCTGAACATCAATTTATTAATATCTATGTAAATTAATGTGAGACTACTTTAGCTCTTCCAGTTGCCCGGGGTGGTGGAAGATATGTCAAAATGACATTGCCAGGATTGAACACCTCACAAAAACAAAACAAAACAAAACTTCATGTAAATGCATTGTTTTCTCTTGTTTGGTTTCTTTCACAACCTTATTGTAATTTTATCCTTAGCCTGACTCCCTTCCACCCAGGTCCAAACTTTCCCCCTGGCTTCTGGAACCCGAGATTCCTGAAGGCCAGTCCTGCTGGTTAAGATAGAGAAAAAGAAGACATTCAGCATGTCAGCCTTTTCCCTGTCCTGTGTAACAAAGAGCCCGTTTTGTTTATCAGTGGGCCCATATTTTTCCAAGTCTTCCAATTGTCACTGAAAAATTCTTTGAAGTCCTTCTATGTGTCTTTGACTTACTCGGCAAGATTGGTCTTTAGCTTTCTTAACTTAATCTTGAATGTGTGAACAATGACCCTCTACTCCACTCAGGATACTTGTCCTTGCTTCCATCCTCTGCATGTGTATTTTTTGTGTTTTATATCAAATGCATGTCAAAAAAAATGACCAAAAAAAAAAAAAAAAAAAAAAAAAAAAATTCCCCTTCACATTTTTGCCTGACTTCTTCTTTATTGAAATGGGCCTGTCATAATCTTGGGGGAGGAGATCCTGACTATTATCCAGCCTTCTTGGGGCCCTCCAGAGCCCACAGAAGAATTTAGGCATACGCCATGGCTATGGGTAACTCTGGTGAGAGCCTGACATAAAAGAAATGGAAGGCATGTGTTCTGAGGATGAACTGTGGACACTTAGATTGTCTGGTTTGCAGAAAAGGAGGCCAAGAGACAACTTTCTGAAGATGAGAACCACAGAGGGAAGTGCCAGTCTCTTTCCCTGGTCACCAAAAATAGCACAAATGGGAATGACTCAAATCTGCACCATGGGACGTTCAGACTGGACACTACAAAAAATTATTTTGTTGTCAAGGTGGTCAAAAACTTGGAAAAGATTCCTAGTGAGCTGATTGATATTCCATATCTGACAGTGTTAAAGAAGGATTTGGATTATGCTCTCTATAACATGCTTAATATTTGGTTAGTTCTGAAGTGATAAGACAGCTGGACTCAATGATCTTTGTAGGCCCTTTCCAAGTGAGCTACTCTACTCTATTCTAATCTGCTCTATTCTATTCTATTCTGTTCTACTCTTCTCTACTCTATGCTACTCTATTCTACTCTGTCTTTCTATTCAACTTTTCTGATGGGAGCTGTAGCTACGCCAGTGAGCATAGAAAGACCAGTGCTTAAACTAAATCCTACCTGTCCTAAACCCTACCTTTATTCTTAGTGTGAGTATCATAACGTGCCTGTGAAATGAAAACATTACTTAAGCCAAAACAGACTCTGCAATTGCAATGTTATTATCTAAGAAATATATAAAAGTATACACATAAAAGCAAATTAGAATGTGCAAGAATGTATTGTCATCTAGGAAACAAACCACTTCTTTTTTAGATGTTGCTCTATGTACCATCTAGATGTATCATTTATGGATATTCCTATCAATATATGATCATATAGGTGGTAATTACTTAAAAGGATACAAAAGTATGTATAGTAGGTCTAAATATTTGTAAGAATTGTTATGACTCATGAAAAGCTAACAAAAAAACCCCCAAAACATCTCTACAGAAGTATAATGGAGAAGGAATATATCAACTTAGTACAATTCATTATGCTTGCACTTTTGTCTTTCAGCAAGTCAGTATTGCTCTTTTCACTTAAAATGTTAATGAGGTCATGTTACTTTTACTATTGCCATGATCCAAAAAAAAAGTGTCCTGAGTAGTTGCATAACTCAGAATCTCCTAGTGGATAATTGCACTCAAACTCTAATGGGTCCATCCGTGTTTTGCTGCTCTGACATCTATCTTATACTCATGCACATTGCTTTCAGAGACAAGGAGCCAACATATGAGGAGGTAGAGAGGTACAAGCAAGTAAAAAAGTAGTTGCAGAGATTATTTAAAAATCTTCCATGCTAAATCTCTTTCTTGAACTTGTAGATAAACACATTTTACATCCATACAGATGGGATTCTTTTGTATGTGATGTTACTGATTGTAGAAGATGGCGTGCTGCTAACTTCTGAAGTCTAAAATGGCTGCTCTGTTCTACGAGCCACATATATCATGACAGACCCCCACACTGATGTGTGAAAACAGCTTATCCATGATCTGAACATGTGGCCTCAACAGAAGAAAAATAACATAATTCCCATGTTTATGTTTTGAGAATTGTAGCAGGAGGAACAGCAGAGGCTAGACCAAGGTTACTAATGTTTTCCTGGCTACAGTGATGGGGAGTATTTCACTTACTTTCTTAATGAGTCTCTAGTCAGCAACATCTTCTGTCTAATTAGTAGCTGTCCAGGGCCAAGTATAAATTTTTTAAGTACTCTGGTTCCTTCTGCATTCAAAAATACAGTATTGTTTAAGTGACTAATACTTTCTGAAACATTTGTTTTCTTGTCTTCAGTGAATTCTCAGGAATTCACTGTAAAACTGTAAAACTGGGGTCATTCCAGTGCTTGGAAATGTTGTAATTCCCTTTACATTCAAATTATTTCATAGGCCACAAAAAGCCTGGTATACTATGATGGAATTTTATTATGAGTACTTTGCCCATTGTAGGGTAGCTGTCTTTGAGAACTGCCTTTATGCATGTATCAGTTTATCAAGAGCAGTATCCTGATCTTGTTTTCCAGTTCTCAGGATCTAGGACAGTATAGCTGAATAAATTATAGTCTACCAAAACAAGGATTTATGATAGAAAAATTGTGTCTTTAGAAAGTCATACAATCATGAAGTTTGGAAAAGACCATCAAGGTCATCAAGTCCAACCAACAGCACACCCCCACCATATCCTTTAACCATGTCCCTCAGTGCCACATCTACCCTTTCCATGAACATCTCCAGGAATGGTGACTCCACCACCTCCATGGGCAGCTCATTCCAGTGCCTCACCACTCTTTTGGGAGAATAAATGTTTTCTAATATCCAAACTGAACCTTCCCTGGCACAACTTGAGGCCATTCCCTCTCATTCTATTGCTAGTTACGTGGGAGAAGAGGCCAATCCCTACCTTGCCACAACCACCTTTCAGGCAATTGTAGAGAAGTATAATGCCTCTCCTCTTCTCCAGACTAAACAATCCCAGTTTCTTCTGACATTCCCCATAAGGCTTGTGCTCTGGAACCTTCATAGCTTTGTTGCTCTTATGTGTGCACACTCCAGGGTCTCAATGCCTTTCTTATAGTGAGGGGCCTAAAACTGAACACAGTACTTGATGTGTGTCCTCACCAGTGCTGAGTACAGAGGGATGATCACTTCCCTTCTCCTGTTGGATGTGTTTTTTCTGATTCAAACCAGGATGCCACTGGCTTTCTTGGCCACCTGATCACATTGCTGACTCATGTTTAGCAGGCTGTCAACTAACATTCCTGGATCCTTTTCCTCCATGCAATTCTTCAGCCCCAAGCCTGTAGTGTTGTGCTGAGAAAAGAAGACTTAGAGAGGACCTGATCCAGGTCTGTAAATATCTAAGGTGTGGGGAGAAGAGCAGTGAGGCCAGACTCTTTCCAGCGGTGTGTGGAGACAGGACAAGGAGAAACGGCCAGAAACTGCAGCATAGGAAGTTCTGCACAAATGTGAGCAAGAACTTCTTTATGGTGAGGATGACGAAGCACTGGAACAGGCTGCCCAGGGAGGTTGTGGAGTCTCCTCTGTAGATATTCAAGACCTGTCTGGACACCTACTTGAGTGACCTGTTGTAGGGAACCTGCTTTGGCAGGGGGGTTGGACTTGATGATCTCTGGAGGTCCCTTCCAACCCCTGTGATTCTGTGGTTCTGTGATTCTGTGTTGCATGGGGTTGTTGTGACCAAAGTGCAGAAGCTGGCACTTGGTCTTGTTAAATCTCATCCCATCTGCCTCAATCTATAGATCCAGACTATCTAGAACATTTATTTTGGAGATTTGTGAACAGGCAGAAACAAAAGCAAGTTAGAGCGTGTAAGCTATATTCCAAGGCTATAATAAACCTTTTCTAATGTAGGTCTCATGGTTTCCTTCCATCTGAAAGAAAAAATTCCATGTTTTAAGTTGCAGATGAGCTTTTTCCATCACAGTCTTCTAGAAAGCATTTAATAAAACAAATGAAAGTGCATTTTAACAGGCTAGATGTTCTCCACATTGGGAGTGTATGCAGGAAATAATTATGACCCTCACAGACTCCAGACACAAAGCACCACAAGAAGAACCTCGTATTTATCTTTGTATTTGTATCAGTCCCATTCTTGTCCTATACATTAGATTTCTATATTTAGACCTAGTCATCTTCTCCATCTCAGACATTCCCAAACTTCTTCAACTCAGTCTGATATAGCTTCTTACCTTAAGGTAATTCAAAAAAGCTAAATTTTCCTTAAAAGTTGTTTCAGTTTTTCTTCTCCTTCATGTCAGTTTATGCAGTTCATCAACTGGTTCAATCACAGATAAACTAGCAGAAATCAATGAAAGAGATTTTAATCTTAATTGCCTCAAATTCACAAAGGAATGATTAATTGAACATACAGTACCTTGCAAAGCTTCAGTTCTTTATTCTGCAGTTTTACTGTGTCATATTTAATTGATTCTGGTAGTAGCTTATACTGGACTGCAAGTTCTCATCATAAAATAAAAATAAAAAAAAAAAATGGAAAAAAGTCTTACTGAAATGAGTGTGAATAAAAGCACGTTTCCAGCAACTAAATAAATTGTAACTTGTAAATCTCACCTTGGAACATAAACCAAGTATCTCCCCCTCCCCTGAGCCAGCAGATAAGATTTATTGGAGAGATGTAAGGAGATAGTTTCAAAATTATTCCTAATTAAATTCCTAATCCTAATAACAGTGGTGTGAAAAGAGACAATCAACTGAAAGATGTCCAAGCATCATCAAGGTTATTTAATGTTTTTGTTTTTGGACACGTTCGCTCCTGAAGCATAAAAACTTAAGGAATTATTCGTTCCTTTGAACACTTCATCAGTACAAGGAGGAAAGATGATTTTTTATTCGGACTCTGTGGCTCACAAAATTAGACGTTTACAGGTATTAGCTCACTAAACTTTCTGCTTTGTGTAGTTAGCCATAATTAAGCACTGCTTTTTTCTTTTTCTATCAGGCTTTTTACTTTATCCTCTTAAGTTGCTGTTTTTTCTCAAAATTTTCAACATTTTCAGCTTTTCCCCAATATCCCCCCAATTTTTTTTTGCTCCTTATCCTTTCCCATGTATCACATTTCTCTCCACATAATCGTAGGACTATTTTTAATATATTTTTTTCAGAAATCCAAGTTATAGTGCAGCTCTGTAAAAGCTGCATTGGTAGAACAGAGATATTGAATTATTCTGGTGAGACATGGGCTGGAGGTGCCTGGGGCATGATGGGGTAAGAAAGTCTTATACAGGCTTTTCAGCAGGAGAAAATGTATCATGGAACGACATAAATGAATCAGACAGAAAAAAAGATGATGAGCTATTACTGCTGTTGAAAGGGAAATTCAATTGAGTGAGTGTCATCTTTATACAAATCTGTGAGAGTCAGGCTTGGAGTTATAGTGATAAGGTCTGAGAGAGCAGAGAGAGAGATGCTAAAATGCAGGAGTTTCTTGCTGCTTTTTAGCATAGTCTCATCCCTGTGAGTGATATTACAACCCTGCACTACTTTACCATTGATCAGTACCACTGAGATGCATTCTCATTTACTTGTTCTTTCATATCATGTAACATCACTTTGCACAGAGATGCAAATAAATATAAGTGCAGGGAAACAGTGAATCAGAATCTTTGTGTCTTGTTTTGAACTAAGGCTCTCTCCTTTCATGGTATGCTCTCTTTTTTCATGTATATCTTCTACCTTGTCATATTCAGACCATGCTTCATTTAGCTGAATTACTCAGGTCACCTTAGATTAATTGTGCAATTTGGCACTGATACAGCTGATATATCACTATCTGAGTGCTTTGTCAAAGAAGTCATAATATAAACAGGATTTAAGGAGATAACTGCTAGCAAACAAGAACAGAGATTAGGAAATCTGGTATTTGCCATCTCCTTGTTTTTATGGATGTTTATAGTGAATATGCTGGAGTAATAGTCTTATGCAAGTGCAGTTTCACTCTGTGTTTTCCAAGTTTTCCATCCCTACAATACTGCCTCACAGTCTCATTCATTTTTAGTGTGTAATGCTGAAAATGTTCTCTGTCTACTGCAGTTTTCTCTTGTAAATCTATTTTCTTAATTAAGAATTTTGCAAATAGAAAGCTGACTTTCAGTTTCAGTTTCAGTTAAAATCTATGAATAGTGGAAGTGAAGCCATTGAAAAGAGATCCAGAATATTTGCATGAAGACCTATGCTACCATAGAAAGACTTTGAATGAGAAAAATTAATTCTGTTTACAACATTATCTTTCAGTGGCATCACATGGTAACCAGTCCTAATCCAGCAATACACATAAGCATATACATGTTTTAATCACCTACTGCAGTGAATGGGATTCTTGAAATGCTTGAATTGTGTACAGAGCAGATGCTTAAGTTTTGTACTGGTGTATTATGTCAAGTGTCACAGTTTAAAAAATCACAATCACATTAAAGCTACATTCTTCTCTTTGTTTGCCTTTTTACTATATGTCCAACATAAAACATTAATATTTATAAGCATACGGAAGGAATATTTACAATCACTTTTCTGTAAATAAAACGCTTGGGGTTATTACAGCATTTCTTAATTTTATTTTTCTTCATCATTTTGTAGCTTATTCATGTATCTTCCTGAAGTTTTACCCTTTAAGATTGCCATTCATTTACCACATTGAAAATAATCAACATCTTTCTTTCTCTTCTGCTTTTGAGCTGTTATCTCTGCTTCTATTGGTGTATTCCCTCCTTATTTTTTATTTTTACTGTCAGTGGTTTTCCAAATCTTTGGCTTTCATTCAGGCTTTCTTTTATTTTCTTTTATTATCTTTCCCATTTTGTTTCTATCTCCATTGCTTTGCCTTATTTTTGCTGTGCGTCAATAGTGACAAGGAATGGACAAACAATGTCTGTGGTATTTTCTTTGCTTAAAACCAGTAGGAAAAGCTCCAAGTCCCTTGGTATTTCTGACACAGCGTGTTTAGAAAGTGGAATGCAAAGAACAACATACCCAAAGGATACTATTCAATGTCAGACCTGTAAATATCTACTTATCTACAGGGACAGTGATTTTAATTCCAAAGCAGAATTTTTATTCACCCAAAAGAAGCACAGATAATTACCTCGTGGTATATACATTTCCTGTGTAATGCTTTGGAAACCTTAGAAAACTCATATCCATTGATTTTATTCTTTGCTGGCTGATATTGTAACTATGAATATTAAAAGTCGTAACAATGATTAAAGAAAAAAAGATTAATAAAAATCAACACGGTGAAGTTTATTGTGTCATTTAAAGTTGTAACATCTGAAGGTTATTTCATCAGACTTGGGTGACAGGAATCTTTGTAAGGTAAGTTGATGAATATTTTCAATGCTTATTCACTTGTCATTTCCAACCCAAGAAGAAGAAGGTTTTTGTTATTCCTCATGCTAGCAGTGATTGGAAATTTTTAGGCAAAATTAGAAAAAGATACTTGATGCTTCAAGTCCATCCCTCTGTTGGACACCTTCGTTCTGGCTTAGCTGTGAGCCAGAACAGCACTGAAAGCCAGACACTTTGGAGATATAAGGTCCGCACTTCTGTGATAGTCTCCATGAGTGATTTTCCCTAAAGCCAGGGAACTTATGAAATCCCTTCTGCAGCTCTGTAAACCTGATATTATTTTAGAAATGCATGTAGCCAGACTGCCAATTTCAATGCCTCTTGAGAACTTCTACTCTGTAGAAAATTCTGGCATAAAGCATTTTCAGACCAATTCAATCTTTTTCGAAAGCTGAACAATTTTTTTTTTATCCCATGAATTGGAAGCACTGCTTCTTGTCTAAATTCCATTTGGAGCTATAAGAAAAAAAAAAAAAAAAAAAAAAAAAAAAAAAAAAAAAAAAAAAAAAAAAAGCAGCAGACAATTCTCAATCTATTCTTAAATATACAATCATAATGATGTATTTTCCTAGGATCTAAAAAAGCTAACTTTTGAAGACCTTGCTCTTTCTTTAGTATGTCACATTACTTAGATTAAGTCATAAAATCTCTGTCTCTTAGATTAGTTTTGTGAAAAACTATGTAATTTATTACTACTGTTTTTGCAAAGAAGAAAGATGGGAGAAGAAGACGTGGGGAGGGAGTTTCCTTTTAATTGACAGGTATGGAAAGTGTTTCAGTGGAACTGTAATCTGAAATGCTGGTTCTCTAAAGGGATCACTAGCCTTTGTAAGTGCTGCAGCAAGCCTAATTAAAGTAAATATTGAATCAGACAAGATTTATGTGGATGTGTATAGTATATTGTGTCTTGGTTATTCAACAAGAAATTCTACCTACCTTGTTTTCATTAATATGTAAGAAAAAAACCCTTTTGCTTTATTACAATGAAATCTCATAATTCCTTATTTCTACATGTTAAATGACCCCCTTTTCTCTGAGAAATCCTTGTAATTTATGTAGAAAAGTATTCCTTTCAAAGTCTGGATTGAAATATGCAAGAAATTCAGAAATTTACTCTTACTTGAAAAATATCCTATATGCCTTGGTTTTGATTCTGCCTATGCCCAGGTCAGCTATAAATGTTCTGACCATTAATTCTATGTAAACGAGGTTGTATGTCGAAAATATTTCCATCTTGTTATGATACCTTGAGTATTGTTTGCCTGGCAGCATGGATAATCAAAGCCTTGTTTTGGGTAGAATCAGAGAAACAATCCATATTTTGTCACTGATGCTTCAGTACAAATGAGCAAGTAGGACATAGAGGCAATGTTATCCTTTCATTTTAAAGGGCACACTGTAAAGCTGCCTGACATATCATTTAACATCCATTCAGGAGTGCAATATTCTTTGCTTAACATTGAGCATCCATTTCTATCCAAAATTATTTGAATTGTTTCTTCAGCCAGAGACTAACCTGTATCACATTGTACTGGGCAATTTCAATGTGTACATGCCTCTCTCAAATGGACTCTTTCCTTTTGAGCTTTAAGCACCACCAAACAAAATAATCAGTGTCAGAGATACAAGGCAATCGTTTTATCTAAAGCCTCCCACTTCTCTTTTGTTTTCCTGAGAACATTGTGTGCTTTTTATTTTACATCCCCCTCTTCAGATCTGCAGATGCGAAACTTTAAATGCAGGGTATTAAAAAAAAAACAACATGAAAATTACAGAGCTTTGCAGTAAAGCACTATGTGCCTACAATCTTACAAGAGAAAAGTAGAGATAATTTTACATGTTACTTACAGTTATCTGTGTGATAAAAAGAGAAATAATAACCTTTTCTGCAAAAAAAAAAAAAAAAAAAGCAAAGATTGCTATCTGCATTTAATACCAAATGCTAGAGAAAGAAAAGTTCATTAGTTTGTCTGCAATAGAGAATCCTTTAAAATGAAGCTTAATGGAGCATTTCCATGAATAAAGGAAAAAAATCCCAGCACCTGTAAACAGAATAAAAAATTCTTCCTAACAGTTAGGTCTACCATAGGCAGACACAAGCAATGACACAAGATGAACTCTACAGTGATGAGAAATGGATATCATACTGCCAAATCAGCCAGAGGAACAGTGCACTAAAAACATCCTCTAAAACCTAACAGGAGTCCACTCTGTCTTTCATTCTGCAGTTATATTATAAAAGCACAGTGAGTTGCACCTTGCCATTGTACTTTGCTTTTTTTGAGTTTAATAGTAGAATGAAAATATTGGTAGCAAAAATTGTATTTCTTTTAATGGGCTGGAAAATCTCCATTTTCAAAAGCACTCATAGCATAGAATATTGTTGGCTTATATCCAGTGTGTTTCCACAAAAGAAAAGGGAGTAACTTCTGCAAATGTCCTGTTTATTATAAACATAATATATTATTATTAATTGGTTTCAAGCACTTAGATGTCCCAGCAGAGACTGAAATGCAAAAGAAGGGACAATCTTTGCCTCAGAGATCTGCCAGGAAATAGAAAAGAAAACACAAATAAACATAAACAGATTTGTTAAAGATTTGAACAGGTGAGTGAGTCTGGGTGAAATCCCGTGTCCTGGTCTCCATGGACTTTCTGTATCTTCCCACCATTCTGCATGTGACTCACAGAAGCCTTTTGTGCTACCCGACTGTGAAGCACAGGCACTGAATCAAGGTCTATGGTTCTTAAGAACAAATTCATACAGAATTCATTAAAAATATATTGTTAAAATATACACACATTCAGTCAGAGGCAATAGAAGTATATTTATTTAGACTCCCATATACATTTAGTTTGATATAATCAGCATTGACATGTGTAATATACAACACATCAGCAGGAATAATATTACATGGGTGTATGTATAGCATGTTGAATAATTGGCTGTCTAGATTTGCCATGGCAAAAGAGCTTATCCTGGGTAATATAAGTACATAATTCACAAGACATAGCTGTAAGGAATTGCGTAAATTTACGCAGATATTGCTATTTTAGACACCAAAGAGTACCTAACAACTTTTCATGGGACAAATAGGTAACAGAGAGAAGCCACTTCTAGAGGGGAGTATGTAAAATGCTACTTCTAAGAGCACTAAGTGAGCACCTGTGCACTGCACACTACTAAAAGCAATTATCTCTGGAATTAGTAAGGGAGAACATATTTGATGTTTTTCTGATAACTACGAGATGAGCTATATACACACCTACTGTACACAATAAACTACTCCCCAACATAGGCAATGAAGTTTAGGATAAATTTATCTGGCTAAAAGCAAATACTTGCCTTGTGATTGGACAAATTATGCACAGAACTTTACTGATTTTAAGGAACTGACCAGCTCTCTGGTGAGAAATATGCAGGCGCTGATGACTCAGATGTTGACGTGTACATCAAAGGAAGTGGAATGAAGCATGATGTAATACCACACAGTGTCCATATTTTGCTCAGAAGGGTTGGGTCAATCAGGAGAACTTTCAGAATATTTGAAAACATGGGCTGTTAGAAGGGACTGAATGAAGCAATAACCTATGATATGATAGCAGTCTTCAGGTGCACAAAGGACTACTGCAAGATGAAAAAGGCATAAAACATAAGAGAGCTGGGACTGTTCAGCCTGGAGAAGAGAAGGCTCTGGAAGGACCTGAGAGTGACATTCCAATATCTAAAGGTGGGCTGTAGGAAAAAAGGCGACAAATTCTTTAGCAGGGTCTGTTGTGATAGGACAAGGCAAAATAGTTTCAAATAAAACAGGGGAGATTTAGACTGGAAATAAGGAAAATATTTTTAAGGGTATTGAAGCACTGTCACAAGTTGCCCAGAGAGGTGATGGATTCCCTGTCCATGCTGACATTCAAGGTGAGGCTTGACAGAGCTCTGAGCAACCTGATCAAGATGTTGGTGTCCTTCTTCATTGCAGGAAGTTGAACTAGGTGGTCTTTAAATATTCATTCGAAGTCCAAGGATTCTATGATACTAAAACAAATCTATTCCTCGGGCCAGTGCTGACAGGATTAGCAAAAATAAATTCAAACTAAAGCAAGGACAATTAATGTATAAACAGTAGGAAAAAAAACTCGTTTTGAAGGGTGAGGTGAGGGAAACACTGAATATTATTTCTGAGAAGTTATTATGACTCCATCACTGGAAATATATGAGAAGATCTTAAATAAACATCTATCAGGTCTAATGCATCTGCTCTTCATGCCACTTAGTGTAGGATGTAGGTGGATAGATGAGATCGCCTCTGCGATCCCTCTCAACCGCATGAAATAAATAATGCTTTATCTTGCAGATATGAGGAAATAAATAATAACCAAAATTCAAAACATAGCGAAACTCAGAATACTAGGAAAAATACTTGTAAACCTCTGGTAAGCCTATGAGATAATCTGCACTGCATTGCAAAAGTGCTCAGCACCTAAACAGGCAGATTTTATAATCTACAAATCAAATGTCAAGTGAAAACAGACTTACCAAAACTACCAGCTAACAGTCTAGAGATTTTCTAGACCAATTATCATAGGAATTTTGAAAAATAATGCAAGTAAGGTAGAGGAAAAATGCATTCTAATTTGTGTCAGATCTTTGACAGTACATGATCTAACAAAGTGACAAAGACAAAATCTGACTACTTTATGGTTAGTTTTATTGCTGACTAGACTTACTGCTTAGTCAGTGCTATAATTTATCATAGCCAGGTGCCCATTGCTAGGGAAGACATGGGAATTTGAAATATTCTTCCCCCAAAATAGCCCATATTAGTTACTAGCATCAGTATTATTCACTGTCAGCATTCTCTCAAACAAAATAGAAGCTGCATACAACAAATAATAATAATAATAAAACCAAAACAGATTAAAAACATTTATTTTAAAAGGTTAAATTGCATATGAATAATTTATTCAAAATACTCTATGTAATTAGCAATACAGGACTTATCTGGTAATAACTAAACCATTACTGTGCACTTTCTGAATTAATGTAGCAACCTCTACCATCAACCTGTGAAAATGCTGCAAGAACTCAACAGGTAACTACTTTTGCATATGGAGCTTTGGTGTATTTTGGAGCTTTTGGTGTGTGTAGAGCTTTTTGCATTTTGGCTGGGTTAACAGCACTAAGTGCTCTTGATATGGATATTGTTTTAAAGTGGTTTTATTCTTTCTCTTTTTCATTGATTGTTATCAGTGTCAACCTCTGTCCTGGAGGGTTTGAATTAAAATACTTGTGCCTGTTACATTTCTTGCAATGCAGCCAAAATAATGAACCTCCTTTATCAGCTCTCCTTCTGTGGTCCAGCTCAGGCTTCACTGTATGTGACTGAAAGTGGTTGTTTCAAAAACAGTATGCATTGTTATTTGAATACGTATGAAAGTACTTCAGGGAAAGTTTAAAAATTCCTACGTATCAGATCTGCTGAAATGCATCAGCACTTAACTCTTGATCTTGTGTTCCAGTAGGGCTTTTTTCCTGTATGATATGCCGGTTGGAGGTGCAACAATATGCATTGGATCCATGCCACAAAATGCATGTAAAACTCTCTGCTTTGTGGCAGACTAACACTGAGTTATCAAAAGAAGAAATCCACGTGAAACAATTGTGTTTCAGAAAGGATAAGGTAGGAAGGGAATGATTCAACATTCGTCATAATAAACAAATGAGAGGATCCAGGGCAAAATCCAAAGGGATAAACACTGACTGAAGATGAGATACCGGCGTGGAGCAGAGAAGATAGATTCAAATACTGTTTAATTTTCTAATTGTGAGGAAGCTTCCTAGATGGCAATGACCGTTTTCTTAACAACTCTGATTTTGTTGTCTACTGTGACATAGAGGATTAGGCATTGGCAGGAAATGTGAAATAAACCCTTCCAAATCATGCAGAGCTGGGTCTGTAAACTGGCTTTTATTCTTTCCAAGCCTTTGTCCAAGCTATGTTGTCAACAAATCTAGCATCAATTACTGTCTGTCTACTAAGGTGCCATAAAACATAAGTGTTCACATCGACACATACTTCTGAGCAACAATGGACTACATTTTTTTCCTGCATTGTCTGCAAACTGAAAGCTGTTAGTCCTTATTATTTGGCTTTTCTTTTCTCCTTTTAAGTATTGTACTGTTATAAAACCCACATAACAAAAATTTATCCACACATTTGTGCAAAGATTTAGGATCTGGAAGATCACACATTTTTTCAACATTGTCCAAAAAGTTATAGTCAAATATTATAGATGTTCAAGATCATCTTTGGTATCACACATTTCTCATTGGTAAGCAAACCTGAAGTGCACCTACCAATTGTATGAGTTTTGCTCAGCTGAAACTATGTAGTTAATTTCCAAAAGTAATGAATACCTGCAGAGTCATTGAGATTCCAGGCAGCTGAGGACCTTTGCTGGCCTTCAGGATATAACAACTCAACTGAATGTTCCCAAAGGAGGTAGCCAGTATTGATGAACATCACTAAAAATCTGTGTTTTTCTCCTGATTTCTAGACTTTTTTCCGTTGACACTTACCCCTCTTGGGGGAAAGATAAGTTCATGAGCTTAAATTTAAAAATGTAAAGAACCACAAACAGCTATGTTAACAGAGTACCAAGGAAGATATGGCATTATTGCACCCTGTATCTTGCTGTCAGCTTTACATTTCAGGACTGAGCGTACCACAGAACACACCTGCTAAATCAACGTGAATAAAAATTCATATTGCAACAGTTCTGTTACCAGGAAACTTCTATTAAGGATGTCCAATTTTGCTCCAATATGCATATCCCATGCTTAAGTGCATTGCAGTCTGCGTTATTTCTGTGTGTATTTGTATGTCTGCCAAGATTTATAGTGTATAACCATTCAATTGACACTGCATTGGAAAAGAAATCTCTGCAAATACAATGAATATACAAATAAATATTTTCTGTAAAAATGCAGTAGAAATTCCTTTTTATAATATATTGCATGCAAAGCAGATGCTGATGCTGCTCTGAATGTTTTGTGGTTTTTGTTGTTGTTGTTGTTGTGCATGTGTGGGTTTTTTTTTTTTTTTATTATTCTAATTTGCCTGTGCTATTTACAGAATCAGGAAAAAGTGCCCTTCATTTTACAAAAGGAAAAATAAATCAGAGAACTAAGTCCTTTATTTGAAATAGCAAGGAATTCTGTAAGTTCAGTCCCCTTCATAGTTTCAGAGAAATGCTGTGAAAAAATAAATTATACAAAAAATCAGTTCATGGACTCCTTGTAATCACCTTTTCAGATCATCTTAGCTTTTCAAACTTTATGTTCATAAATTAAACTTATAATGGGGAAAGGAGGCCTTTGGAAAGAACCCTAATCTCATTTTCTCTTTATAGCCACTCCTGAATGGGCTCTCAAGTATTCTTCTGTCTTGAGGGAATTCTGTCATGTACTAAACATCCTGTTGAGTTTCAAGGGAGTAAAAAAGGTATTCACAGCATCTTGATAGATTAGCATCTTTACATTTGTTCCATCTGGATCAGAGAAGAATTCCTGGAGCACACCAGAAATATATGTTTGCCTGTGCATTCTTCTCCCTCAAAATACTTTGTTATTGTGCTTGGTATACCTCAGCTGAAATGAACTTCCACAATCTCTATTATTTTTTTTTTTTTTTTCAGATTATTTGTTGTTAGTAGATCTAATAAAATGATAAGACTCATTGCGGGGTATTGTCATATGTACCATACCATTAAAATATTAGCAATTAAAGAAATCCAAAATGTCTGCCCTTCCTGAGAAGTGTACAGCATATGAAACATGAAAAATTATCTCAATACAAGTCACATATGAGAAGTGTTAAAAATCCGTCTATGAAATTATTATTTCTTGTACCCCTAATTAATTTAGTTCTGCAGGACTCTGTTCAGATAACTGCAGATGCTGTCATACTTGTCTAAGGTATTTATGTTTCCTTATTTTTGTCACATTAAGTAAATAGGAAAACGCAGTAACTATACTTTTTAAGGAGCCAGTGTGTTCAGCATAAAATGAATACAACAACCTATAGATAGAACAATTCTCATAGTGTGATTTCAATGGCTAGGTTCCAGCTTTGTACTCAGAATATAAATCTTCAAACCTAAGTAAAAAAGGATGATTTTCTAATTAGCATCAGCCTAAATATTAAAGTACATTACATATAGTGGAAAACTCCCCAAACTGCAGAGCTTTATCACACAAATGCATTTCACTCTTTGCTTAAAGCTTCCACTTGTACTGCTAGTTTTCCAACTGTTCGGACAGAAACTGTTTTGGTAACAGCTTGTTGAGAGAACTCCATGTTTTCCCAGTATGTACTTGAAGAAGATTAATGAGTCTTACTAACATGCCAAGTCAATCTGTTCCTACCTGTCAATCAAATCCCATAGAACAAATATGTCTGTCTCACTGGCTAAATTTCCATGCAGACACACTGTCGAAGTTTAATTAAAAAGCTAACCAAACTGATCATGAAATACATTCCAGAACAGTATTTAAAAAATAATTGGATAGGTATTAGATAAGCATTTTTTGAAGAACTTTTTCTTCAAGGGATCAGTGAGGATGAAAGTAAGAATAAACAATATAAAGAATTTAACAGAATAATAATTATGATTTAGTTTTTATTTCTATTGTCAGATGGTTCAGACTAGTTTTAAAAGTGGTATCTAGTTGCAACATCTTACCTGCTTGCTGTGCAAGAATAAATAATTCATGTTTAAATTGAAGTACTTTGTTGGATAGGGGTGGAGAAGCAATTTTGGAAAACTGACAACAATCTTTGCAAGACTGACTTTTCATTATAAGAAGGAATAAGGTATTAGACTGTTCTATTGTTTCCATACTTTAAAGACATTAAAAAAACAAGATGAAGATTTCTCATTCCCTTTATTTCTGCGGAGTCCCAGTGTATGTAGGACAATGCCATCACTGGGGGAAGTGGGAAATTGTGGAGTAGTGGAGAATCACATGCTAGGGAGGTGGTTGAGTCACCATCCCTGGATGTGTTTAAAAACCATTTGGATGTGCTCAGGGATATGATTTAGCAGAGGGTTGTTAGAGTTAGGGTAGTTTGTTTAGTTTGTGGTTGGACTCGATAACCTTTAAGTTCTTTTCCCACTTGAGCAATTCTATGATTCTACTTTGCATAAAAGCTGAAAAACTCTAGTCTTCAGCTATGAGCCAGCTCATTGCACCACAGTTCAGGTTAACTATGAGTGAACAAAAGCATGGATGAATTAACAAAGACAGATTTCACACGAGAGGGATCAGTCCTGTGAGGGGACAATGATATTGTATGACAATGAGCCAGAGGAAGGACAAGAGAGAAAAAAATGAAGGTCTGGAGTTGAGGCAAAGAGAAAGAAGATGAAACTTAATCCTTGCAAGACTGAGTATCCCTTGGAGAGGATAAGAACTTGAAATATGAAAACCGTTTCTCAAATTTCACAGTGATAAAGTGCTACCTTCAAAATACAAAAATGTAAGGATTATATAGGATATAAAAATATTTAAAGATGCAAATATATGTCTTGAATAGGTTACTAACAACTGCATTTCCTCTTGTCCACTGAGGTAGGACAGATGGTAATCTGTTTTCTAGTAACAAGGAGGTATAAATGGAATGAAAATTCAGTAGGGCCCAGAAAAACAGATATTTAAGGCTCTGCAGAGAACATCATCATCTGAAACATGTTTATTTTTTCATAAGCAGTAAATGTTGGTGACTTATGAGAACATTAAGAACAAGGAATGTTTATGCTCACAGAGATATTACATGACTGAGGGAAATATTACAAACATGGCATGCTTTGAGAATATGCATGTGGTCCCCACCCACCACAGCCATTGAAAGAGAAGTCAGCTACCATCAGTCTAGCTAATGAGTGCAAGTATGCTGAGGATATGGCATAAAACATGCAGTGAAAAAGACTTCAGTGGATATGGGACTTCGTCCCTTGTCATATTTTAAACTGATAGCAGCTCTGCACTGTCCCGTATTTTTTTACAAGACATGTTTTTGAAAAGGTGTCTTGACTGTTAGGCTGAGAACTGGTGGCTGTAGCATGACTTTAGTTCAGTCCTCCCATGCCTGAGTACAGCCTCTCACTTCGGTCTTCTACTTTTCTTGCCACTTCTATGCCATGACTTCTGATCTTTGTCCACTCCAACAGTCAGAATGTTTTCATGTATTGTGTGGTTCCCCAGGATTAATGCCTCTTTAGGTATTTCTGTGTGAAAAAGAAAAAAAAAAAAACACAACACTAAGTCATTCTGCTTTATGACCAAGAAGACAGAAGATAACACAGTACATAAACAGTCCAAGGCATGGACTACTCAGACATTTATCTGCAGGTTAAATTTTCTAACTTTCCATCTGTAGCCCTAATCTGAATGTACTACCTTGGAGATCATATGAAGAACAGGACATCAGAAAATTACAGGTGAACATCTAAGACTCTAGTAGGAGTGGCTGAGTACCTTTTGCATTTATTTAATCTGTTGGTTTTGCTCTTGGGGATAGTGTAGAAAGTGATGAGTCTGATATGTTTTTGCTGTTTCAGGAGGAATACATGAAACAAATGGGTTAAACAGCTATCCTCACAGCCCCATTCTTGGCATACTGTGCTGCTGGCATGCCACATTTGAGTTGCTTAGTAAAACCACTGTCCTGTGCAGGGAATATGCAGAAGTAGGCCTAGACTTCAGAACTAATCTGGATCCTGCCAAGGAAACAATATGTGAGATTGTGATCTGCGATGGGATGAGCTCCTACTGGACTTCATTCAATATTTGGCCTGGGGATGTCAGCATAAGATGGAATTTGGTGGGATAGATGACTCATTGTACATGACAGAAGAGTAAGAAAATGGAGCGAGAAAGAGTTGTTGCTACGTATCACCAGGTGATGAACTAATTCTACAGGTAATTGACTTTGTGTCTTTCTGGATCCTAGGTTTCTGTTTCTTAGAAGTTCTGGCGGGCAGAGCCAGACAAACTCAGGTCAGATTAAACAAACTTTTGCTGTTGAGAGAGGGAGAGATAGGAAGACATTAGAGGCTGTGGTCATCTGTACAGGCCAGAGACAGACAGACTTATTTTCCAGGTATAAGCACTTAACTGCATGGGGCTAGCAAAATCAGGAAATAGCATTTCAAGTCAGAACATAGCTTCTTGCTTGGAGAATTTCTAACAGGTTACTCTGAGAGTAAGAGGAGTTTCTGGATTTATATGGCTAGAGTTCCACAGCAAACTGGAGAATGCATCAGTTCCTGAACTGATGGAGAGGAATTTGAAGTAAAATAAACAACAACCTTGATATGATCTTCTTGCAGGCGTCATGCCCAGAGTGCCACATGTATTATCTGTCCCCTTGGCAGGATCCATCTTTCTCCCAGCTGCATGCTCCCCCACCCTGTCCCCTCCACCAGAAGTTTACTCACCAGAGGACAGCTCTTGGGCTGTAGAATAGGTCTGGAGAGATTTGAGAAGGTCATATCCTGGAGGATGCCACCAGGTCTGAGTTTGGAAGTGGGTTGAGTCTGAAGTTTGGTGTGGAGCCCTTGCAGAGGTGGTCCTGGGACTTCTGTTATACGCTCTGTTCTGCCCTGCCGACAAGAGTCTGGGAACACTTAAGCACTCCCTGGTGACCAGCCATCCAATTATCTTGTGAAAATCATCTTAAAAAGGAAAAGTACATCTTACAATTCTAATTGGCTCATTCATTTCTCTTAGGTAAAATACTTTTTACCTTTTGTTTCTTAACTGAGTTCTTCCCTATTGACACAAGACTCAGATTCATCCAGGCTTCTCAAATGGTTATCCCAGAGAGTTTCTCCACAGGGCTTCTCAGACAGTAACCTATACCAGGGTTTCATCTAATAGTCAGTGTCAGTCCTTGTCTGTGAGCTGTTTTAGCAAAAATAGTGGGTGGACAGTTGCCTTACAATGATAGTTCTAGTGCAGAGGCCTTCTGAAAATATGTAGTGTTGGGATGGGGTGACTCACAGGACAGGAGAAGTCACAATGAGGCTATTATAACTACAGGACATGTAAAAACAGAACGTGAGCACGCTGACAACACCGTGAATAACTTTCTCTGCTACCTTGCCTACCTAGGCTGCTGCAGGCTCAAGTGGAAAGACAAAGAAAATGAGGAGTCCAAAATGTAGTGCAAGCAGAAATCTAAATATATATATGTTGACATATATATGACTTATGATACTTGAGAAGCTGGTGACACATGTTCATTAGGCTCAAGAAAGGGTTGTCTTCTCAGATACAGGGATGCAGAGCAGGGGATTGCCATGGAAAACCTCAGAAAATACTGCAAAATCCACAAGAGTGCTAGATCCAGCAAGGGAGCAGTTTGTTTCCTCCAAGGTTCCCAGGACTATGTAGACCAGAAGAGCTCTCCTTTTTGAGGCTAGAGTTATTCATGCTTGCTTTAAATATAGCAGCCAAAATTCTCCTGTTGAGTGCAGAATGACATTTCAAGATTTGATTAACTAGGTCTAAATAGGTATTTCTTTTATGAAAATTCAAGAAGGATGGCCTGAGAGTAGCCTTACAAGTTTTTAATGTGTATGTATATGAATATATATATATATGAATATAAATATGACAGTTTAAATTCTCTTTTTCTGGGAAATGATGGAAATGAAAGGTTTTTATTCATAAGAAGGCTTCAGGCAAAGAGCATTAGGAATACCATATACATTAATAAACAGCTTGATAATTTCATTGTACTACTGAATAAATGCAAAAGCCCAGCACGTGCCTATGTAAACTGCCAGTTTGTGTTGCATGGTGTGCTTAGGATATGTCTAGGTATCTGGCATGCAAGCTGAATATATGGACTGCTCTTTAAACTGCTGATTATATCCTTAGGCAAATTTTAATGAATTAATAGCACTTGTTGAGTGGCAAAGATAATAGTGAATCTAAGTTTACACAGTATTGTCTAAGTATAAATATTTGCCTTAAATGAATGACTTAATACACATAAAATATGAAGTATAACATGAAAAAAGTAGGAAATTTTCTTTAGCATTAAAATATTTTATAGAAAATTAATCCTCATCTGTGCTCACACCACTTAACATGGGAAAATCAGATGGGTCCCGGCTACATACAAACTCATCACAGAAAAAAATCAACTTCTCCTCCCAGAACTGGTTCTCATTCTTCTTGAAAGACACTTTCTTTATAACCAACTGAGATCAATAACTTGACTTATCAGAATGGCACATTTAAGCAAGGCATAAAACTCTGCAAAAGAAGTTAATGAGGACTGATTTCCCAGGGGATTTTTAACAATTCATTTTTTCTTTAGGGAGGTGAGAGAGGTTGTGATTAATTCTAGCTTTTCCTTTTCTGTCCTGTAACAGATCAGGTGTATGAAATTGACCTGGAATTACCTGTTCTTCTCTAAAAAAACATAAATTAGAAAAAAGCCAGATATATTCTCTATTAGCCTTACTGAATAATAAACAACAGAAAAAGTATTCAGATGTGGCAGATGCAAGCTTGCTTCTGCTTTTCTGAGAAATTTATAGACAAGGCTTTAGAAAAGGCTATTCAATATATACATGCTGAACCTAATCAGTACAACCTTAATGGTGAAATCAGCTTTGCATGTCTGCAATGTAACAAGTCTCATACCTAGTTATAACACTTCAGATTTTCCAGCATTTGGGCTCTAACATACATTCAAAATGTTTTATGAACTGTAACTTGCACAACTCTGATTCCTTAATAATTAAAGGAACTTCTCAAACTCAGTGCACGTGCTCTAACAGAAATAATGCCACTCAGAAATACATTGCACATCTGCTTAAGATTCTTTCCCAACAGCATTAGAATCCGTCCAGTAAAATGATATGAAGTAAATTTGCCATAGTGTTAATTTACATTACCATTAATGAGAACACAAGTTTTAAATCACAGACACAAAAGTACTATTGTGCATCCAGCTTATTTCAGCTCCACTCAGGGTGATAAGACATTCTCTAGACAATTGTAATTATGAATAATTTGTAAAAGTAATAAGAACTGCTTTTTATTACAGGCAATAAAAATCAATTCTTCATTCAATTATCTTTTCCTGGCTATGATATGATAGCTGCCCTGAGTGAGTGCAATAGAAAAAAAAAAAAAAAAACCTGAGCTAAGTTCTAGGGACAAGAACTACTTGAATAAAAATACCACAGTGTTTTGTTGTTTTTTTTTGTTTTGTTTGTTTTGTTTGTTTGTTTTGTTTTGTTTTGTTTTGTTTTTTAAAAAGCCCCAAAATTTTATCTCTATTCCAAATTCTTGTGATGCATACATGGTAATAAATATCTGACATTACTGCTATAATCCTTCTTTAAGATGGAAAGGTTGCATGTATTCATATAAATTTAAGCATAAGACGAATTTTACTGATACAGTGGGACAATTCTCGTGATTAAGGTGAAGCAGAAATCTGAATCTTCATAGAAATCAGGCAGTGATGAAGAAAAATATTATGCATTGGTTAGCTCCCATACAACAAAACTTGCTGAACTCAGAGTTACATATTAGCATGAGTTTTAAATTTCAGCATGAGTCAGATATTAAAACCACTGATGCTTTTTATTTAGCAGGAACTGGTTTTTATGTTCCAAGAAAGGTGTTTTGGTTATTTTGAGTAGAGGCAGAATGGGAGGGAGTTTGGATTAACAGAAAAGATCTGGAGAAAAATTACAGGTTTTAATTTTATTCCTTTTTCTTTTTAATTTCATACCTTTCTATTCATGTTGACCAGAGAACAGAAAGGAAGAGGTCTTTAAGGAAACCTGGAAACAATATCAAATAAGTGAATCTGTCTAGTAATCTGATTTAAGAAATTTTTATTTTTTCATATTTTGAGATTTTTTTCATGAATCTTTCAAGTCCCTAAAGAGTTAAGGTGGAAAATTTTGTTTGTCCATTATGTCATGATTTTTGCTCATTCTCGTACTGTTATTGACTCCTGATCAAATGGCAGAAAAGGTGGATAAAGAAATGCAGAGGACTAAAGATTTTTATGCACACAAGTCTGGTGGGGTGAGTGGCTATGGTCAGGTTCATTCTCGCATCCAGTAGAGATGTGAGATTTTCATGGAGGTAGAAATGCTCACTGCAAGGAGATTTGAGAATGGGCCACTTTACCCTCTGGTCTTACCTTTACTACTTTTGATCTTCATTCTTAATAAGGAGAAAGCTTGGTATGTTTCATTGAATTTTTATTCAGTACATTAAAAACGAATCTCACTGGGTCTGCACAAGGTTAACAACCCTATAAGGACTATTCAATGGACAAAATATTAAGCATTGGGTGAATCTAAAAGATTATTGGGTACACCAATATTTAAAAATTCTTTCTCATAATACATCACTTCTAAGATAACAATGGACGTCAGCTGAATTCAGGTGCCATTTCTGTGGCATTTCATTCTGAAAAAGGCCAATATAAAAGTATATGGAGACAGCCACTTGCCCTTTGTCATTCCATTGTTCCAGATCATCTTGGGTTTTTTTTTCAGCCTTTCTCAAATCTTCATTTTCTTACTCATCTTAAATATCTTTCTTTCACTTAAATCATATATATTTTAGAAATTTGCTCCCTTCTCTTGAGTTCTGTATAGCATATGTTTAGAGGGGATAAAAAGTCCAGTAAGAAATTTTCTTATTAACATTTACTATAATGTTTCTGGTTTATGAATATTATGAAAAAATGAGTTTTTTCACATCTTTGTAACTACAAAATTGTTTTCAATATTTCAGATCCTTCTCCAGAATGAGCTGTGTTAATTGGTAACTTGAATTTACAGTGACAGAGCCAGAGCTGTATGTTTCATACATAGAAGTCAATTTCTTATTTTGACAAAATTAGTTGATAGAATTAATTGTAGAATGATAGAATATCTTGAGTTGGAAGGAACTTACGAAGGCCATCATGTCTAACTACTGGCTCCCCACAAGACAATCAAAATTCAAATCCTATGTCAGAGAGTGTTGTCCAAATCTTCCTTGAACTCCAACAGCTTGGGGCAATACCCACTGCCTTGTGGAGCCTGTTCCAGTGTCTGTCCACCCTCTGGTGAAGAACCTTTTCCCAATATTCAGCTTAACTCTTCCATGATGCAGCTCCATGCCAATTCCTTCTGTCTTTCTTCTGCCATTCAAGTTGTATGTGAATCAATATCCTTGAGTAAGGCTTCACTCTTACCAGTTACTAACATGCTTGAATGACCTGACAGCGTACCAATATTTTGGCAGCTTTGAAACACATCCGTTTAGAAAACTCTTATAGCACTTACTTTCATTAAAACAAGTAGTCAAATCCATATAATAATGTCTTGTATTTATGGCTATACATGGTATTTTTGGGGAATTAATTCATTGTAATGATAGCTATTTTGCTTTTTCAGGAGCTTCCTATTTCTTCTCATTCTAACAGGCATATGTTATTTTAGTCCAGAGTGATATATAATTAAATTCTAAAAGTTCCTCTTGGTTTTCAGTAAGGTTAACAAAAACACACTACTGAATGTTTAAATTAGTTACAGCTAGAAAGAACTCTACAGTCTTTAAAGTAGAAGCAAAACTGGTAACACTCTGGTTTACCTGAACTGATTTTATATTTGTTAGTTAGATTCATTCCACCTTGTTCATGTTACTTCATTCAAAGGTGTAAAGGAAATTTAATTTGAAAAGCTACACATCATCTGTGTAAAGAACAACACCGTGTTCTCATCACTGTTCATCTCTTGGTCCTTTCAATGAGAGGACTCTGTCCATGTGTGGTAAGCCAGGAATAAGCAGTATGGTAATATGCGCCCAGAGCACATATGCTACTACTATGGTAAGACTTTGCTCTTCTAATCATAACCTGTCTGAAGAAGATTGATTTACTATTGAAGAATCTTAAGGAAAACTGTACAGAGCAGATATGTAACTGACCAGACTACTCTCCAAACTTCGAATGTTGACTACAGTGTCTATGCCTTGTCTTGAAAACATTTTTATTTGGTTTGTTTTATTTTCAAGAGCAAATAAGATACCATGGACTCTAGTTTATTTACTGATGTCCTTATGTCCTTTATTTTTTTTGTTATGTTTTAGAATATATTTCCTCTTCTGTCACCTTCGATCTTCATTATATTGTTGAATATATTCACAGGTAATACCAAACAGTGATTAAAATTTCCTACAGATAGCATATCATGATGAAAAAGGAAAAATAAAAGATTTTCTAGGTTATTTTGTAGCTCAGTTGCTACAGTTGAGTTGCTTACCAAGGTTGCTTGTATGCATTTGTAAGTTCTAGGTCTACAGTGAACTTTGAACCAGCCAGTTCACTGTAATAACTTGCCCACAGAAGCTGTGGATGCCCCATACATGGAGTCAGGTTGGATGGGGGCCTGAGCAGCTGTTATCTGGTGGGTGGCAACCAGCCCACAGCAGGGGTTGGAACTATCTTTAAGATCTCTTCCAACACAAGCCATTCTGATTCTATGATTCTATAGTTTTGTCTAGGCTGGATGCTCATCCTTAAGCCTTGTTTTAGGATTTCCACAATCCAGTTTCCCAACCATGTGAATCCTCAAGAAACTTAGTGTTGCACTCTCTTGGCTTTTCTGAGAGTGTAGGACTTTGGTCTAACTCTCCAATGGGTTCAAACAGATTTCTGTTTGGCAAAGCTCTGTGAAAGCAGCTTAAAGTTTGGCATTTTTATATCAATTACCTTTCTCCCTCCTCATGACAGAGAATGGAATTGAACTACTAGTCCTATATAAAAAGCCATGAATATAGAAGGGGATCAGAAATCACTCTAGAATCAAAAATCTGAAAGCAAAAACTCTGGCTTTAATAACATAGTATTCTACAGTAAAATGCTGCCTTTTTGCATGAGATTCATTCAGAGGCAGATGTCTATAACACAGGCATCTGACCTGAACAAGAAGTCTAGATTCTCAGTTTAGTCAAAGGCAGGTGCTTTTAGGGAACAATTAATATCATTCTGCAGTAGATATCTAAAATAGATCATCACCTAACAATGTCTGATTTTCTCTACAGACTATAAAAGGGAACCAAGCATGACTAACTTGAACGAAAATATGTACACTGTAGTGCTCTAAATTCGGTTGAGATGAACCCTACTGTGGGTGCCATGGTTTCCTAAAAATTTCAGAACTAGGGGATATAAACCCAAATTTTGCTTGATTTTATGATGTTCTGTTATTCATGAACTTAAAGATAACCTTAAAAAGGAAAGCTCACCTGTATTTTACATATTCTTCGTTAGAAAAGACTTTAATTTATGACTTTTCTTTAAAGCTATCTTGAAATACTTATACTTTGTGTCCTCCCTGAAAGAAATCATAGAATCATAGAATCATAGAATCACAAGGTTGGAAACGACCTACAAGATCATCCAGTCCAACCGTCTCCTCATCACCATTGCCACCACAAGCACTAAACCATATCATGCAGCACGACGTCCAGACGCCTCTTTAACACTGCCAGGGACAGTGACTCACCACCTCCCTGGACAGGCCATTCCAGTGCCTGACCATTCTCTGAGAGAAAAAGTTCTTCCTTATGTCTAATCTAAACCTCCTTTGATACAACTTGCGGCCATTTCCCTGTGTCCTGCTCGTTGCCTGGGAGAAGAGGCCAGACCCTTTTACATCACAACCTCCAGTCAGGAGGTTGTACAGTGCAATGAGGTCCCCCCTGAGCCTCCTCTTCTCCAGACTGAACAATCCCAGCTGCCTCAGATGCTCCTCATAAGACTTGTGCTCCAGACCCCTCACCAGTTTTGTTGCCCTTCTCTGGACACGCTCCAGGACCTCAACATCTTTCCTATAGTGAGGGGCTCAAACTTCCTGGCTGTCTCAGATTCTACTTTATCTGAGATGACAGATGTGTTTGTTGTAACTGTAGAAATAATGTGAGGACTGGCTTCCAATATTTTGTAATTTCTGCCTTCTCAAAATCTTTCAGATATCCTCTACATTACATTCTCTACTATGATCCTCCATTTTCTTTGTGGTATCTTTTCTTTCTTCCTCACTACTTACAGACTATTGTATTTTGCACATCTGTTTTTAATTACAAGATTTTCCCCATATTTATCTCTAGATCACAACTGATACTGCCAATTGGTTGACCTTATTTTGTCTTGCTTGACGTCCAAGGAGAGTTTTAGAGAATTTCTTTCCAGATTTAAATCACCAATTGCATTAGAAGCTTTTCATTCTTTGTCTTTCTCAGTTTTAGAGAAATCTTTTAGGAGCATCTTCTCAAAGCTTCTTCTCAAAGTAACTGTCTTTACATCACCTTGCAAATGCACAATCCACCCTAGAAGAAATAAGTTCTCAATAATCTTTTACGAAATTCTGATTTTAATCAAGTAGCCTTGGACTAAATACCTGAAAAATGCTGACTTGAAATTTTCAGGTTGGCTTTTCAACAAAATTAATGATGAAATGCTCTACTACATACAGTAAACTATTTCTCAGAGTATGATATGTCCAGCCCTGGTGTCAACAAGAGGAACTGTTATCCTATTTTCAGTACCAAGTGTGTGGAGAACTGACATAACCTAACCTCAAAAGCTCTTTAGTGCAAATTCACTGTCATAAATGTGGATGCTCATTATACCAGAATGATCCAGTTTTAACATTAGCAGGTGTTATGCAATCTTCCCCAGCATCAGAGTTCCTCAGTCCCAGGCCACACTATCCTTGTTATTCCACTTCCAAAACTCTCTTAAGCAGAAAACTTAGCATTTGCATCAATTCCCTGAGGATCTAGGAAGAAAATACACTATGGCCCTCTGGGGCTAAGTGTGTATGGTGAAGTATATGAATAAATCTGTCAGTTTTGAATCATTAGGAATGAATGGCTTTAGGGTTGATTTTAAATGGGTGCCAGAATATCTCAGGGTTTTGCTAGACAGACAGGATGGGCATGATAAGTTTATATTATTCTTCTTGTTTGGACAGGGTTAATGGGAGTGTTACTAGGAATTGTGTGGGAGCTAATTGTATTAACAAGGAAATATAGAAAGCCAAACAGTGACTGCTAGATGTCATAGACATTTTTTCCTAGCAGTCTAGATGGCATAAATCAGTAATGACTCTGAATTTATAAAATTACTTTCAACTCTCTCATAGAATTTCTTTTTCCCTCTGAATTTTCAAGACAAATCATATAGATATATAGGAGACAGTGCTTTAAAACAATGAGTTCATACATACATTACCTCCAGTATATGCATGCAGATCTTATTAATGAAAATACTGCCATTGGTACAAGTCATGGAAAAGTACATCAGTTACCTTGTCTTGGAAGTTTGAACTTCTGAATTACATAGACTATGGTTAAAATACTTTACAATCCCTAAGAAAAGGAATGATAATCTTATAATGTCAATTGTAGCTTTGAGTCTAGC
Source organism: Lagopus leucura (assembly GCF_019238085.1). Taxonomy (NCBI): domain Eukaryota; kingdom Metazoa; phylum Chordata; class Aves; order Galliformes; family Phasianidae; genus Lagopus; species Lagopus leucura. The sequence continues at coordinate 4,722,835 of NW_024962265.1, read as the reverse complement.
TCTCCCAGCTAATCTAGCTCTTTCTAGGACACTAGGTGTGATCTTCTGTTCATTTATGTGAATAGCCCGGAAAATGCCCAAGCAATTCAATATTGAAACACTTAAGGTTTGATTGGTAAATGCCCTAAGAACTTCAATCTACATGTTATTTGATATCGAGTTAGAGTGACAATTTTTTCTGAAAGTCAAAATTGCCTGATTGCTCTAGAGTTCATTTAACAGAGGTAACAAAAAAGGCCTCATAAGTGCTAACTTTGCTGTTTATAAGTGCTTATATCAGCAGAGCTAAACCCAAAATTACAATTAAAGCTTGAAATAAAAAAGCAAAAGCTCTAACTGTGGGGGAGGACCAACACATATGTGAATCTCATTGGCACCGAAGAACATGTGACCAGTGACATGTACTTATTTTAACCTGTCTTCAAAATATTTGTATTTGATTCAGTGTATTAGAGAATACGTTGTTTGATACTTCAAAATTGTCATTCATGAAGACTATCAGGATATCATCTCCAGATTGCCCCAGAAGAACTGTCATGTCACTGCTCTGTGCAAATAAGCAAGAAAGATCCCCACTGCATCTGGTAATCCTGAGGTCATGTTGTGAAGGCGTATTCTCTCAAATTATGGAGCTACTCTGGTATGATGATAGAGAGAATGAAATATAGTTATAGGATAATAATTAATTAAAACATCCCAACACCATAGAACTGTGTTGAACTTGAGAAACAAGTGATATTCTGTGAACTATTCTGCATGACTTAGTCTTGCGTTAATAAACAATATTAGAGATCGTGTTCAAACATAAGTGAGCTGAGCCTTTGAGGAATACTAAAACAATTAGTTTACTTAGTAGACTCCAAAGAATACTCCCTGGCTGCCCACTACAGCAGGCACAGACTCACCTATCAGCACTCGGACTCATGGACGCAGTCAACCTTGTCTTCTAAGACAAACGTCATATTGCTGTACACAACTACCTGTCACATTAAAACTGCTCCAATATAGAGTATACACTAATATAGAACAGGATTTCTGCCTAGTGACATTTGTTCAAGAAAAAAAAGGTGTCATTCCTTATAAACTACATATCTTCACTGGTGATCAGATGTTTTTTATTCCTATAATATCCACAGTGAAGACTCACATTTCTCTAGAGAAGCATCAAGAGACAGTAATCTAGTTTTGCACTTTTGCTGTCAGTTCTCTAAACTGCCTAGATAACCTGGTGAATTGTGATGCTTTTCTTGTTTTAAAAGCATGGAAAAGCATGAAATACCAGAGGTTCTAGAAAAAAAGAAGATAAATTTAGAGATGACTGTGGTAATACGGTTAGTGATGAGTTGATGTTTGGAATAGATGATCTTAGTGGCATTTTCCAACTTAAATGATTCAATGATTCTATCCTAAGATACAGCGCTCTCTGAACTTATCCAGTCTGGGACTTTCCTGAGGAACAAAAATAGATACAGCTGCAATAAGAAATTCTGAAATTATTTTTCAGAGGTAATAGATAATTATTTATTTGTTTATTTATTTTGGCCATGCTATTACATGGCAGTTTTTCTTTTGACTTCTAAACCCTTAATTGTGTTCTGACATTTTGGTCTCATCCACTTTCTCAACTAGTTTATTGTTTATTGCAGCTATGAATTTTCTGACAAAGCAAAATTCTGTGGAAAAATGTCAATTCTTATATATGGTGCTCTGAGAAATGTTTGCTGTCTCTCTTTTTATATTCTTGAAATTATACTAAAGCAGGTTTCTATTAGAAATTGTCTTGGCCTGTTGTTGGCTTATCTGATAGAAGACAGATCTTGAGAGGCTCTGAGATTCCTCAGTGCATCAACTGCCTTCAAAGCAAAGGTGTTAGAGTTTTTGGCACCTTCAGCTGAAGCATGGTCAAGACATGGGCTACTTTAGGAACAGGAAATCTAGAGAAACTCAGGGTTTTAAAATGTTCATCATTTCCCAGTAAATAAGTCTAGCAATTGAGAAATCCATTCCAAACAGTTTAAGACCTCAGTAGGAAAGGGAATATGAAGAAGGAAAGAGGTCAAGAATGAAAGAGGTTCAGATGATTTGTTTAATCTGGACAGTACAGAGTTCAAAGACTTATCTCAGCTTTGCTTCCTGGAGTGTTCCTGCTCTTTTATCTGCTTATTTTCACATCAAGTGGTAGTTTTCAGCTTTTGTGGAGTCCTGCAAACACCAAGGTGAGCTTCAAGGTCCACAGTTCTTGGCCATCTCATATATCATAAAATCATAGAATCACCAAGGTTGGAAGAGACCTCCAAGATCATTCAGTCCAACCATCCACCTACCACTAATATTTCCCCTCTAAATCATGTCCCTTAGGACAATGTCTATATGTTTCTTGAATGCTTCCAGGGATGGTGACACAATCTCCCTGGGTGGTTAAGCACCTGACCTCTCTTTCAGAGAACAAATTTTTTCCTAACATCCAACCTGAACCTCCCCTGATGCAACTTGAGGGCATTCCCTCTCATCCTGTTTCTAGTTATGCAGCAGAAGAGGCTGGCCCTCACCTCACCACAGCCTCCTTTCAGGCAATTGTAGAGGGCGGTATGATCTCCCCTGAGCTTTCTCTTCTCCAGACTGAACAATCCCAGTTCCCTCAGCTGTTTCTCACAAGACTTGTGCTTCAGACCTTCACCAGTTTCACTGCCCTTCTGGACATGCCCCAGAGCTTCAGTGTCTTTCTTGTAGTGAGGGGCCCAAAATTGATCTCAAAATCCTTGAGTCTCCACAGTGTTGTATATAGGGAATGTAGGCACACTCAGTCCTATTCCATTGTTTGATTTTAGATAGGTGTTTCGATATTTTGGTTTCAATGCACTTTTTAAAAATCTCCTTAAGAAAAAAAAAAAAAAAGGAAAACAAGTCAGTCATTGGTAATTGATGAATTGATTAATTTCCTTTTGACAGACTATTTTCCTAATATTTTATTGGAATTTGTTAACATTTGTATGAACATGAAGACTAATAATATGGGCTTTTCATAATCATACTGCTAACTTAAGTGTCATAGCAGCATTTGGGTGATTAATGAAAGGTGTTTACACAGCCACTTATTCCTTTTCATTTCAGCAACTGTGCAAAACTACTTACAGAGACTATGACATGTTGCTCCCTTTATAAAGCAGTTTCCATATGTTCATTAAGGTGGAAAAAAGCCCAAGTAAACTAAATGCAGGAGTCAGCTGAAACCTGCGGAGGATCAGTTCTTCAGTGCATTGTGCTTTCTTCTTTGATTTGCAGCTAACATATTTCTGGACTTCTGATATCCTTCTTATATTGACCCCGGAGAATCAGCATTTTGTTTATGTGGTTTGACTTCTTTTCCCTCTTTTTTTTTTTTTTTTTAAAAGGTTACACTTAGTGACATAGAGAAAGATGTCTCAGAGCAGGAAAGTATTCTGCTGCATTCGAAGGATGGCATATTAGGGTATTTGCTTCTCTCTCTATGTTTTTAAAGAACACATTTATCTTGAGGACTTCAAAATCTCTGGAGGAGAGCATCTTAAATGAAGAATCAAAATATTTCAGGTTTCTCATCACAACTGTGAATTGAAAAATAAGCACTTTTACACTGTGTTCTCTCTCCTCGTTCAAGGACTTTCTGCAGCCTGTGTTGAAGACTTTTTGAATGTGCACCCTAAGTGACAATCACAGAATGGCTTAGGTTGGAGGGAACCATAAAGACCATCAAGCTCCAATGCTCTGCCATGGGCTGGGTTGCCAACTGCTAGATCAGGTTTATCATGGAACTGAACTGCTGCAACCATCAGAAGAAAATCCAGTACGGCAAAGTTTAACAAAATGCTCTGACACCACCGCCACTCACTTGACTCTTTGCAATAAGGGTAGTTAGGCACTGGAACAGGTTGCCTGGAGAGGTGGTGGATGCCTGCTTCTTGGATACATTCAAAGTCAGGCTGGATGGAGGTCTGAGAAACATGATCTAGCTGTTGATATCCCTGTTTCATTGCAGGGGAGCTGGACTAGATGACCTTTAATGGTTCCTTCCAACTCAAATGATGCTATGATTCTAATAACTCCCTCCTTTTGCTGCCTTCTTTTTCTCTTGGTTACCTCTGTTGCATCACTACAGACGAGGGAGCAGTGGTATGTACTGGAGCTCCTGCTTTGACTTTCAAGTTTAGGAAACAAAGAAAAGCAGCTTAAAGCCTTCTTCTGTAGTGGTCTTGTATCTCTTGCATTCATAACAATGGGAAAAGTGCAGAAAATAAACTGAGGTCTGCAAAGAGTTTTCCAGGTCATTATTTCTGTCCTGGACGTAGACAGAAATCTGGATGAGAGAGGCTGTTTGTACACTGATGTTTAGTATTTCTATATTGAGAAGTCAGTTCTCCTACTTGAAGGAGGGAACTCGGTCATCTAAAATCCTGGGAAGAGGAGAAAGAGTTTCCTAGGTTAATGTTAACAGAAGAGAGCATATTATTTAAAATCCTGGAAACAAAGAGATATGACTGTGTCACATGAAGATAATTTATCATGATTCAGCTTGGTAACTATGAAGAAATAGAAATCCCATTCCATGTAAACTAGTGTCTCATGCATAGTTAACTTTGGATGAGAGCAAAAATAGCTTAGGGAAATTGGGAACTTGCCTTTCATGTTTGTTCTGACTTCTGCATTGCACAATGAGGTTACTTCTTATGCCTTCTCTTTTTGACATTGATTTTTAGCATTTTCATAGATTCTGGACCAGTATCTATCTCACTTGAAGGGACAGAGAATAGGATCCCAGAACATTCTACCACTCAGTGAGAAACATTCTGCTCAGATACAAAGGAAAGTGTTTTAATATGTATGAAATCTGAGAAAAAAATGTGCCATTCCACTGCTGCTGGTGATTAAATTAGTCAGGTGCCTTCTCTCCTTCTAGTACAGTCACTCTGCTGTGGACTCAGGCATGAAGATACCTATTTTGAACCCCAAATACCTTTGAGATGGAACATCTCAGTTCAGCAGAGTACACTACTGTAAAGCATAACCAGCAGGACAAATATAGATGCATTGAGGTGTTAAAATCGTGCTCATGTGTCTCAAGAATATAGACAGTTGACACAGGTTGTGTTTTTTCTCAGTCTGCAGTTATCTAATGGACTTCTTACATCCTGTACTGAAAGACTATTTATACTGACAGAAATATTAGTATATCCTGGTAGTGCATTATCAGATATGAGTGCATTATCCATTTGTTGGACATGAGGATATCAGTGACACTTGTTTCTGTGTATTGCACATGGCTTCCTTTTGAAGCTTTCTGTTTCTGGTTTTTAATAGAAGCAGCATCTATATATATAAGAATGTATGCTCTGTGATATGTGAATACGTCCATTTGCCACTTCAGCTGACTTTATTGGAACTACAATATGACCAAGGAGTGCAATCATAGCAGTTATCCTACTTTTTTTTTCCCTCTCTGATCATGTTTGTATTCAATAATATCCTAAATACTTCATAAAAACATTCAAAAAATTAAAACTTGATGGAGAAAGTATGGGCTCCTTCAGTTCCTCCTTCGGTTACTGTCTTGTACTTCCTAATGTCTTTTAATTGAAAGTTGACTTAAATGCTAAAGTTTCTAAAATTTGTCTTGACCTTTACCTATTATTGACAAGGAAGTGAGCAGGTGAATACACTTAAGGAGAGCAAAATTTAAGAACTTTTTGTTTCAATATAGAAACATTTTATATTTTGGAATTCATATAATTTAGTAAGGGGTGGATTTGACAGATGTACTGAGCTATACATGTTAGAATTCAGAATTCTGTATGGTTTGTATTTATAAGAGGCAGCATTTTCATAAAGTTTACACCTTAAAATACTGAACTGTCTGACATGGCATGGACATATTAGTATGGGAATATTGAGTACTGCAGCTGCCTTTTGCAATCATAGCTTGGCACCTGATGTATAATACTCTCCTCAAGAAAATGATTAGGCAGCAGTTCATGTAAGAGATCTGCATGTTAAACAGCTGAGGTTGCACTGGGCTACTCTATCTGCGGAAAGGCACTTGCTGGTAAAATATGCTCATGCACCTGGGAATGGTTTCTTCCTCCAGTCTAGCCCATGAAACAAAAATTATCTGAGTTTGCATATTTTCTTCTTCTCAGCTTATCAAGAACAAATTGACATAATAGTTTCACATATGACAATCATATCCTCAAGAATTACCTCAGCTAATTTTCCTCATGGGGGTCATTCAGACCTGGTATTTGAGGATGGTCTGATGGAAAGCTACAGATTCATTATTGTATCTTCAATGAATTGCTGTCCCTTTAATTTTTTTGTACACTTTTTATCATCAAACATTTTGGATTAAAATATTTTACTGATCTTGAGCCCAAACCACTTCATTTTCTGCCGTGTGACTTGTCAAATATGATGGGAATGCAAACGTAGATAAAAAACAATTGCAAATTTGTTTTCAGGGCATCTACTGTATGGGACAATACTTTTTGGTGGATGACAGCTACTGGTAAAATTAGCTCAAAAATACAGAACATCTCTTTGCACAACAGGATCTTAAAAAGAATACAGATAAACTGACTACAGAAGACAGTGTAAACCTGAGTGCACTAAGCTGTCTATACTCTTATATCTTCCTTTTGAAATCTGGTATTTAAAGATATATTGGCCACATTAATTTATGGAGCAAATCCTGAAAAATTATAAATCTGGATTAGTGTCTGTTAACTTGTACTAAGTTCTATTTGACATTTAACCAAAGCATCACCCTTTCTTCAGTATCCAGTGCTGTAGGAAGGTACAAGTACAATACCAAGTGAGAAAAGGCATTCAGGATAAAACTGTAACTATCAGCCAAAATTCTCTGCTGGCATAACTCGAAGTATTTCCAAGCCAGGTCTTTCAGAATAGCCCCTTTGTCTCCAATTAATTTTTTGTATTCACTTTATAATAAGCAACTTTCCAAGCAATGAGGATTGTTAGCTGCATGACTCCTGTTAAAGTCAATAAGAGTCATGTGGCTAAAACCCTGAGTGATGCTTGAATTTATTGGAAATTGGGATGTGATGCTGAGGGCACTTCTACTGTTTGGTCTTCCTGCCCAATCATTGCTTTTTACTTGGTAATGTCACCTCTTATTTTCCTACTTGCTGGAATCTCCCTGCCAAACCTTTCTATCCCATTCCCAATATTCTTTCACACTAAAAATAAAAGAGTCTCCCCTCTAGAATCATTATTGCCTCATGCCCTTTTTTTTGATTTTTTTTCTATATGGATGTTTTCTTCAGCCTCAGTTGCTGCTAAAATTCGCTCTTGGCTGCAGTGAATCATGGCATTGTTCAATCAGTCATGTTTGCACAGTACTTTAGAAACTGGTTTGATGAAAGGTGCTCTGCCAAAGAAAAGCTGAACTCCTTAGCACTCATTCTGAAATGCTAAGGGTTAAAATACTGTCAAGTCTGACTAATGCTATTTCTTTGCTAAACATGAGCAACTAACAGGTATCACCAATCATTACTTAACAATTTCTTGTTCCTCCAAAATGATATGAACACATCATGGTATATTTGCAGCACTTTTGCTTCCTCCAAAATCAAGGAGAAAGTTTCCACTGATAGGAGAGTTGCAGATTTTAGCTCAAGATACATTTTAACGAGTGTGAATATGGGTTACAAAATCCAGACTTAATGAGCACTGCTGTAGGAATTACTAGTTGGTAACTGAAGGCAGCCTTTCACTCGAAACACCAAAACAACTTTTTGTTTGGCTCCCTACACATTTTATTCTACGTTGCATATGGGCAATTTGCTAATTTAGATATGATCCTGGGGATGGTTTGCTTTAAACAAAACAAACATAAAATTAACCCATTTTTTACTGTACTGGTTAGGGCATCTGCCCCGATTACATCTGGGATACAGCCAAACATAATGCTTCCTCCAGGGATTCCTGGAGACGTTTTCAACGAAATGGAAAAAGAGACTCTTCACAGATGAAGATTTATTCTTCTCCCAGAGGTGTCTGTGAACATTTGAATTGAAAAAAGAAAAAAGAAAAAAAAAAAGTTTTATTAAATGACAACGTACTGGAGTTTACATGCGGTTTTAAGGACAGCGTATAGGAAAATTATTAATGATTGAGTCTGAGTATTGTACAGCTCTATAATAAAAGACAGAGACTGTCCAGTATCCTGAAGAGAAAACTCAACACAGATTCCTTCAGGCATTATATGTTTTTCAAAAGTAATCTCAGGATTGAAAATCAAATCTATCAAGAAATAGAAATCGAGCAGCTTGGGACCCTGCCAGCCAGCCTGGTTTAAGGTATAGCTAAAGTAGACTGAAGATTATCTTCAAGGAATGTACTGAAGAGCAACAGAGCACTAAATGAATATAAAACTATTTCTGGGACAGGAGCTGCTGAAAAACTCATCAAGTTATCGTAATATAACATGGAAAAACTATGTAAAAAATCACTGCTTCTGTGCAAAAGAGTTTCAGTCAAAAAGCTTTTTCTCTTTTATTTATCACTGAGTATTCATATGAAGGTTCCTGGACTTTGGGATCTTTGTCCATGAGAAGTGCAGCAGCTACTCTGTGAATGTCAGTCCTCCAACATCACTCCTTGCCCTCATTCCCTAGGGCTGTGTTTAGTCTTTTTCTCATAAATCTCATCCCCAGTCTTATCTCTGTTACAACCAGAATAATGCAAATTAGTGACAACAGCTGTGATGTTTTCTTTAGCGTTTACGATCAAAAGGAAAGGATGAACGTTCTCAGTATATTTACTTTTCCAGGAGAAATGGGAGGAAGCATTATTTTCAATCTTACATCAAATGTAATCAGGGCCCAAACTAAGTTGCGTATTTCCATTTGACAGACTTCAAAGTGATCTCTGCTCAATTTCTGACAACTTTCCTATGGATCATTTATCATGGTAATGTTTATCAAACTAGTTTTGTAAGTTTTCCACATTTTATTTTAGAAGTCCAGTTTTTGTCCTGAGGTATACTTCCTGACTGAACAAAGAAAACAAGAAACTATGAGACCTGATAGTAGCCTTCCAGTATCTAAAAATGGCTAATTTGACTCTTCAGTAGGGTCTGTTGTCGTAGGACAGGGGGAAATGGTTTCAAAATAAAAGAGGGGAGATTTAAACTTGATATAAAAAGGAAAGTTTTTTGTTTTGGTAAGGGTAGTGAAACGTTGGAACAGACTGCACATAGAGGTGATGGGTATTGCATCCCTGAAGACCTTAGCGATCAGTATGGATAGGTTCTGCCATCTTCTGTCTCAGTATGTTGCTCTGAGCAACATGATGAACTTTTCAACTTTTTCAAATATAAAATAAGTAAAATGAGAGTATAAAATAAAAATGCTAATAGCACTAGTAGGATTCTGGAGAGGAAAATGAAAGAAAGCTTTGTTTTTGAGAGAGAGAAAAAAAATAATTAAGAAAAAAACTAAACGTACCTGAAGTAAATCTGACTTGATCTAAATTTGAGCTGCCTTGGAGAAAGAAAAAAACTGTGTCACACTATGAAACAACCAAATGAACCAATCTCCCAGCTAAAAGATTTAGTACAGAGAGTTAGTTTTAAGCTAAAGAAGACCAGCTCTTTAATCTTTTTGCTTGATTTTCCTTTTAAACACAGTCATCCATTTAGCTCCCTGCTGTCCTCATGAAGAATTTCCTTATGATGAAATCAGGGTTCGGAGATTTATTATGCAACGAGGAGAGTAGGTTCAGGCTGATAAAGGCTTCCTGGGTGAGCGAAGGATGCTTAATGCCAGGGAAGATACTCTTTTAATGTGAGGTTCTTGACCATTTATTACATAAAAATGTTAATCTGATAGCGTTTCTAATCTGCTTGTTATCAGCAGTGGTTGCTTGGTGTTAAAGACAAGATAAAAGCAAGAGCTGAAGAAGCAGATTTGGGAAGCACTCACTCAGTTAGCATGCAGGATACAACACACCTGCTTCCCATTTATCTGTTCCTGCAGAATAAGGAGGAGAAGGCTCTCGTTTGCGATAACACAGCTGCTCAGCCGTCAGATTGGGCCTGGTGTGCAATGCTAAAAGGACACTGCACAGGAGATAAGCTGTGATAAAAAGACAGGGGCAGGCACTTCCTAGGAAACTCTGCAGAGCAGAGGAGGATTTGCTTTGCCTGTCATTTCAAGGGGTTCTCCAAATGCAAAATATTTAATCTTCTCTTACCTATCCACGTCTTCACCCCAGAATGTTGCGTGTGCCACAGAATTAATGAAGTCCAACATTCTACCAGTTTCCATATCTGCTGTCCCTAGAGTTTGTCCACGCTAATGCCTGGGTTTGTTCTCCCTGTGAAATCCCAGGAGGCAAGAGACGTTGAGAACTCTGACCAGCCCTGGCTTTCATGCATGCAGAACCAGTTGCTGGTGTAAAAGAGAGTGACTGGCAAACCAGGCTGCAGTCTGCTCACAGGCTCAGAAGTTATCAGGAAGGGTGGCTCAGAGGACAAGCACTGTTATCACATAAGCCTTGTTTCCTAAGAACACCAAGATAAAGGTTATATCTCTCTGCAAGACCAAAATACAATCTTTTTCTGGATGGAATGGACTCAATAGCAAGGTTTTTTTTAGTTTTTGTTTTGTTTTGTTGACTTTTAAGTTTACACAAACATTTGTAATCAGTGGAATACTTCATTTCAGAAGATACTGAGGGCTAAATTTGGCTTCTTTAAGATGATAACATGACCAGTCCAAGTTTTTCCTGATGAGGGAGACCTGAACTTATTTTCTACTCTGAAAGTCTTGTTTTCCACAACCTAGATGAATACTGCAGATGCCAACCACTTTTTATTTTACTTTATTTTAAGGCAACCACTTCTTACCCAAATGAAATATTTTCTGTGAAATTTCTGTCAAAATCTGTATACTACCTTAGAAAGAGGTTACTTGGCAGTGTAGCATCTGCTAGCACAAACACACTATTGAGAAGTTACCAGCTATGCCATGGGCTGGAATGGGTACAGTCTGTGCAGCTGCACACACATTGGCTTTACTGTAAACTATGGGGAAGTCCTGGAATCCATCCATGAACCACATAAATATTAAACAACATTGACTTCACTAGCTACTTTGAGATTACAGGGTAGTGTGGAAGTTGGCTCATCAAAATGAGATAAATGGGCAGAGCTGGGTGGGTTCCTCATGGATGCTGCCCACAGTTTTCTATGTGGTGCGGTCAGTGTTGTACTAGAAATACTGTACCAAACCAGGTACTGCACTTTGGGCACAACAACCCCATGCAGCGTTATAGGCTTGGGGATGAGTGGCTGGATGAGTGTGAAGAAGAGAAGGACCTGGGGATGTTGGTTGATGCTTGGCTGAACATGAGCTGACAGCGTGCCCAGGTGGCCAAGAGGGCCAACGGCATCCTGGCGTGCATTAGAAATAGTGTGGCCAGCAGGAGCAGGGAGGTGATCATCCCCCTGTACTCAGCACCGGTGAGGCTGCACCTCGAGTACTGTGTTCAGTTTTGGGATCCTCACTATAGGAAAGATGTTGAGGTCCTGGAGTGTGTCCAGAGAAGGGCAACAAAACTGGTGAGGGGTCTGGAGCACAAGTCTTATGAGGAGCATCTGAGGCAGCTGGGATTGTTCAGTCTGGAGAAGAGGAGGCTCAGGGGGGACCTCATTGCACTCTACAACCTCCTGAAGGGAGGTTGTGATGTAAAAGGGTCTGGCCTCTTTTCCCAGGCAAAGAGCAGGACACGGGGAAATGGCCACAAGTTGTATCAGAGGAGGTTTAGGTTACATAAGGAAGAACTTTTTCTCTCAGAGAGTGGTCAGGCACTGGAATGACCTGCCCAGGGAGGTGGTGGAGTCACTGTCCCTGGCAGTGTTCAAGAGGCATCTGGACGACGTGCTGTGTGATATGGTTTAGTGCTAGTGGTGGCAATGGTGATGAGGAGACGGTTGGACTAGATGATCTTGTAGGTCGTTTCCAACCTTGTGATTCTATGATTCTATGATTCTATGAAACCTTGTATCCTACTAAGATTTCTTTATTCATGTATGTTAAATTCAAGGCAAACACAGATTAGCAATTCCATATCATAGACATATCAATTCACAAAGAAAGCCATGCTTACAGTGAACAAAACTCTCAAAGACAAAGCATGCCTAATAAAATTTTGAGTGTATGTCACTTAGTCAGACATTCATTTGCTGATTCCCTCAACTGCATTTCAAAATGTTTGTATTGGAGAGAAACTCAGCTGACAGCACAGAGCACTTGAAGCTCTAAATTTCCCTAAAGAGCACAAGAAATTTTAGCTGAGGACCTCCAAGATTCCCCAGAGTAACCAGCCAACGCCTTGCTGCAAAGATTGTTCAGATGAAGGATCTGTCTTGAATTTAGATCTGGGAGTTCTTTGCTCATATCAGCAGTCAGAGAAGACTTCACAGGTGTAGGTTTCTGAGGAATGATGTATCTGGACAACATATGATCATTTCGCACCAAAATTCAAGTTTATCTGATAAATTTAAACCCCATAATATTCATTTTGTTTTGGGAAACAAAGCAAAAATCTACCAGATTACAGATGTATGTATATAGAGCACAAACAAGAATAATGTCAGATAATGAGTTCCTGAAGATGCTGAAGGGACTGGAGCACCTATCCTGTGAGAAATGGCTGAGAGTGACATTCCAACTTAGAGAAAAGGAGGCTCAGGGGAGAATCTCACCAGTGTTTACAAAAATAAAAATTGAAGGGAGGGTGCAGTGAAGATGGAGAACAGCTGTTGTCAGTGGTGCCTAGTATCAAGACAAGAGGGAATGGGCACAAAATAGAGGTTCTGTTTAACAAGAGGTTCTGTTCAACATCAGAAAGGATTCTATGCTCTTTGGGTGACTGAAACTTAGAGAGGTTTCAGAGTCTTCTCCTTGGAAATCTTCAATTGCCATCTTTCCATAGTCCTGGGCATCATGCTCTTCTGTACAGAATTTGGACCAAATGATGCACAACGTCCTTTCCAGCTCTAACCATTCAGTTATTCTGTGATTTTCAACTAAGTGTTCTCTCATTTACCAGGCAAACATCTGTGTAAACATCCTCTGTATCAGGTACTAAATATGTTAACATTTCTGGGGCTGCAGGAGATGGTTCTTTCTATGGTAGAAACTTGAGTGCCTCTGAGTTAATGGAGTGTGTTAACAAATGGATTCCAACTGAATTCCAACTCTAGTGGTAGGATGCAGGAAAGAGAGAATAATAAGAGAAACAGTCACAGGCACAAAAACCCATGGCTTTATACATCAAGTCCAACATCCAAAAGCAAATTGGAAGTCAGCACTGGCTGCTGAGAATAGGTGTCATGTGTGCTATACGCCAGTTCTACTAAGTAAGCAATCAATATATTTACTCCCTGGATAGAATACAATTTTGCTGTTGTGACAGTGCTACTACTTTGTAGAAGAAAAATGACTCCATTGAGTTTGTGATCCCTATCTGCTTAGAGTTCTCAGTACTGTAAAGATATTTTTAAAGATAACTGAAAATCGTAAATTAACAGAGTTAATATTGCAGTACACTAAAGCAAAGAAATTCAGATGCAGAATAAAATCCAATGACTAGTGATTAGCCTAATCTGTTTTACTAAGATACTGCCAAGCTATGTTCAAGGCTTCAGCGGCCTGCACTAACTCTGCAATACTTAGGGATTTCAGGATGGATTAAAGATTTTTGCTGAATTTTCTTTCATGTTTGTTATCTCATCAGCGTTCAGATTTCCTTTCCTTTCCTTTCCTTTCCTTTCCTTTCCTTTCCTTTCCTTTC
>NW_024962265.1:4596679-4708181 GCF_019238085.1 Lagopus leucura | reverse complement strand
TTTATTTCAATGTTATGTATACAAATTTGGTTATGTATGGTGTTCAGGCTAGTCAGCAGATGACAATCACAAGTTACAGCTCTGTTACTCAGATCTCATTAGCTATGGAGAAGAGAGAGAAGAAAGGAAGTTGGAAGCAAATCCATGGAACAGATGCTGACTTTGAACCAGAAATGAAATAAAGTAATGGTGATGAGGAATGCTGTTGCAAACCTACAGCTTGATAGAAGTGTTCTGCATCTCATACAGGATAGCACAGAGAGTTGAGAGAAACAGAAGCAATGATTCTCTTCTGGGAAACTCTTGAAGAACTTTGTAAAATTATGGCAAAACCAACCTAGAGATATATTTTTCTTATTTTTCTTTTTGTCCATTGCATTTTATTACTGGGAGATTAATGAGAAGCTGAAGATTAATGCAGTCTATTCTTATAACCTGTTCTCCTCCTCATAAATCCCTTATTATTATACATGCAGTAAGCAGCATGTTGCTTCCAGGTTGGATGGGACCCTGGGCAGCCTGGTCTATTAGATAAAGAGGGCCCTCCCTGCGGCAAGGAGGTTGGAGCTTGATGATCCTTGAAGTCCCTTCCAACCCAAGCCATTCTACGATTCTATAATTCTATGGAAATATCCTTTTTGGATCAACTTTTGATCTAAACATATAGATATTTAAATACAGTTGTTGAAATCAACTGAAATAGTTCAAAATTACTAAGATAGAAATTTAGTTTTTGTTTCTTCTTCATGGGTAAGTAGTTTTTGTACTTACGTCTTTTGTTTAGAGACAGCTAGACAGCCTTTATTTTCATTCTTAATCTGTCTGTCTAAAAACTCAATGAGCTAGCATCACAGCTCACCTCAGCTGCCAAGAGAATACACACATGGAAGCAGCAGACAAAAAGCCTCAATGGACTCATATCTGCTATGGTTCAGGAAACAATGCATCTTGTAGACATGATGGAGTTAACCATGAGGTACCTGAACACCTCATATCTATGGACAGCCTTTTTTTCCCACATAAATATTAGTTTTATTTTGCCATTATACAAAGCTGAAGAATCATTGGATTAACTGATTTATTTAGCATAATTCAGAACACTTGTAGACAAGTGAGAAACTGAGTCTGGGTATCTGAAGTCCTGCTCCACTTAGCTGTTATACCTGCCCAGGTGGCCTCTCACTCTTTCACTCTATGGAGTAACACATCAGATAAGAAATATCGTCCTCAGTGGCAAGAGATTCACAAGCTTCCGATGTACAGAGAGGTCAGAACATCCCTACCAAGTGCTGTCCTGTATTATTCTCATATGTAAAATTATTTGGGTACAAAATAATAAAAGCAGGAAAGGAGAAGAGCTGTTCTTGAAAGTTTTTTCTTATTATGCAAAAATAGAGTCCAAAGATTTTCCAGGGAATTGTTGTGTTAAATAGCCACAGTTGTAAATTTTGAATTCATAAATGAATGCAAATGTGTAGTTGTCATAATTGGCAGATGACACCTCCTGAAGGATAAGCATGTACTCTTCCCCAGTGAAGGCAGCATGCAAGAGTTGCATCTCCTGAGATTTCTAATGTACTAATTCTTTGGCAATTCTTCCTAAGGCAGAACTGTTTTTAATTTAGAAGACGTCAACCTACTTGTACTAGTGGGAGAAATTAATAAGCCAAGGATGCAGGTCGGCTGTACTGTAATATTGAGTAGATATGTCTCCATTAATTGCAGGATTGTCTGTGCTCACTTAAAAGCTGTTCAGTTTCAGAGCTTGATCCTTTTGCCTTTGCTAAGATAAAATTCCCCTGAGCTTCTAATGCCTCCTCAGCTTCTGACCCTGCAGAGGTGGGTTTGTTTCATGTCTGCATGCACCTATTTCTTCTATCTGCATAGCACAGATATTCATGCCCCCTTATACTAACCGCGATTGTATTTATGTATTCTGAACATTTAGAAAATGCTATTTTATTGATGAGGAATTAAAGCAAAGGGAATCTAAGGGTCATATTAAAATGGCCTCAATTGTAACAAGGGCTTTTGATATCATATTTTCTCCCGGCTTCTCTAAGCAGCTCCCTATATGGTGCCTTATGAAGGTGTCACTGTAGTTCTTCAGAAGCATCCAGCTCTTTCATCTGACCAAATATGGGTGCTTCATGCTGCCTGACTATAGCCATGAGTGTCTTGATTATGATGACACAGTTAATCTATACCAAAAACAATGCTTAAATTCAAATATCAGCACTTAGCCTGGTACTTTTCTGACAACTTTCTGACCTTTTCCCACTGCAGCTCGCCTAAAGACTCCATGTAGGAGACAGGGGGCATTTACTGAAGTTGTCAGTCTATTCTTCTGAAGCAGAATATTTAGGAATACCCTGATCTGAAGAGCTAGATGCCATGAGTAGGCTTACAGTTTTATCAGATTTACTCGCATACATACATGAGAACAAATAAAGTCCTTCAGTTTTCCCAATCCACTTTTTCTTCATTATTCCACTGCAGTAAGCAATCTATTGTCTTCTAGACTGCCTTATTCCCCACATTTAGCAACTTTATTCACACTACTAAGTGAATGATGCTTTCTGAATACCACACACATATTATATACAATTAACTTCCTAAATCCACTGTGAGGTTAGGGTAATAAAAAGTTGCCAGAGTTACAAGGAGATTTTCAAACTTCTATGCAGGAGCTTACAGTTAACTTCCAGTCATATCCCTTATAACCAAAAGGACAGTGTGGTCTAGTGGTTGATCTAGACCAAGACTCAGATGGTGGCTGAATTATTTATAGCTCTGGGCAGACACACCTGCTCTCTCTGCCTTTGTCTCTTTTCACTCTTTGTATGTCTCTCTTTTTCAAAAGGATACTTTTTGGTAGAGACCTTTCTCTTTGTGTACAACACTGCACCCACAAAAGCCTCGTTTCAAAGCAGGATCTCCATAATGGCAGTATCAACAATAAGCATCTACTTTACAGTACAAATGGCTGCAAAATGGTTTATAGCAAAACAATGTGGAGACAAATTAATTTGAGATATTTAAGGTTCAGAAAATTTGATGATTCAGTCTAATTGGACACATTAAACAAACTGTATTCAAGGGATGTTCTCCTGGCATGCTGTTTGTTTTTTTTTTTCCTTTTCCTTCTTAAAATGAGAAATCTGGTTAATTAAATTTACTTACTAAACAGCTTGTATTACAACAGTATAAAATGACAGATGTCTTTCATAAAATTTGTCATATTGTGGTAATTTTCTCCTATCCCCCAAACACTGGGTGATTATGGACATATATTCTCTTGTTAAAAATCTATCTGTCACAATTACTAATGAATTCAACACTAACATGTTCCAAAAGGAAAGGTGTTTCACATGAAATGTAGGAAAGTTTTCTGTGACACCATTTCTCACTGCAACTTTATTTTGTGCGCTGTTAGCTGCTTGCAGAATATTGCATAATTTTAAAGGTTTATACTTAGAAAGGCCAATCATGTATTAATTCATTTGGTATTCATTGAGAGACCTTTAATCATGATGGATTAATTTATTATAAATGCGGATATAATATGTTATTTCATAATATCACCACTGCAATTTAGCAATTAAACAGTCTGTTATTATTTCAATCACTGCCCAGATCTCTATCATGATACAATATTTTGTTCCATGGTGAATTATTTTACACTACATATAGGACAATGGATTTTTCTGAAGAGTAAAGCTTTGGGGATGCAGGAATATAGAAGAAAATACTTTGCTCTGATATTCTCCTTTATCTCTGAGATCATTCATCCTAAATACTTAGAGACAGCTAGTCAAAGGTTTTAAGTGATTACAGGTCTGATCCAGAACTTGCTGAAGTGAATGCCGCAGTCAGCCTCTTTGACCCCATCATGAGAGGGGTGTAAATACTTCACAGAAAAAGGAAGTGAAGAGGACAAAAATCAGGAAGGCACACAAATTAAGTGCAGTCTAGGGTAGCAAGCAGAAATGGTTAGGTACAAAGAAGTCTAACCTGTTATTATTTGAAAGTTGAGTTACACTCCTTTACTGCTAATTTGTACTCCTACTTCCTAAACAGAGAAATACGGGGTTTCCAAATTGTCAGGGACAAGGCAAAAATAGAAAAAGAAATACACTGCTGAGCCTGAATTCTTGCACAACACTTTCAACTTCTGACACTTTCAAGTCAGAACAGGAACTGGGGGGGATTTATGTTGATCCAGTTTTACCAAAGGTTCAGTTGTGTAACCATTATGGTCACTCATATGGAAGAACTCTAAAAAGAATTTGGCTGAGAATCCTAATTTCCATACTGCACATGTTAACCAATGTATTTCAGAAATGAGGTATCTCTCTCACAGTAAGTGTGAAAAGAGATAGAGTCCCTGTAAAGTGATATCCAACTATTCCTCTTTGTTCTGTTTGGCCTCATTTCTTCCTCAAGCACAGGCTTGAGAAGTGGTAGAAGTTGCCAACCCTGTATCTTTGATTGGACACTTGGGAACAAATTGATCTGTTACTTTGAGTTCATTTTTTAAACTCCTTCTATTGACATTTAAGTAACCGATTCTTCTCCATCATTGTTAGCTGTCCTTTTTCCTGACTGTCAAGAGCTTGCTAAATTAAGATTCACAACCCAGGATAGTTTTCATATGAACCCAAAAGGAGTCAATATGTTTACTTAGATAAATGGTTATTTTACAAGGCAGTGTAAAATGCATAATTTTCTGTGGTATATAAAGCCATGAAGCACAATCCATCATGAGTGACTCATTTAATCTCAGATATATCAGTGGATGCCTTCTTGAAAGAGCAATCTGAAATAAGAGATTAATATTAGGAGATCTGGAAAAAAAAGTGGCATAGAGAGCAAGTGAAGAGATCAGAATAAAAATGCTAATAACGTATACTCGATCATATGATAAAGATCAAAAAATCCTTTTAAATTTTCCAATACGTCATCCTCCCAGCCCAACATTCACTCCCTCAAGAGCATTTTCTGTTGCGTATCCCTCTCGCGTTTGGGCTGGATAACAGAACTATCTGCAACAGGAGATGAGGAGTGTTTTTTACAGGCTAACAAATCTGCTAGAACCAATGGTTTTAATCTCTCCTTGGCTACAGAATCAAAGCCAAGTTCTCTGCAGGTGTAAATGGGATCTTCTCCACTGCCTTAGGTGGAGTTTTACTCATTTACACCATTAAAGAATTTGGCGCTAAGGATGTTGAGATCAAAAGGTTCCAGTTGGCAAAGGGATGCGGAAGAGAGAATCTGTCTGGGGAAACATTCTGGGAAGACTTATATATCCTGTGGAAAGAGGACTTATTTTTTCTTCAGAGGAGTCTGGTATTGATAAATCCAAATTATATTAATTTTTGGCACATCTCTTCTGACCCTGGTAAATCTAAACTGGACAGCTACAGAAGAAGCTTTCCAAAATCCTGTAGAAAGGAAACACAGTGGATGTGGTCTTCTACATGTATTTTTCACACCATACTTTATGCATAGTAATATGCATATGTTTTTAATTTCCCCTGAGGTAGTGGTGGTGTGTATTGTTCTTTTAATAAAATCAAGCTACTAACTTGCTCTGCCATAGCTGCTTGCATAACACGTACTGAAAGATGCAGCATTGTTAATAGATGTGTCTGCATGATGCCACACGCTGAATTACCAGAAATAATTTTCACCTAAATTGGAGCTCCTGCATATGCAATGAAGCCTATTCTATTATTATTTCTGAGACAAGTGAGAAAGATCTGTTTATTTGTTAATAATCATTTTGGGAGATACGGGAAGCAGTGAAATATTAAGACTCAATTAGAAAAATTATCTAAACTGACATTTCAAGTGAGTCAAATAACATCTCCTATCCCTTGCTCCGTTAAATGTATGCAGACAAGTTTTCCAAAGGGACTGCATCAGTATATTTGCACTTTTATATCTTTGGATGCATATTCGGAATGCAATTTGCTCCTAGACAAGGATGTACTGATGAATACCTGCTGTGCTTACTTGGATAGATACAGACATGGAAGCTTGTTTGATCTGAAAGTCAGCTCTATTCCAGCAGCCATCTTCAGGTCTCCATAGATCAGTACCGAAGAAGGAAAAAAGTTTCTTTCTTGAATATTACCCTTCATGTAAGGGAAGGATTCGGCACCAGAGTTGCTCCATGTTGTATGAATGCGGGCCTAACCTGCTGTCCTGTCTCCACTGGTGGCCAAAAGTATAAGTGTGGAAAAAGCTCTAAGAACAAAGCAATACTTTCCCATCTTTCCAAAACTGATCGTTCAAGGATGTCCTGTATATATATCCATATGCTCCATTTTTATTGCTCAGGTTAGTGGTGTTCTTTCGTATTTGAAAGTTTTCTGCTTAATCTGTACAGTTGTTCACTACTAAATGTTCCCTTTTCCTCTTTTCAAGTTCCATGTATTAGGGTTGACAGGTTGTGAAAGTGGGCACCTGAAGTTCAAACTAGAGCAGCTGAGTTCTCTGAAGAGGAGGCTCCCTTTGTTCTGTGTTTGCGCTAGCTGTACATCCAGTAATATATATATAAAAAAAAGAAGGCTATGATTGTGGCCCAAGCACTACTGCCTGATCATTCATAGATGTTTAATTGATACTGTGTTCCCCTGAAGAGCTCTGGGTTGTGCCAACTCCCTCCTTCAAAATGCCTAAGCCTGGGTTGAGGGACAGTAATTATCAGGGCTGTGCCAACTGCAAGATTGGATGCTGCTGGTCTGGAGTTGCAGGGAATGTGTGCAGATGGATACAAGTGATGCCGTGCCTTGGGTCCATCCTTGGGTCTCTAGGGCAGTCCTTGACTGTTTTATTCCATACTACTGACATAATCATAGATGTGTAACCACAAGCAAGATATAGACAATGCTGTGGCATAGATCCCTGTCACCAGAACTTTCAAAACTATTTTATTACCTCCTGTTTCACTTGTCAGTCCTGAGAACAAGTTCTCTCTTTCAGGAAAATTAATTTTAAGGCAGTAAAGGAAGCTGTGTAAAGAAACTCTGAGGCATACAGAATGTTTTGAGTTAGGGAGTTCTTTTGACTAATTCTGCAAAGTGTGAAAATTAGTTCTGTTTGAGAGTTTTGTGTCCCGCTTCAGTATCATTTAATTTTCTCTAATGCATTTTGTGAAACTTGTACAGAGATATAAATTTAGATAAGAAAACCACTAGTATGGTCCACAGATTACCATATATGTTCTAGCGAAACGAGTCAGACTCTGTGAGAAAGATTTGCCTGAGGTTTTTTGTAGTTTGAGGTATGAGGTTGACAGGAAATAGCTGGAAAAATCACAGCTGCATTTTCACTCTTGGATTCAAGCAAAGATAAGTAGTTGCAGCACTAAAATATATTTTTTGCTGTTGAAAGAAGAAATCAGAACGAAAATTAAACTATGACAATATTGTTCTATTTTATTATGATCAGCTTGTCTTTACATACAGAAGTGGTTGATTATCCTTGCTCTGCATTATATAGCTCTTTGTTTAGATAAAGGCATAAGCTGACAAGGTTTTTAAATTTTCCAAAAAGTAACATCTGTGAAGTAGATTATAAATCATCCTGAAAGGCAAAAATTTATCTAAAGAAGAAGAGTACGTGGATAGAGCATTGCCTTCCAGGAAATTATTTTATTGGCTCATTAGAACACGTTATTTGTGATTCTTCTGCAAAGAAGAATCACCTGGATCTTTATAGGTCAGCAGTTGGAGCTGGGAGAACTTTATACAGAGATAAAATGAGCAAGTTTGAAACTTCCAAAACAAGACAGGATGTTTTCTGTAATAATACAGTTTACTCCCATTACAGACATACAGAATATGGTTAGTGCTAATATAGAATTCCTGATTAAAATTATTTTGTCTGTTGTTAAAGTGTTGTGCATGCTGGATCAGTACCTTCTCGTGCCTTTGAGGGCTATTCAGGCTCTAGAAAATATCATGCGCTGTTCCGGCTCAAAAGGCTTCAAAGAGGTCACTGATTTTTTATTAACCAAAGATCTGGAAGTCTTTAGTTATATAAGTGGAACTTTGATCATTCTCAACAAAACAAAATGAAATGAGCACTAATGTAAAAGTCCTATATTATACTGCAGTTTTGTTGTGGGCATAAATACGCTTGCGTGCCCAAAACATGATGGCTGATGGGCTTTGTAAAGCATGCCTGTTTTGTTTTGTTTTGTTTTGTTTTCTTCTGGTTTTATTCATAATTCATTTAATAATAAAGATTTCAGCTGCGATGGAGTCTTTATCCTACCATAACTGGGGCTTCTGAATACATAACTTCACTAAAGCAACCCAAATGATGAATATGAGCTGAAGAACAGAAGCCAAATCCTTCTAGGCACTGTATATATATGCTTGCCAGAAAAATTATGGCCAGTCAAAGGAGCAGGAGATGGAAAGTAGCCACCTCTGTTTTGGCACTTGAAACCCACTGAGACCACTATACAAGCCTTTCCTACTTGGATCTATATAAGTACATTCTCAAGCTCGATTCAGGAATTGGGAGCAGCAGAGATTGCTTATTTATGAATTACTTAGCAGTCCCTGATGCAGCAGTTGCCATAATGCATAGCCTTGATGCAGCTTATTCATACTTCTGGCAAGAATTATCCTCATGGGGAGCTGTGCTTTTGAATGTGGCTGGCCAGAATATGAACACACTTTACTGCTTCTCTTGCAGAGTATGAGTATACTCACTCTGGGGGCAGTTTTAGCATTCGGCCCTGTGCCTGGACATCATTACTATTGGGCACTTAGAGTGAATACAGTCACACTGACCAAAGTCTGTACTGAAAAGATTACATTCTCCCAAACCAATATTTTCAATTTGGCCCTCGTGTTTCTGACGGCAGGAAACTTTTGGAAACACCAGGAGCTGTGTTTGCTGTAAACAGCATTGCCTGAAAATAAAACTGGTGAATATCACAGGTTTCATGAAAGCAAGATAATGCACAAATATTGTACCCCTGTTTAAATGGGATGAGCTGCAGGGAAGCAGTTAAACAATATGTGTTATATATGGCACTGCTGTTAAGCATCTCTTCTAAGTAAGTACCTGGTTCAAGAGTTTGGGGTAAATAGAATTGACTTTAAATGCAGAGGAGAATATTTTCCCAGTTACACTGCAAACAGTTTACTATTTATTTATTTATTTTAAATTTTAAGATGTTATTCTACTTAGAAGTGGGACTGTTGAACAGACATCAACACTACATGCAAGTGTACTCTAAATCATGCATGGAAAAGACATTTGAATTTCAAGCAGTAAATATTCCTACTTTTATCATTATTGCAGTAAATTGGTTTGGGAATAAAGGAATATAAATAATCTAAATACCAACACATATATGGTATCTCAAGTTGTTGTATTCACTGGACCTGTACTGGTTTGTTTGCTTGGAAGAAGGCATTGACTGAAGAGAACTATAATAATTTTGCAGCAACACCTTCGCTCACTTGCTGAACTTCAAGAATTTCTGCAGTTGCAGTGGCTTCTACGGGACTTTTCCCATACCATGCTCTTAAGCACATAATTAAGGGCCTTATTTGATGCCTGAACAACCAGTGTAAATTTGTGTTGAATACATATTATTTTAGGGACCAATTGTAAGCTCATTAAAATGAACAGAAAGGATCAAGCTTATGCTGGATCAGGCCTTGTCTCAGGACTTTCATTGGAGAAGATTCATTTTCCCTTGTTTACTCTCTTATAGGTCACTGAATTCCCAGCCTTGAAGTCATTGATTTTATTGTATCATCAACGAAGTTGGAGATTTGCCATTGAAATTAAATGGGTGGGGCATGAAGAAGAGAAAGTATAATCATGGGCATTTTGATTCTGGGTTCTGGGTGCTTGAAAAGCAAACAAAGAAAGCAGGCATGCTCATGAATTCATAGGCACAGAATAGCCTATGTTATAGTCCACTGTGTGTGCCATGCAATGTGTTTGGTAATGTGCATTGCTTTTCTTTAGAACAGCGGTGGATACAACTGACTCCCCTTCCCTCGACACCCAGATTAATAAATCTCCCATTTGTCTCACCTGTAGTTACACTAAAGCTGTTCTCAACAGCGTTAACATCTGCCATGGTCATTCTTTTGGGGTGAGAAAGGCAGAGCATTTTCAGTGCTCCATTTGTGAACACAAGTTAAGTAAATCTGTCACTTGTGTCCAATTATGGGTGAGGGTTTTACAACAGAATCCTTTCTAAAGCTGAACTGACATAGCCAAACCCCATTTTATGGGCATTCTTAAACTCTTCCCAGCCATATTTAAAATCTTTATGCTAAGAGATGGCAGGTGTCATGTGTTTTCACAGCTGCATTAACAAATGCAATTTTGTGGCAACTTGACCATGCCAGTAAAGCAGTAAATTTCTGTAATCTCTATGGTTAAGAATTTTGCACATGCCTTTGCTGGGAATGTGAAAAGCCCATTAATACATGAGCAGATGAAGATAAAATATCTTCATGGTAAAAGCTCCCCCCCCCCCCATTAAAAAAAATAAAATAAAGGAGTAAAGTTTGGGGATTATTTTAGTGCTTATAAAATGAAACGTGGTAGAGAAAAATGCCAATACGGAAACAAAAATATTTGTTGTGCTCACCCAAACCAGTTTTCTTTTCAAATGCATGCCACCCATTTAGTGAAATGATTGTTCAGTTTACACAAATACTAATATGGGCTTATCTAAAGCATAACTGGGAAGCAAAACATCATACATCCCCTTTCCAAAGAATGCTTGTGCTGATATAACTGTCCTCACTAATCTTTTTGCCAGCTTAGGGAAAGGTTGGCCAAGACTTTCCAATTTCCTAGCACAATTCACAATCACTATTCATTAAATATTTTGCAAATGCCTGGGAGGTCCAGATTTACAAATGTGAGCTTTGTTGTCGGAGCTTGGAGACATTTTGGTGTTATTTAAGGCTGCCAAAGACCCCTAAATCCAGATTAGTTGGCATGAGTGTTGGGTGTGTGTTGCATTGCCTGTAGACCCAGTGGGACTGTGCAAGAAGTTGGAGGATGAACTTAACTGACTATGCACAAAGGTCTGTGTGAAGATGGAATCAACACAATACTCCTTCCTACCCAGCTTTTTAGGTCTTCTCAGTTACCAGCAGAAAGCAGGTAAAAAACAGCAGTTAAATCATGCACAAATCAATCCTTTTTTTTTTTTTTTTCCTGACCTTAAAGTCATTCCAGTAGATATTTCCCAGATTTCCTGTAACATCAATAAATTACAGATTTTTTTTTCTTAAACAAAAATTGAAAAAGAAAGCTATCACTCCAGCATAATCACCTAAATCCGGGGTCTGCATTTTCTAGAAAGTAAAGAAAGCAATCTGCTCAGAGTGCAATACTAGCATGGAAAGGATTGAATTATGGATTGGTCACAGGCCTCTGAAGAAACCACCCCAAAGGTTTTACCATGGGGTTCGAGCAAAACCCATGAATAATGCAGATCAGGCAAGAAAATATCTTAGAATATTTGTGGCTTGTTGTGAGACAGAAGAAGTGGTTTGAAAGTTACATTTCACATCTTCCTCAATCTCATAAGGCTTTATGCAAGCAGCAAGGTTCAGAAGATCAGCTCACAGATGTCTACACTCTGTGTGGCTGCACTGAAACCAAAAAGCCCATTCACAGAATAGCCCTTTGAAGTCACTGGAGTTTTGTCATTGATTTTGAGAGGCCCGGGATTTCCATCGCAATGTGTAAGGTTAAGCATGTGTGTAAGACTTTGAAGGATCAAAACTTAAATGTGTAAACCTGTTCAGCAAGAGTACCCAGCCTTTCATGTCCTGTGAATGTGGTCTCGGTTACTGCTTGACACTGAGTGGCTGCTATTGCTCTTCACTCAAGAGCAAAAGCATGACTGAGTATGCATATGTCCTTCATAATTGTTGTTGAGTTAGGATATGACAAAAGAAAGGCTTTACCAGATCACATTATTTATGGAGTGCCTATGGAAACATTGACTATGTCTGATTAAGAGCCACTATTAATCTATATTTCTGCCTCATGTTATCCAAAATACAGGTGCTGGGCTTTCTAGGTTGCTTACTGTGTCAATGGTGTGCACTGTACCTATAAATCAATCACTGAATATAGCAAAAGTATAATAGACAAAATCACATGTTGGGAGCTCTTTTATTTTATGAGCAGTTCTATTGATTATCGTCACATTTTCTTCTTCATTTTGCCTGACTAGAGACTATTTTGCTCACTTACCTCAGTCATGCCTGATGATCAAATGTTTCATTTTTAATGAATGGCAGAATCCAATTTTTCTAACTTGAATCAAATGTACACTTAGTCTTTAGGACAATGAAGATTAGCTGAGGGAAAAGAGAAATGAATCCTAAAAGAGTCTGATCTGCATTGTGTCCATACTGCTGGATAACTTAGCTATCTAGAGTGGTTTCATGTGCCTGATACCCATATTGGGTATTTGTATATAAAGGAATATATATTTCTGTGCTGACACATTTGATTCTGAAATCAAACAAGTTTTCCTTTTGGAAAAACCTGACTGTGATACTGGCTGTGGTCATCTGTGGTGATCACGCTCTCAAGGCTTTATGAAAAAGGTTGATTCAGCCCTGTTTGCCTCTGTTCCTTTCAATCTGTTGTTCCAGTGTGAGCCCACGGGCATCATCCACAAACATTCATTTTTCCCAAAAGCAAAAAGCTGGGGCCCAGTATGGGGTACAGTGGACACAATAAACCCCTCGACAGCTGGCCAGATGTGATATGGATGTGAGCTGTGCCATAACACTTGGGAGCCAAAGATTTCTCTGTAAGATACTTTCAGCAGTGTAAATACAGCCTTAACTGCACACATTTAGGAAGGCACGTTCTCTGTCTGGAAGCCTTCAAATGCACTTAGCTTCCCCTGTGTAATGAGACTTATATCTGGAGCATCAGCTTATTAAAGTGCTGGTGCCTAAATTAGGTGGACTTCAGTGTACTCATGGCGTTTCATGAATCTCTCATTTTTTAAAGCATTGCAGCATAACTTTTAAATGCCACTGGTCTGCAAAATAGAACAAATAAAACAATCACAGCAGCTCCTTTCACTAGATCAGTTCAGCCTAATAAAAACCATGAGAAACAAGATTAATTGTACATTAAACACACTGCCTGGAATGCACTCGCAACAGCATCCCCCAGCAGCCCTTGAGGACTAATGATATACGTGAGCAACTTTACCCTGTCTATGCAATCCAATCCTAATTTCACTATGATTAGCCTTGTTTTAAGTACACTACCAGTTATATTGGGCTCAGTAAGTCAAAAATACTATGGCTTTTTTTTTCCAGATACGTAATTTACAGTTTTTAGCTCTGTGTCTTCATGGCATAGTTACTCGAGACTCCAAGTGGATGAGGAAAAGATGTCTAAATTAAGCAATGCAACAGTGCAGTTAATTAAGAAAATTTGAAGAGGAGAGGAGGTTAAATGATCTGAGTCTTGGATGTGATGTCCTACAGTGAGAATCAAACAAAACATTTATAAAAAATAGGTCAGATAAATCACTCCCTGAAAGCATCTGCTCATCTCCTTTGTCTGTTAGGGAGCACAAGGTGATTAGCACGGGTGTAGGTGTGTACAGCATACGTATCTAAATTTGGATAAGATGAATCCTGCCTCTGGTGTCCAACAACCATGAACAGAGACCAGACTTTTATATGAGGGTTATACAAGCAGCATGAGACTCCTATATGTGAAACCATATAAAAATGTACATATAGAGCTTCTGGCTTTCTGCCCCTTTGTTACTTCCTCCAAGGAAGAGACAGTAGGTGCAGAAAAGTAGAAATAGAAAAGACTTAGCTCCAAGAATTCCTTCAGCACATAACCTTTAGGATGGGAACTATGCTATCAGCTTCACTGACGATGGGAGACAGAAATCAGGCAGGGATGTCTATAAGTGATAATGGTAGTCTAGAATCACACTCTATGGGGCTTTGCTTCTCCTCTAGCATTTCTCATTTTTGGTAATATTTTAATTTTGTCTTAGAATAAGACATTTATTTTTATTCTTAATTTATGCCTAGTGACCTCATATATAATGTATGCTGTATTTCTTTGAGAGTGAAGAAAGGAGGCATTTGATTATATTTAGGGTTTCATATACTCTGCACAGGATTAGGGTTCCCCAGGAGTCTACAGTGAACTATCTTCATCAGGAGATGAAGGATGTGTTTTCAGCTGCCAGCCTTGTGGAAGGATTGGCTAGTGTTGGCTCAGTCTGTTATCAATCAGTGTATGAGGGATGACTGGAGACTCGGGCCGTTGAGCAAAGGTACAGCTGTTTTGCTTTATTTGGTGATGTGGAGCTTCCAGAGTGATTCTTACTAAAATAATACCAGAGCTAATTCATTAAATGGAAATACAGCAAGCCCCTAATAATGTTGTAAATTATTTGCATCTGGGAGGTAAAAGTCTGTTATTACTAGAATGAAATAAAATATTGTCAGAGGTTAAAATGTAAGAGTTTTGCTATGCCTCTGTGATGCCTAATTCGGTTGACTAGAAATGTAACGCTGATAAAGTGGGCCTAAAGAAAACAAGGAAAGAGACTGTTTCTAATAGAGCGTAATAAGAGGACAAGGAGTAATAATTTTAAATAAATAAAAAAAAAAAAAGTAGATTTAAATTAGATATGAGCTAGAAATTTTTCACTCACTGAGGTTCTGGAACAGGTTACCCAGACATAACATCTGATTCCTAGAGGTGCTCAACTCCAAGCTGGATGAAGTTTCTGAGTGACTTGATATTCTGAAAGGTGTTCCTGCCAATAGTAGGGAGTTGGATCTATATGATCTTTAAAGTCCTATCTTTATTATATGATTCTGTGATTCTATGGTTCTATGAAAGAAATGCTATAGCATATTTGTAATTTCTTCTTGATAGTCCTGAGGAGTCTGTGAATCTGATCTCTCTTAAGAGAAAGAAGCCTGTAAAATCCCATCATTACAGCCCATGGCAAGTTTGAAATTTACCTCAATAGCACCTACTGCATGTAGCACAGACTAGCAGTGACTTTATATGCTGGAGATGTGGAAGAAATACAGAATTATGCCAGCTTTTTCCTGTAAAGAAAATTCATAGCTATGTTATCAGTTTCTAATTATAAAATGTTTTTAATATTTTATTAATCAGAGGGGAGGGAAGATGCCAAAACTTACAGCATTTTACAGAGTAAGGTTATGTGTTGATTTCTGATTGGATGACAAGGTCCTAATAATAAAACTCTTAATTTTATATTACATTCCTCTAGTGATGATAGAAGTTCTTTGCACATAATAGCACCATTTCTATTCAGGAATCTTGTTAACAGTTGTAAACTCAGATTATCATTTTTATTAGCCTAGTGTTTTCTTATTTCTGTGATACTGACGGGAAATTACAGCAAGTTTTCTGCCTTGATTTTTTTTGTTGCATTGAAAGTAATTCCATTCAACTGGAAATTTCCAAACTTTGGGTACTGCTAGAAGCCAACAGCAAAGTGTACAGATTAGTTAAAAACATAAATGTAAAGATTACATTCAAATAGAAAGTAGACTGATTGATTAATATTATTATTTTAAAGATACAGAAGCTGATTGATTATTATTATTTTAGAGATACAGATGACTTCTTATGTTTTAATGCTTCAGAAATTAACTTTTGTTGCCGAACTCAGAATCTCATAGTGACTGTGCTTTACTGTCCTGTTGCTCATTACAGTAACTTTGGCATCACCTCTAATACTGTATATACTCTTGATTACACTCAAGCCCTATTCCTTGCAGCCCTGCCTACTACTGTGCTGCCCACTATGGGCTGCGGTCATCAAACACAAAGGACTTCTCGTGCATCTGGGTGATCACAAAACTCAAATGAGCACATTGGCAGCTGTTTCACTCCATTAGGCCATTTGAGCATTGTACAAGCACTGTTTCTAAAATAAAGTGAGACTATAGCTGCATAATTTACTGTCAACAGCCTACAGTTTATTCATATTACATCAGATACGCTTCTAAGTGTCAGTTGATACTGAGTGAATAAAAACTTATTTCCATAACAAGAACACTGAATTCAATCCTTTTATTCTCCAGTTATAAATGGATGGGAGTTTAGGATTACAAAGGACAAAGCCTAATTTTTTGGCTCCTGTTGTTGGGGGAGGAGGGGAGGCAAGTTATAAGGGCAAAA
Organism: Lagopus leucura; assembly: GCF_019238085.1. NCBI lineage: Eukaryota > Metazoa > Chordata > Aves > Galliformes > Phasianidae > Lagopus > Lagopus leucura. The sequence goes on along the minus strand of NW_024962265.1, from coordinate 4,691,939 downwards.
GAAAGGTGTGAGAGCTACAGTGACCTCATTTCACAAGACACCAACGTTTTCTGCATGAGTAAACTAAATATTTAGAGAAGTATCACAGTGCTTGAAATTGAGGCTGAAATAGGGAATGACAAACTCCTGAAACCCTTAACCCTGCATCCTAACAAAGTTCCTGGGAAAGAATATGATTTTCCATATGGCATTGCCACATCTTTCTCTTCTTTCCAAGAACACAAAGAAGAATGTGTACTCAGTCTCTGATTGCTCCTTATACCCTTTCCTCCTGCACAGTTTTGCCCTATGTGATCATGTCATGCAGTTGGCAAAACAGACTTCTGAGTGTCACATTGAAGATGATTAATTTCAAGATACCACTTTTAAAAAATAAAGGAAAACAGTTTTCAAGAAATTAGAGGACTGAATCACGCTGGCATTCCAACTCCACACCATTTCTTTGAAAAATTCTGATATGTATTCAAAAAGTTTTTCTCAGTACAGCCACAAAGCTGTCAACAACTAACTGTAAAAGCAGTTTTCATTCATGCAGTTTACTCCATATAATTCAATAAAAGCTTACAGGATCAGGTCTTAAGTGTAATGGCAACAAATTGCAGTTAGGAAAAGAGAGATTTTAACAAACATAAGATTCAGTTCTGGGAATACTCAGTAATTTCCTCTTAAATACAGAACAAAGTCAGCCTTCCTGTTGATTTTAGTAGGTGCTGTAACATTTAATACTTCTCAAAATCACATCTGAGAATAAAAACAAATAAAAACAAAATATATGTATGTGGCCCTAAAAGTTTCATAAAAGTTAAAACAAATCAAAAACTGAACACCTCTGATTTCCTATAAAATGCATTAATGTCAGAAAAAGACTAGAAGGCAGATCTCAGAAATCAGGGGACTTATGAGGCAGTAACTGGAATGTGTATAACACAGATCTGATTATTTCTGGCAGGTTTGCATTCATAGGAAATTAGTCAGAGCATCAGACTCATTCTTTACAAAAGCAACGCCAAATATTTAGTCTCAAAGTTTATCACCTTCTTGCAATTAGCTTCTACAGAGATATGTCAAGGTAAGGAGTAAAACAGCTCTCTCCCTGTTTCTCCAGAGGAACAATGCAAAGGATAGCAAGAACTTTACTCAGTGTACAATAAATCCTGGAGACACCGATCCCACTTGATGCAAACAAAAAAAATATTTATTTATTTTTGAAAAGTTTCAGTGTTGCTCTTCCCCATTGAGTAAACAGCTGAACAGGCAGAATGATACCCAAGATCATCTCCTCCACCCCCATCTCCACCCCCATTGTATCTGTGCTTCGGGTAGCATTTGAAAAAAAATCACACACATAAACCCCCAACTCAAATATCTTTTCTGATAGGAGCATGGAACAGCACCCAAAAAACAATCAAGTCCTCATTGTCATAGTGCGACAATCACAGCACCGCTTCTCTTGAGCAAATAGTCAATTCTCAGAGAGAAAAGCATCATGAGGACAGACACGAAAGCTGTTATTATCCATTTTAAGTAATAGGAGAAGGTCACATATCAAGCAGTTACACCTTTTCATTACATCCTAACCCTTCACAGCAGGGGAACTACACTTATGACAGCGTTAGATATACAAAAGCTTTCAGATCCAAAAAAGGAAGAGAAAAGATGGGAAAGGGAACAAAAAAATTAAATTTGTCTTACCAGCACGTTACAGCACCAACTTGCTTGAAGGAATGTTGCCTTTACAGGATTCTCTTTTAATTATCCTGAAAGCAGAAGAGGGGAAAAAAAAAAGAAGACGAAGAAGCAGGGTGGTTAAATTAGCGTGTGCTAGAATCTTTTCAGTTTGTCGCAGAGTAGAAAAATAGAAGAAAAAAAAAATCACACGAAGAAAAAAAAATAGAAAAAGAAAGCTCAGTAATTTAAATTTGCTGTCAGTTCAGGCAGCATCGCTCTGTCCCGCCCCTCTTCCCACTGGGTTCTACTACCTGCAGGGCTGCAACTGACAGCTACTGTGCAAACAAAAAAAAAGGCAAAAAGCATGCTGGGACCATGCTGTCTGCTGTCTGAGTCTCTCTCTACTTCTGATGACTGAAAATCATTAGTGGAAAGGTTCTGTTGTTATTTGCTGGGATTTTTTAAGTTGTGTTCTTTGCATGAAATTTCATTTAATTTTAATTGATACAATGCAGCATATGATAGGAGCTGGTTGTTGTGATTCTGTGCTCTCCTTGAAATGGAAACTAACCTCAACAGATTGATTTTAATAGTATGATATATGTAGAATACATGCAGGCATTTGCCATGTTGCATTTAGCAGGCTGCTTTCAGCCCTTCATGTAATACAGTATACGAAAATGATTGAATAGGAAGTCAGGAAGGACTAAACTCTGGCACAAAAAAAGTTGCCATATATATATATATGTATATATATATATACATACATATTTATGTGCGTTTAGGTTTTCCCACTAAACTTTTTATAATCATATTTTAAGAATAGAAAGTAACAAAGTCAGAGGCACAGTGAACAACTTGCACAATGCTTATGTAAAATGAACAAACTGAAATTCAAAGTACAGCAAAACCTGTGTCTTTAAACAGATGTTTAAAATCACTCTTGAAGGTCTGTGCTATTGACTATTAGCAGACTGCTTACATTATAAGAGTGTGAAATATTTGATGGAAACCAACGTGAAAATCAAGTACAGAAGCTATAAATGCATTTTTATTGCAATTTTAATTGTTGCTAACAGACTTTTAGCAACAGGGCTAAAATCATCCTTCCACAACAAAGAGAAACATAATCTATAACTTCTAACTGTAAATGTATTCACCGAAATATGGTTCCTTCCTAATTATCAAATAAAATTAAAAGAGTGAAATGGTGCTTTCCCTTAATACTTTAGTAGTAATTGCTTGGATCATGCATCAGTAAATATGCAACGTTTTTATTCAGTGACTGCTCTACTTATGCGTGTAACCATAAAATAAAAAGCTGAAATGTTTCATCTTAATTAAATTAATCTCTGTTTTACTCAAAGTTTGCCATTTACACAGAAAGAGACACATGCGTGCTGAAAATATCTGCCATGAAAAACAGGCTTCTAAACAGATTTTTAAAACTCTGCAAAAACAAATTTTTACTATAGCTTCGCATGTTCTGTAGCCTTTACTCATCAAAGTAGCTCCAATTGGATGACTGCTTCTGTCAAGAGCTACGTAACAGAACTGATTGGATAGGGTTTGTCTGACAGCCATCATTAGGCTCCTATTCATTAACTGATTACCATATTAAATTACCACATTCAGCTTTCAAGTTGCTTCTCTTCTATAACCTCCAGACCCCTTCAACAGGTTACCATCTCAAATCTTTTCTGTGGAGGCTAGAAATCTCTCACCATTCCACAGATGAGGATAAAATTGTGTACACAAGTTTCATTTCTTTGCAGTTACCAAGCTCTCTTAGCAGTCTCATGCTGTATACAAGAATTTTTTTTTATCCCCCGTGGGTTCAGTCTCAGTATGGAGGCAAAAGACAGCATAGAGAGTTGTCTTCAAAATGGAAATACAAATAGATAAGGACAGTGAACAGAATTTGGAAGAGCTACGATGGCAGATTCCCCAAGTACTTGGAAAAATGCAGCATTTTTTCAACTAAAATATTGCACACGTTTACACTTTTGTGGCTATGAAGACTTATTTTTTAGCTTTAAAAATGATCGAGTATAGCCTTTTCTTCAAGTTCATTGTTCTCTACCTCCACATCCTTTGTTCTAACCACAAGACTTTCTTTCTCTTTTTCTCCTTGTGAAGAGAAAAGAATGGAAAGGAGGGGGAAAAAAAAAAAAAAGAAAAAAAAGAAAAAAGGTGTTCTTGATAACTTGAAAGAATTTAATCTTTAATTTGGTATTTTCATACATATACTCGTGCACATATGCATACACATGCTCAATTTCTAAATACTGTTAAATCCAACTCACTTATTATTCTTCCATATTTCCCTGCGAAAGTTGAGGGTAGCCTGTTTTTAATGCACTTGGCATTTTGAACAAGGCACTTAGAGCTTCAAAAGACAAATAATTGAATTTGTCTTTAATGGAGCAGGGTAGTGCACTAAGTAACAAAAACTAAAAAACAACAACTAGATTTAGCAAAAACGGAGTGAAGAATGCAATTTGACTAATTGGTTGACAAAAGTGCACAAGAGCTCATAAAATCAAACATTTATAGAATCATCTCACTTGTTCTATTAACTTTAAATAAAAGTAGTGGAAAAGTAAACTGCTAACATAAACCTTTTATAATATAGGACATAAGAAAACACAAGGGCTAGTATTAAGTTGTGTAGAAGAGTATGGTTTGTATCATTGGAAGCTTCCTTCATTTTACAATTTAATAATGCCATATGTTACTATTAACCATCCTATGTTTCTGTTAAAATTTAATTTTAATTAAATGTCATAGGTTTTGAACTTTACAAATAAACCAATTCCGGTACTATGGTAAAGGTAATACTTACTTTGTGGTTTTATAATCAGTTCTTAATGAATTAGTTAAAGATGTAGTAATTAACTGAGGTTTCCTACCATCTAATACAACATAAAATTTCTAATTAACCTGTGCATCCTTTACGACACACCACCAAGAAAAATGTTTTCTGGTCTCATTTTAGGAATATTTTTCACAGAATCACAGAATCACAGAATTGTAGGGGTTGGAAGGGACCTCCAGAGATCATTGAGTCCAACCCCCCTGCCAAAGCAGGTTCCCTACAGTAGGTCGCACAGGTAGGCATCCAGGCAGGTCTTGAACATCTCCAGAGAAGGAGACTCCACCACCTCCCTGGGCAGCCTGTTCCAGTGCTCCGTCACCTCACTGTAAAGAAGTTCTTGCGCATGTTTGTGCGGAACTTCCTATGCTGCAGTTTCCAGCCGTTTCCCCTTGTCCTGTCTCCATTCACCACTGAAAACAGTCTGGCCTCGCCATTCTGCCCCCCACACCTTAGATATTTATAGACCTGGATCAGGTCCCCTCTCAGTCTTCTTTTCTCAAGGCTGAATAGACCCAGTTCACTCAGCCTTTCCTCATAGGAGAGATGCTCCAGGCCCTTCACCATCTTCGTGGCCCTCCGCTGGACTCCGATGGACGCTCATCCCCCAACCTGTACTGGTGCATGGAATTATTCCTCCCCAGATGCAAGACTCTACACTTGCTTTTGTTAAACCTCATCTGGTTTTTTTCTGCCCAGCTCTCCAGCCTATCCAGGTCTTGCTGAATGGCAACACAGCCTTCAGGCGTGTCAGCCAATCCTCCCAACTTCGTATCATCAGCAAACTTGCTGAGGGTGGCCATTATCCCCTCATCAAAGTCATTGATGAAGATGTTGAACAAGACCGGACCCAGCACAGACCCCTGAGGAACACCGCTAGTTACAGGCCTCCAACCGGACTCTGCACCACCAACAACGACCCTCTGTGCTCAGCCAGTCAGCCAGTTCTCAACCCACCTCACTGTCCACTCATCTATCCCACACTTCCTCAGCTTTGTTATAAGGATGTCGTGGGGGACAGTATCAAATGCCTTGCTGAAATCAAGGTAGACTACATCAACTGCTCTCCCCCTGTCCACCCAGCCAGAGACAACATCATAGAAGGCTACCAGGTTGGTCAAGCACGACCTCCCCCTTGTGAACCCGTGCTGACTACTCCTGATAACCTCCTCTTCTTCCAGTTGTCTGGAGATGACATCCAGTACAAGCTGTTCCATCACCTTTCCAGGGACAGAGGTGAGGCTGACTGGCCTATGATTGCCTGGGTCTTCCTTCTTGCCTTTTTTGAAGACCGGGGTGACGTTGGCTATCTTCCAGTCTTCAGGCACCTCCCCCGTCCTCCAAGACTTCTCAAAGATGACAGAAAGCGGTTCAGCAATCACCTCTGCCAGCTCCCTCAGCACCCGTGGATGAATCCCATCGGGTCCCATGGATTTGTGAACATTGGTGTTGCCTAGGCACTCCCAGACCACCTCTTCCCTGACAGAAGGGAGGTCTTCCATTCCCCAGATCCTCTCACTAACCTCCAGGGTCTCAGATTCCTAAAGGGGAGCTCTTTCACTGAAAACAGAAGCAAAGAAGGCATTCAGTATCTCCGCCTTCTCAGCATCCCCCGTTACCAGAACACCCCCGTCACTTAGCAGGGAAGCCACATTCTCCCTAGTCTTCCTTTTACTGTTAACGTACTTGAAAAAACCTTTTTTATTATCCTTTATCCCCTTTGCCAGATTTAATTCCAGGCGGGCTTTAGCCTTCCTTGTCGCATCCCTGCAGACCCTGACAACATTCCTGTATTCTTCCCAAGTAGTCAGACCCTTTTTCCACATTTCATGGGCCTTCTTCTTTCCTTTGAGTTTGTGCACGAGCTCCTTGCTCATCCACACAGGTCTCCTGCCACCCTTTCCTAATTTCTTCCTCACAGGGACACACCGATCCTGAGCTTGGAAGAAGAGCTGCTTAAATGCCGACCAGCTCTCACAGGCCCCCTTGCCTTCCAACACCCTAGCCCATGAGACAGCTCCAAGTAGGCCCCAAAAGAGATCGAAGTTGGCTCTCCTAAAGTCCAGGGTAGCAATCCCACTTTTTGCTTTACTTCTTCCACTCAGGATCTTGAACTCCACCATCTCGTGGTCACTACAACCCAAGCTGACCCCGACCTTTACTTCCCTGACAAGCCCTTCTCTATTAGTGAGAATAAGGTCCAGCAGTACCCCTCTCCTCGTCGATTCCTCAACCACCTGCATCAGGAAGTTGTCTTCAACACATTGCAGGAACCGTCTGGACCGCGCATGCCTGGCCACATTGCTTTTCCAGCAAATATCTGGATAATTGAAGTCCCCCATAAGCACCAGCGCCTGGGATCGTGACGCTGCTTCCAACTGTTTGTGGAAGGCCTCATCAACCTCCTCCTCCTGATCAGGGGGCCTGTAGCACACACCCACAACGGTGTCAGCCATACCAGCCTGCCCCTTGATTCTTACCCACAAGCTCTCCTCTGCTACACCACTCTCCCCCCAGGTGGAGTTCAATACATTCAAGCTGCTCTCTTACATAAAGAGCAACTCCACCACCCCGCCTCGCCAGCCGATCTTTCCTAAAAAGTACATAGCCCTCCATGACAACATTCCAGTCATGCGAGCTGTCCCACCACGTCTCTGTGATCGAAATGAGATCATAGCCAAATGACCGCACGCAGATCTCCAACTCTTCCTGTTTATTTCCCATACTGCGCGCATTAGTGTATAGACACTTCAGGGAGGCAGCATTCCCCTGCCACACTCCATCCCTTCGAACTCCACCCTCGTCACCCATCAAGTTCACTTTTGAACCTTGAACTACCTGAACCTCAGCAGTCCTCATTTTGTCCCCTTCCCCCTTCTTACCTAATTTAAAGACCTTTCAATGCGGCCTGCCAGCTCCTGGGCTAGGATCCTTTTACCCCTTGTAGACAGTTGAGCTCCATCTGCAGCCATCATGCCAGGAGCTGAGTAAATTGCCCCATGGTTTTGCCTTTACGTTCAATGGAATTCATATTGACTGGGATTTTTCAGAAATTTTCTTGTCACTGGTGATCAAGGATTGGGTCCTAAAAACAATGAAATCATTTCGAAAACTGCCATTCCTTTAAAAAAAAAAAAAAAAAAAAAAAAAAAAGCAAAAAGAACAAACAAACAAACAAACAAAAAAACATATCTCCATACAAATCCAAATTCATGAACATTCAAAGTCTCTTTTTGCACTATGTCTAAGCAGACCCTGTTGTACTGTAAAATGGAAAAAGGCTGAGTAAAGGTATTTAGTCCAGTGTTAAAATCATGACTTATAAACACAACAAACTGCAAATAAGACCAGAAATATACTCTTTGTAGCCAGAACTGTCTAAATGACCTTTCTTCAAATGGGTCAAACTGTGCATTCCTGCCCCTCAGAAAAAAAAGTTCCAGGAATCCTGGAGGGATTGCCCCTTTACCAAAGCACAGTATAAATCACTTTACCCACTGAGGGCTGCATCCTGAACTTTTTCTTCAGTCAAGAATTCACGTTGCCATTCCATGAATTGCTGTTTTAACTGTAGCCTGTATTGACGACACCGTGTATCATCTCCGATAATGATGTGATCCAGAAAACTGTTAGCTTCACTCTTGTATTGGTATTGCATACAGTGTTCTGTTTGCATCTGTGCAAGCATTTGTGGGACCCACTTGACATTTTGCTATATTCCAACACTGTCACCACAGTTTCCAACGCACTGAAGCTGATATTCATCTCTGCACACAGTTCCCTGGTGAAATACACTGATTTGCATAGATGATCTGATTGGGATGTTCTTCATTTCATGGTGTGAAATTCTGCCACCACTGCTAAAACGCACCACCCACTGCTTCACTGTGCTCACGTCCACTGTGAGAGACATTTGGTCTCCACAAATGTTCAGCATGGATCAATGAATGTCAATGAGGGCCATTTTTTCTACATGGAGGAATTCAGTGACACACCTTTGCTTACAGATCTTGATGTCAGATGTCATTTTCTCAGATTGCCTATCTGCTGCCATCTGTCACACAGCTAAATAATGTAATGGAATATTGGTGAAGTTTGAACCTCCACTGCAATACCACCAACATCCAACAACCAGGCCTATAAAATAGAAGACATTAGTTTTGGAGCAGCCTTTATACTATCATAGAATAATAACATGTTTTTGGTTCATACACCTTTGTGGAGGGAATACAGAGGAGGTGTAAATTATGTCTTCCAGAGGTATGTGCTTTTCTGTAAACAGTCAAGTCCTTTGTTGTAAGGGGCCTTGGGGATAAACATTGGCCGTACAGCGAGCTGCAACTCTCACCTTTCTGCATTCCCACATTTGAAGTATTACAATCCATATTAATTATGTCAAAGTAATACTCAGCATCCAGTGACTTCACGTACCGTATTACCTTGTGTACAAGCTAAGACTTCTGCTACACTAATTGCTTCCTCCTGCAGCTTTAAATTGAATGGCTTTCTCATACAGTTAATTGCTTTCCCTTCAGCTCACAAAGAAAAGGTGTTGAAGGTGTCTTCTAAACAAAGACATACAGTAATTAAAAGCTCTTTTAAAGAGAGCTTCTTTTTTTTTGTACAGCACCTGCTGTTAAGTGAACTTCTCTGCGAACCATTACGTGCAGTCTTTGAATCCAGTGCATTATTTCTGAAATGTTGTGTTGGAGGATTTCTACATTTGATATGCTGACCTATATATGTTAAATTACTCTATGCTGGAAAAAAAAAAAAAAAGTAACAACGGAAGAGCAGAAGACGTCAGCTTTCCCCTTCAAAGTCTCTCTCAAATAAATGGTTTGATAAAGTGAAAAGTAAGACTGTAAACTCCTGATTTTCTTGTGAATAATAACCATGGGTTGGTTTTTTTGGTTTGGTTTGTTTTTTTTTTTGTTTTGTTTTGTTTTCACTTTCCAAGCAGAAAAAGAAGATTTCTACATTTCTGTTAAAAGAACACCATTTTATAATGTCTGGTTTTGTTTACCAAAATCTGTTATTAAGAAAAATTTATGTCATTTGTGTGATTTGGTAAATAGCAATTATATATCCTAATCCTTCGAGTTACCTTGTCTGTGGTTGAATTTATTTTTCGTACCTATTCTGCCTTGTTCTCTGTGCATTCTCCCGTCTCCTTACGATCAAAGAGGGCTAATAAAAAAAATAACTCTACAGAATTCATTGCTTTGATAAATTAAGCTTTTTGTGTGTTAGCCTTTCAAATATTTATGCCTCAAGATAGTTTGTGGGGTAGAAATAAAACAGTAAGACAAGAAAGAGAGACAGATGCTGCATCCAAGTTCTCTCTCTTTTCACAGGAAATATGATGTGGAAGATGAGAGTGCCATCTCTATACATTAAGAATGTCAGGATATTTGCTTTGCTGTTTCTTCACATGCAGTAGATTGTTAATTGATGATTTAGTGCAAAAATTCTCAGTGCTAAATAGTTAAGCAGGGGGAGTAAATTACTCAAAATTTCTGTAATTGTGCAATAGTAGCCTTGGCTCTGAGATGGAAGATATCTTCTATACTAGTATAAATACAATAAGTAAAAAAGATAATCAGACAAGTTTAAGTGTCCATAACTTGATTCCTGTAACATTTCCTTATAATCAGAAAGGTGCTCTTAAATTGGCTCAGAAAGTGTTTAGACATTTCTCATTGCTATTGATTGGAAGTATAAAAAAGAATGAATGTCTATGATGCCCATCCAAAACTTCACAGGGGGAACTTATTTTGTGTTTAGAAAATGCCACAGTCAGACAGTAATAGTCCTTTATATATTTTAATGCAGGCCACCAAAAATCATAGGACTAAAACTTGATTGGATTGGAAAGGATCCTAGAGATCATTTGGTTCCAGCACCCCACTCTGGGCGGGGACATTTCCCACTAGAGCAGGTTTCTCAAAGCCCTGTCAGACCTACCAAATAACCTGTCTTTGATTGGATTGGACATTCAAAAGTTCTCTGGGCAACCCATTCCAATACCTCACCACCCTCATGGTGAATAATTTCTTATCTAATGTGAAGATATATGTTTTGTTTTTTTTTTTTTCTGATATGCATCTCCACATAACTGCAGCATGTGCTCCTCCAAAGCAAACCTTCCAGGCATATTCAGACATATTCTCATAGCAATGAATAATTCATTCTATCACTAACACTGACTTATTATTTGCTGTTATGCTGAGACTCCATAAAACAGCTCCCACTTCTCGGTTTGATGACTTACAATTCAGTCCATCTATAGTTTTGCATTCAGAAGATTGGTCAATTTGGAGACTATATACTATCAAAATATCCTTTTCTTCAAGGTTCAAGTGGATATTTAACAAAGCAGTTGCAACTGCTTTAACCACACCTTTACAAGTCTGTGATTTCTGAGTCGTGAACCCTTTAGGATTATGAAGCTTATCCCCTGGTGAGCATCACTCCATCCTCTCAGACTTTAACTTAATGCCCAAGAATATGATCACTTTGATGGGACCAGCTGTTTCTTCTGCTGCCAAAGTTCTCCAAACACTTTGGCAGCTTCCCTAAATGTGCTCAGTAAATCCTAACACACCATAAAAGTGTGCTCTGTGGGTTCCTCAGTAAGAAGGCATTTGTGTATCTACTGACCTGACATTTGAATTATGTGTTCACAACTTACTGTGTGGGTCTGGGAGAGATCCAGCATGATGAGTTCAGAAAGTGTGAGTTGGCAGCTCCTGAACCAATAGCACCTTCATTGCTTTCTACTTAGAAACTTAACAGGTAAGAAGCATGAATATACATAGACAAAGCCACAGATTGCCATTTATTGAGCCTTTCTGTAAAATCTTCTTTATCTTTCGCAATCTTCAGAGGAGGATCAAGGAATATCAGACCACTTAAAAAAGTGATATTAGCAGGACTAGGAATTCACCAAAGTTTCCTATTCCTTCCCTTTACATAAGCCTGTTTTCAGTTGCTTGTGGCTTTTTACCACATTGTATTTTGCGATTTTCTTGGCTAGATATGTGCAGTTAATTGGAAAACTTCAGCCAAATCAACCCAGTCTTTGCTGAGAACCAGGCTGGGGGAAAAGCATCTTAAGATGATAGTAATATTTTCTTTTAGGAGACCTATTTTGTTTCTTCCAGACAGAAAAACAAAACAAAACAACAACTCACCGTCCAGAAAGAAAATTATATGAATGGACCCTTCTGGAGAAGCTGGAGAGACACACAGGATGCATATGCTATAACCTACATGGCTTAGGGGTTTGAGAGGTGTGAGCATGATGGCAGGATGATATCATTCTGATTTTCAAGGAGAAAGTTCAGAGTGTAAGGTTTGGACATATGGATTTTAGCAGTGCAGTAACTATTGCTCTCAAGGCTGTAACTTGCTTCATTTAGTAGCGTAGGTATGATCATTACAGTAAGTACTGACCACTTGAGCTGTTCGTAGGAATGTTTTGAAACTGAAAATGAGGGAAGTAATAGCTGGACAGAAGGGAGTATACCAGAGAAAGAAAGGACAGTAAATGCTGGAAAAAGGAGATTAAAACTGAAATGATGTTGGAGAGCAGCATGGGTTGTCAGTGTATAACTTCTTGCCTGGAAATTACGGGAGTGTACAGCCACCAGGATGGTAATGAAGATACATAGCACTGGGGGAAGGGAAGAATGCTCATTTCCTTCTATGACTGGGTGACCAGACTGGTAGACGAGGGAAAGGCTGTTGATGTAGTCTATCTAGACTTCAGCAAAGCCTTTGACACAGTCTCTCACAGTATTCTCCTGGGGAAACTGGCTGCCAGTGCCCACACAGGTATACTCTTCTTTGGGTAAAGAACTGGCTAGAGGGCAGTGCCCAGCGGGTAGTGGTGAATGAAGTTAAGTCCAGCTGGCAACCCATAAGTGGTGCTTCCCAGGGGTCAGTACTGGGGCCCATCTTGTTTAATATCTTTACTGAGACCTAGATGAAAGGTGTGTGTGTGTGTGTGTGTGTGTACTCTCAGTAGGTTTGCAGATGACACCAAGCTGGGAGGTAGTGTTGATCTGCTTGAGGGAAAGGAGGCCCTTCAGAGGGATCTGGATAAGCTGGATCACTGGGCTGAGGTGAATGGGATGAAGTTCAACAAGGCCAAGTGTCACGTCCTGCACTTTGGCCACAACAACTCCACACAGCACTATAGGCTTGGGGATGGATGACTGGATGACTGTGAAGAAAAGAGGGACCTGGGGTTGATGCTTGGCTGAACATGAGCTGACAGTGTGCCTACGTGGCCAAGAGGGCCAAAGGCATCCTGGCCTGTGTTAGAAATAGTGTGGCCAGCAGGAGCAGGGAGGTGATCATCCCCCTCTACTCAGCACTGGTGAGGCTGCACCTTGAGTATTGTGTTCAGTTTTGGGCCCCTCACTACAAGAAGACACTGAGGCACTAGAATGTCCAGAGAAGGGCAACATAACTGGTGAGAGATCTGGGGCACAAATCTTATGAGAAGCGGCTGAGGGAGCTGGGATTGTTCAGTCTGGAGAAGAGGAGGCTCAGGGGAGACCTTATTGCACTCTACAACTTCCTGAAAAGAGGCTGTGATGAGGAGGGATTTGGCCTCTTCTCCCAGGCAACAAACTGGACCTGAGGAAATGGCTGCAAGTTGTGCCAGAGAAGATTTAGACTAGACATAAGGAAAAACTTTTTCTCTCAGAGAGTGGTCAGGCACTGGAATGGCTGCCCAGGGAGGTGGTGGAGTCACTGTCCCTGGCAGTGTTCAAGAGGTGTCTGGATGAGGAGCTATGAGATATGGTTTAGTAGCTTGTGGTAGTAATGGTAATGGAAGGAAGTTGGACTAGATTATCTTGTAGGTCCTTTCCAACCTTGCAATTCTATGATTCTATGATTCTATGAATCTTATGAGAGATCTTGACTGTAGCTTTCCTAACATAGGGAAGTGATGTCATCCAAAGGGACCTGAATAAGCTTGAGAAGTGGGCCCTTGTAAACCTAATGAGGTTCAACAAGGCCAAGGGCAAGGTGCTGCATCTTGGTCAGAGCAATTCCAGATATGTGCATAGACTGGAATAAGAATTCATTGAGAGCAGCCCTATGGAGAACCCTGCTACTTACTTAGGGGTTCTGGTGGATAAAAAGCTTAACATGAGCCAACGCTGTGCACCTGCAGCCCAAAAGGCCAGCAGTATCCTGGGCTACATGAAAAGAAGAGTGGGAAGCAGGGTGAGAGAGGTGATTTTTCCCTTCTACTCTGCCCTGGTAAGGCCCTGTTTAGACCTTGGTGTGGCATCTTAAGCGAGAAAGTCATGGAGCTGTTGGAGTGGGTCAAGGGGAGGCCACGAGTATTGGAATACCTTTCCAACCCTCAAGAAAGAAGGTTGCAGCACCTCTTCTACATAGAAGAGCTAAGGTACCTGGAGCTGTTCAACCTGAAGAAGAATCTCCAGGGAGACCTCTCTGCAGTTTTTCAGTACTTAAAGAGAGCTTATAAACAAGATGGAGACAGACTTTTCCATGATCTTAAAGTGATAGGACAATGGGGAACAGTTTTAAACTAAATGAGAGGAAATTTAGGTTAGGTGCTAGGAAGAAATTCTTTACTCAGAGGGTGGTGAAGCACTGACACAGGCTGCCCAGAGAAGAGCAAGTGCCCCATCCCTTCAAGCATCCAGAGCTACACTGAATGTGGCTCTGGGCAGCCTGATCTAGTGGGTGGCAGCCCTGCTCATGGCAGGGGTTCAAACTGGATGACCTTTAAGGTCCTTAGAGCTGAAGCTGTTCTGTAATTCTGTGATTCATTCTTTGAATATAACATCTTTGGCATTCAACTTCTGTAAATGGTGATGATCTTGGACAGCTTTTTACAGAATCACAGAATCACAGAATCACCCGGGTTGGAAGGGACATCAAGGATCATGTAGTTCCAACCCCCCTGCCTAGCAGGGCCACCAAACATACACATTCAGATCAGGTTGCCCAGGACCCCGTCCAACCTGGCCTTAAACACGTCCAAGGACGGGGCATCCACAACCTCCCTGGGCAGCCCGTTCCAGGGCCTAACCACTCTCCTAGTAAAGAACTTCCCCCTAACATCCAACCTAAATCTTCCCTCCTTCAACTTAAAACCATTTCCCCTAGTCCTGCTGTTATCAGCCCTTTTGAAGAGTTTACTCCCCTCCTGGGTGTAGGTTCCCTTCAGGTATTGATAGGCTGCAATGAGGTCACCCCGCAGCCTTCTCTTCTCCAGGCTAAACAAGCCCAACTCCCTCAGCCTGTCCCCATAGGGGAGGTGCTCCAGCCCCCTGATCATCTTAGTCGCCCTCCTCTGGACCCTTTCCAAAATCTCTGTCTTTCTTGTACTGAGGGCTCCAGACCTGGACACAGTACTCCAGATGGGGCCTCACAAGAGCCGAGTAGAGAGGGACAATCACCTCCCTGTCCCTGCTGACCACCCCTCTCCTGATGGAGCCCAGGATCCCATTTGCCTTTCGAGCTGCCAGAGCGCACTGCAGGCTCATGTTAAGTCTCTCGTCCATCAGGACCCCCAGGTCCTTCTCTGCCGAGCTGCTCTCAAGGACCACTCCTCCCAGCCTGTACAGGTGCCTGGGGTTCTTCCGGCCCAAATGCAAAACCTTGCACTTTGCCGTGTTGAACCTCATTAGGTTCACCCGAGCCCAGCTTTCCAGCCTGTCGAGGTCCCTCTGAATGGCATCCCTTCCTTCCACCGTATCAACCGCACCACTCTGCTTGGTGTCGTGTTGTTTTACTTTGCTAGGAACTGCATACACTCCTAATGGTGTCCCTTGCTTGAGGTTCTTGGTGTTATTGAAAATTCTGAGATAATAGTAATGAATGAAGTGTACGTAAGAGCCAGGCAAATCCCTTCAAATCCCTTTCAACTATTAGCTAGTTTCTGTGCCTGTTGGTTACTTTTTTCCTCTGTGTTTCTCTTCTGACAGCAGAGCTTTGCCTTGAAGGGGAAGAACATTCCATCTGTTGAGCTCTGAGGGTGTAAATGGTCTTAAGAAGGAAAATACTTTTTTGTTGGTGGTGTTTTTTTTTTTTTTTTTGTATATATGAAAGTCTGGAAGACCTGTCATTTCTTGAGCTGGAAATTGATAATTTCCATCTCCTTCATGGCTAACTATGTACAAATTGTGTCATCTTGTACACTAAGGGCAGATCCAATTGGGGCATATGTTATCATATAGCTGCATTCAAACAGAGGCCCTCAACATGAATACTATTAAAATGTGAAATGCTCATAGATTATTTTAGGCTTCACAGAGAGCCATAACAGCTACTGCAATAAATCAGAACAGTTGCCAGGCACTTATGTATCAGTGCTCCCTAGCTGTCACTTAACAGGCTGCAGTGCATCTCTGCTTTGCTGCTGGATCCTATGCTGCAGGCACGTTCCCAAAGCCAGAATGACTGTGAGTGGGTTGCTTGAAGAATTGTCCTCCAATAGTATTGTGATGGTCTCCTGTATAGAGCTGGAGAGATGCCCAGGGGTCAAAATATGTGCCAAAACACAACTGTCTGTCTGAACAAAATTTATCTTTAATACTCCCAGGATTTCAGCCAAACTCTCTTCCTGGATCCCTTTGTTGTCTAATGAGGCAGGAACAGGACTGGATTTTCCTGAGGACAAATGTGTTAAGCAGTATCCAGCCTGCCTCATGCCTGCATTGCACTGTCAGAAACCTCTACTCCTTTAATAAGATGTTAAATAATTGTTTCCTTGAAGTAGAAAAAAAATATATGAACTTAAACAAAGGCATTCCTGGTATTCCTGTAATATTTCTTCACAGTGTATTGTTTAGGTTTCCAGTGCAAAATTAAGAATTTGCTTTAAAATGTCATGTAACGTAGATTGGTCTGAAAACAGATGTTGGCTGAGGCAGACTTCAAGAATGTAAAGTATTTAATCAAAAGCCTTTCAATTCAGAATGAAGGTCTTGGAAACAAATGTTGGTAGTTTAACTGAGCAAAATAAAAATTATTTTTAATAAAATATCAGTATATACAAATATAATATTTCATGATACAAAATATCTCATTGATACAGGAAACTCCATGTCTTCAGAGCTGGTCATGAAAATGTGCACTACATGTTGTCAATAAGTGAGGAAATTCTGTAAGATAGAACATCTCCACAGACACAGAGCAAGTCAGGGACAAGAAGGACAGGTTTCCAAATGGAGAATAGTCATGGGAGAAACTATTATTGTTTTATATCCTACATCATATTTTATCAGAAAGGATAGAAAGCAGCACAGATTAAAAGTGTGAAAGATCTGCTGTGTTATCTAATTTGCTTTTCAGTTTTACCAAAGTTTATTATTGCACAGTTCTAAAACTGCCTGTTCCTTCCTTCAAATGCCTGGAGTGCTATAACTTCTCTATACTTAGCTGTTTCGCTGGCTACTAGATCTTGATTTTGATGTCTTTAATTTCATCTAATTCTCTATGGCCAATTACAATTAAAATATCAGCCAAATGGGAAAATATTTATTTCTGGAGGGATGTGCCCACTTTCACGTGACTTATTCAAGAACTTCTTTATTGTGTCCTTGTAAAACAATTATTCCCAAAGGGGAGAGAAAAAAAACAACTTCAGACCTTGTAGCTTACCCTCTGGTACTGAGATGCTTTCATTTACAGATCGTTTGCCAGGTATATCCATGTGCACAGCTACAGTGTTTCATCTCTTTTTATGACGTGAATTTTGCCTAAGTCTTTAACGTGACAGCTTTATTTTTTTTCTGCTTCACTCTGCAAATTTATCTCTAAGTTTTCTTTCACCCCAGATCTCTTTCAATAACCCTGCATTTCAGGCTCTTTCTCTCCTCCTCCCTATGCTACTCAACATTAATTATTTTTTCTCTATTGAGAGTAGCTTGTAATTTTCCAGGCTAAACATAATTTTGCTTTAAGCCCATATTCCTTACCTATTCACATTATTTGCATTATTTCACTGGGTTTGATAACCTTTGCTGATTTTAGTACCATCTGCAACTTTCATTAGTATTCTGTTTACTCTTTTCCCCTGGACCAAAATGAAGACATTAAGGCCTGACCTGACTCCTGCAGTTCTTGCTAGATACCTCCTAGCAACTTTCAAATCTATTTTTCATTACCCATTATTAGAAGCCTCTAGATAGTTTTCAGTGTGAGTGACAATATAACTAGTTGCTCCAAACTTAAAATATCTACTATAAATATTGATAGGTAAAACTAAAACCACCAAAACTCTAATAAAATAGTAGATAACTGTTTCTAGGTCTATTAAAAAACATCTAAGCAGCAATCCTCTTTCAGGCTAGAAAATGAACATTCTGCCCAAGTTATTTTGAAGTGCGTGACACTACTTCTTACTTACATAATCTTTAAGTATAATTTTAGTAGATAGTAACATAGATAGTCAGTGTTTACCATGTAGCTGAAGGAGCATTTGAATTTTTGTGCTGTAGAGTTACTGGAGCTCCTGGACCTGTACCTTGAATTAGATGTTCATTGCTTGAATGTTTCTTGAGGATCTGGGCCTTTCTCCCAGACACAGTGTGAGTAAATACCCAATAGTCCATGCTATATTGCCCTTAGAATGCACATGTCATATTTATACTGCACAAAGAATGAGAGAGGCATGTAGTGATTGCCTGATGCTTACAGTGCACTGTAATGTGTCCTTTCAGGAAATTTTGAAGAGCACATACATGAGAGAGCTATTGCTTGAGTCTTATGTGTCTTTCCAACACTTTATACAACTTTGTACAGCAGTTCTATGCCGTTGTGGATCCGCATATCCCCAAAGTGAGCCTACTCTTCAATTTCGCTAAGTGTTATATTGCCCACACACCATGACTGATGTTGCACATACTTTTCTCTGATGCCAGAGAAGATCCTGGGCAAGCTGTTTTGCATAAAGAGCTAGATTAGAACCATAGGCTAACGTCAGTCTATACCCTGGCCTAGCCTATCTTAATCTTTTTAGATGTGAAGTCTTTGAAATGACAAGTTACCTCCTCAAAACAGATGCTAGCTCTAAAAGGCAATTTGGGAGGATTTGGCTGGGAACAAGGGACAGCCAATGGAGCATGATGTAAGGCCCCTGCTGAGAATATCTCTTCACGCCTTCCGTAATTTTAGGCCAGCTAAAACTTGTTGCATGGACAGCTTTAGAGAAAAGGTGATAGTAAATGATAAAATCATGTTCTAGTAGATGTTATTTCACCATTTGCTTTTCAGAAATACTAGTGAAGAATCACTGCAGCAGTGTCTTCAGCCTAGCTTTTTTTGTCTATAGGAAGGTAAAATGTATGCGTCTTTGGCAGAGATGAAGGAAGAAATTAATCTACTTAGAAACATCACTGCCTTGCTGATTTCTTGCCTAGCAGTCTGGTTTACTTCTTAATATGCTAAAAATCGTCAAACTATAATGCATATCAGAAATCTGTAAAATCTAAAGAAATAGAGTTTGTAAATCTAAGTGACTTCAGTTAGGTTGGCTGTTTATCTGTCCTTGCCGTGCTCACTTATTTCTTTAAAAGGGTTGCCTGACTTTTCTCCTCTTAGTGACCATTTTGGATATGAAGTAAATCTCATCTCAATTTACTTGTTCAGATGGAACAAGGTAGTTGTGTGGCCTTCTTTGTTGGATTCAGTATTAGTATAGTCCTGAAATTCTTATTCTAGGCACATCTATAGAGGCTGTGATAGGTAAGGTTTGTTCTAAAGGTGTCCCAGTC
The DNA here is from genome assembly GCF_019238085.1 of Lagopus leucura. Classification (NCBI taxonomy): domain Eukaryota; kingdom Metazoa; phylum Chordata; class Aves; order Galliformes; family Phasianidae; genus Lagopus; species Lagopus leucura. The sequence continues at coordinate 4,672,622 of NW_024962265.1, read as the reverse complement.
TAGTCTGCTACTGCTCTGTGACTTGAGTTAATAGATCTGTGAGGTCCATAATGAACCTTGAGTAGTTCAGGACTGTAGTAACCTAGTCTTGGGTCTCTGTGGTTGCTAGCTTCAGACTCACCCTGGGTAGGTGAAGAAACTGTCCTTACTGCTAAAGTAGCTCTGGGAGTCTTCTAGGTGACCAAATGCCATCAGAGGCATGAACTGATTAAGGGATGAGTGTGGGCAACAAGGTAATATGATGCGTTTCCTTTGTAAATCACAGTCATGAAGGTCTCCAAAAGCTGGCAGTTCTAAGGGATTCTACTCATGCTTTTTCCGGGACACTATACCTAAACACACCAAAGTCAAATTCACAGTTATAATCCCATGTGATTAGGGAAATAGACAGGGAGATGAGCTTGGCTTCTGTGCATTTAACAGCATATGAAGAAAAAAAACTTTGGAGAATCAGACCTATTTATTTTGTTTACTTGCTTTATTATTTTATTTTTTTATTTCTTTCTTTATCTTCTTTACATTGTGAAAATATGGTCCTGTGCCATTATGCAAAACCTTATTTGTCAATCTCTTCAAAAATCAGGAAACATTCCAGAAAGCCAGGGAGGAAGTTCATACCAGCTTTAGTTAATCTGCAGAAAATCCGGCCTACATGACTCCCCTGTCACTGCTGCTCCTTTCATCTATTCTTTATAAGGAATCCATTGAACTTTAATTAATATGAAAAATTCAGGTTTTCATCTGATTTAAATGTGACTGACATCATGCTGCTACTAAAGTGGAAGAAAATCCAAGTGCGATGAAAACAATGTTGAATATCTGGATTCAAGAGGGAATCTCAGAGCCCACAGAAAACATAATCTTACAAACCTATAATGCTGCAAAAGGTAAGTAGGGGAATGCCAGAAACTCATTTATATAGATGTCTGAGATAAGGATAAGACAGTGACGTGAAATATCTATATTATCCCCGGTCTGGAAAGTTTTCTGAGAGTTAATCTCACTCTTGCTAGTCAGGTTGCAGCTATTTAGAGGACTGGATATGAATTAATCCTGCCTGAGTTCAGAATACAGGAGAGAAAACCCATGGAATATAATGAAATAGATCCGTGTTTGATGATGAGCAGCATGGGGAAAATTAGCAGTCTGGGGATGAGGTAGAATAAAATTTCATGTTTCTAAGACTGGCAACATTAGTGTTTTGATGTAATATGTCTGCAAAGTAAAATATCCAACTTTGATTTAGATATGTAGTCTTGACATTCAGTGTCTTTGAAGACATAGTAACTTTGAATAACAATTCTTAAAATTGGTCAGACCAATTTACAAGAAATCATTGAGCATTAAACTTGATTTAACAACTGTTATGAGGGTGGATAGTGATATGACAAGGGGGAACAGGTTTAAACTGAGACAGGGAAGGTTTAGGTGAGATGTTAGGAGGAAATTTTTCACACAGAGGGTGGTGATGCATTGGAACAGGTTGCCCAAGGAGGTTGTGGATGTCCCATCCCTGGAGGCATTCAAGGCCAGACTGGATGTGGCTCTGGGCAGTTTGGTGTGGTGGTTGGCGACCCTGCACATAGCAGGGAGGTTGAAATTAGATGATCACTGTGGTCCTTTTCAACCTAGATAATTCTATGAAATTCTTCCGAAATTAGGTAACTTAATGAAAGCTACAGAAGTCTGTGTCTCTGCAGAGATCTTTGAAAGTCAGAACTGGTAAGAGCTCTTAAGGTTTTGTCCCTGTGAGTAAGCACTCTAGCTTTCATTCCTTTGTCAAGCTATAAAGATTTGAATCATCATCTCAAAACTAACATAGCCATCTCTCAACAGTGCTCAACATGAAAAAAATGCACTCAAAACCCTTGTGGTCCTGATATGTGCCTTGTGTAGACATTTCCAAGTGAGCTTTAATGTGAAACTTAGGAGGTGCAGCTTTTCCTGCACACCCCTTGCCTTCCATGATTTTACATCATGAAGTCTTTGCTACCATGGAGACACAGCTAGACTGATGTTAATTTGGGTATTTCTACACAGTATAGCCACCTACCTCTGGATTGGAATGTAGGCGGAATCAAACACATCAGAAGACTCTTATAATTATTTCCTTGGATACCTGTTGGTTTCTCCATGAGTCAAGTGCTGTGTATCTATTTCTACAAGGTCAGCTGCTGTTACGTTTGGCTGGAGGTAGACAGCAGTATGAGCAAAAATAAGTGTAAAAGTACTAAAGGAAGACCAGTGCTTGAAATGAGTAACTAAAGTCTACATCTAAGCTTTCCAAGAAGTAGTCTTTCAGTTTGAATATTCAGTTTGGAAACTCACAGCTGTGTATAATTTTGTTCAAAGGAAAGTATTACTAATTGCTCTTATGATATCAGTTGTGGTCCCTGTAGCATTGTGATACTTTCTCCTTGAGCTGCATGGCCTATTTCCCTAAAACGAGGGAGACAAATAAGAGAGAGAAAAAAAAGATTATTTCCTTGATCTTTTTTCCTTGGTAACTTCTACAGACATATTAGGAGACATTAAACAACCTTTTTTATCCTATCCTAAAAGGATCTAAGCCTTGATATGAATCTTTGGATGCACCATTAGTGTTTTCTAGGCAAACCTCATCACTTCATAAGGATCTCAACCATTTAAAATGAAGTAATTTCTGGCATTTGCAAAGTACTCGCTCAGAGTCTGCAAATTCAAACAAGGCTGAAACATTCTCCCACAGACTCAGAATTTCAGCAACAGAAGGAAAGGTTAATGATGCTCGTATAGATCCAGTGCTGAGCTTCAATCCAACTTCATGCTAAAGCCAAGAGGCTTTCAGATCTAGTGATTATTCTGTTATTGCCCATTTGGCGCAAGACATTTAAAAGCATTGGTCTGTTTCTAGTATGATTGGCACTAAAGCTTGCTAGTATGTGAATCTGAGCTGAGTTTAGTAAGACCTCATGGCATATGAAATTCATAGGCAGGAAATAAATACTGAGGACTTTTGAACTACTTGAGACAGTCCTTCACTGCATTTCATCTAAGTATCAACCTACTTTTATGCTGTGTATTACTGGCACTAACTGCTGACTATCATGCCTCTGTATTTTTGCCACAAATGTAAAAAACATTTTTTAGTGTTAAATACTACTGTACATATCAGTATTATACTGAAAAACTCTTGTCAAAGGTGATGCCTTACACATTCAACAAGGAAAAATCTCAGCATAAATTCACAAGTGAAAGCAAAATACAGTCATCCAAGCCAGAGGGAGAGCAAGGATTATAAGCAGCAATTCAGTTCCCTGTCTAGTGCCCCACTTATGAGACTCTACTTCCTTCCCTAAGTTATAACTAAAAGTGATACCCAGCAAATACAGCACAAGGTTGCTTGTTGACTCGCCAAGTCTTTTAGGATTGCTTCTTTTATCTGACCACTACGCCTACATATTTTACAAATGATGATGGATGCCCACTTATACTGCATTTTCTAGATTTATTTAATGTATATGTTGTTATTACTGAAAACGTAATAGCACTGTAACAAAAATAAAACATCTGTGATCTTTGACAGAGTATGTAAAAGCATAAGAACAAAGCTTATAGGACATGAAACAAATAAGAGAATTAATGGAAACAGGTAGTTGATTTAAATGGTACTGTTTAAACTGTAGCTTTTCATGAATCAGTAGAAAATTTTCCCTGATTAAGGCTGTAGACATGCTTCAGAAAAAGCAGTGTAGGGCTTTACTGGAATTTAGGAAACTGTTCATAGTATTTTACAGATGCTTGAGGAGGCAACATGAGAAATATTCAGAGCATGCTATTTAAAAAAAGAAATTGCACAGAACATTATTGAATTAGGTAATTGTGCTTAGCACCATAGACTTCAGCAAATTTCTCTCTGCAATTGATATGAGTTTAGACTCTCTTCATCCATTATACTTCATATTTCCTTTCATGCTCTTAAGGCACATAGCACACCCGTCTTATGATTTTTGTCTCTTAGTTATGAACTTTACAAAGCAGGTCAAAACATGTTTGTTACTATTACTTTCCAATGGCAGACACTACAAACTCTTATTAGATTATACCTAATATAGAGACAAGTACATTTAGACTAGAATGAAATGCAAGATTATAATGAAAGAAGGAGTTTTGCATAGTGTATCAAATAACAGGAGTTAGGAGAAGAAACTTAGCTGGTTTATAATAGAGTTTTATAGACCTATGAATGGGATTATATGAGAGGGTTGCCTAAAACTGCTATTTCTGTTCATGGAGTTTACTGTCCTCTCTCTATTACTGCAAGTAGAGCCTAGCAAGCAGTACACAAAATAAGGCTTTTATTCATTTGGTTCCAAGTTTCTGTAATGTATCTCTCAACGTCTAAGCTCTAGAACCATCTGAATGGACATATTAAACATTAAAAAATGATATGTACAATAGATATTAAAAATGGCATGAGGAAAAATATGAAAGAAAATAATCCATGTTTTTGATTACTGTGGAGTGTGTGTTCAGCTTGAGTCACTAAGTTAAACAATCCGTGATCACAAAAAACCCTCCAAGGCTGTACAATTAAGATCAAAGCAACAAAAAATTAAATATTCCTATCTGTAGTCTTTCCCTGAGCTTCAGGTGTCCTTAGAGTTACTTAAAAACACATAAATACATACAGATAAAACTATCAGCCAAAGGCTTTTATGTAGCAGCAAAAAGGAAAAAGAAATCTAGCTGTATAAATCTGCAGTTCAAGTCAAATCCCTCTTGCTGGATGCCATTGGACATAGATGAGCTCTGCAGCTGCGTCAGTTATCCCTGTCCTGAGGTATGAGCCAGAGCTTAAGGTACTGAGGGAAATGTCATTCAGCCCTTTTCAGGCTGAAAGAGCTTGAGTAGGCTCTTCATTTCAGGTGGGGAAGAGCGTCACCTGGGACTAGGCTTTAAAGGTCAAGTCAACAGTGAAGGTTAATCCCAGTGTCTTTCTGACAATCTGAGAAGTAAAAGCTTGTGTGAAAGTATAGGCCTTCAGCATACCTTCAGAAAGCCAGTTCCTTAGCTGGCATAAGTCTACCAAGCAGCACTGATGTCAATAGGGTTATTTGTGTCAGCTGAGTACTGGTCCCATGTGAGGTGCAAATCCCATGGCTGGATAGAAGGCAGAAAAAATGTTTATTTAAGATGTTTGTAAAATTCGCTTACACTCAGCTCCTTTTTGTTGAAATCTAAATGTACTTTCCTTGAACAAAATCAATGTGAAGCAAGTACAATGCACACAGAAAGACAGTGAAATGAGAATTAGTTGTGGAGAGACTCATACCACTATGCAAAACTCAAGTTGAATGGGACCAGAAAGAAACTGGAAGCAGTTGTAAACAGGTGAAGAAAGAACTCCCTGGAAGATATATGAATGTATCAGGAAGGCAATATCTCATGTAACAGGTATAGTTTGTAAAGCACTCTGCTGCTTTGCTAATCAGGCCCACACAAGTAGGACGCAGATGAATAGTGAAGGTCTTTGAAGTCAAGAAAAATCAGAGCTACTCACAGAGCAGAGAAGGCTGCTCCTGCAGACAGCTACTGATGATTAGCACAGATAATGACATTACTTGTCAGATAACAGGATGGACAATGCAAAACCTAGCTGAAGTCATAACTAAGACCTAGGATTTTGTCTTTCTCAGCTTGTAAACAAATAATTCTAAATAACAAAACCAGCACCTGTTTTTCTTTGCAATTATTAACTGGCATCTGTACAGATGATCTCATTGCATAAAATCTTCTCTAAAAGGGAATAAAGTACATTTGAGAATGATCTTTCGTCAACATAAAGATTGTACTTGTGTGGTGCATAAACTTTGCTTTGATCCATTTGAGAAGATGTCTAACCTTAAAGATCTCCTTCAAGATCTGATAGGTAAATGCGCTAGTTTCAGTTTGCCAACACATCCCAACTCTACTCTTACTGCTAGAACAGGAAAAGAAGTAGCCTGGGGAGAGAAAATTATATCAGGTTTGACTTTTGTACTCTATCTCTTTTCTCTTTAATCTGTTTCAGGGACAGGCCCTGAGCTTGAGTGGAAGTACTTAAAGTGTCATTTAAAAATAAAAATCAACTTCATAATAATGTTGAATGTATTCATCATGACTATGTACCTGAGACACGAAGAAAAAGCATTAGCTGTCTATGTGCTTAATAAAAACATATACATATATTTTAAACAAAGAATGGCTTTAAACCTAAATATTGTGTTTAGTGATGCCGAATTTGCACTGTATGCTATAAGAACAGTAAGCTAAACTAGAATTATGTTCAATGCCTGCAGCTTGATCTGTTCTACCAGGAAACCCCAAGTTCAAGGATTTCAGAGTGACAGGAAGACAAAATGTGTTTTCTGAACTTTCGTTTTGTTATTTTAAGAAATTACTTGAAAATATATAGGATTCTTTGGATTTTCACTTCAGTGACTTTCAGTCACAAACACTTGCAACTTTTTAAAAGTTGACAGCTTCGTTTCTTCATTAGTTACAACAAGGTTGCATAGTAGTTCTAGAGCCCCATCAAATGAAATAAGCTAAGATAGCTCCATTGCTTGAAAGGGATGATGAGTCATGTTCATATCTTTTGCACTTTTTTCACTGATGCAGTAGATGGCATGAATAAAAGCAGTCTACTCCTTTAAAGAGCTTTTGAGATTGGATGTCAAATGATTATATTTTTGGTTAGTGCTGCCCAGATATGAATTTCATGGTTTTTCTTTAGCCTGAGTGACTTATATTCAAGAATAACGTAAGGGAAAAAGAGGCTTATAACCAACAAGACTGACAGGTAGTAAAGATATAACAGATAAAAGTATATAAGCTAGAAATCTTTCCAGGAAATATTGCCAAGAATATATGTACATTGACTCCTGTGAAAATAAAGTATCCATACATCATTAAAAACTTCTGTCCTGCTTTCTTTCCCTCCTATGAATTGGTGTTCTCTGTTTTGGAAATACCTGGTTTAAGGCACTTGTTACCTGGAATTCAAGTGTCTACTTATATCAGCTGAGAAGGCATCTTGGAATTAGAGGACTGTTCTAACATGAATTTTCACCACTCATAATCCTGATTAATTCTAAGGGGGAGTACTTGGTTGTTGGAAAGAAGACATCCTTCTCAAGTTCATCACAAATGAATTAAATGCAAAAGGCACAGCCCATTCTGTACAGGTACTTGTTTGATTTGACACCAGCCTTCTTCCTTAGGCAAGAAATCTTTGAAATAAGATTCAATATCTGAGTGCCTCATCATGTTAATCTTTGAAAATATGTAGATGTGTATTGCTTGAAAACACCTTGCATTTCCAGGATTTGTGATTGTAAACCTTAGGCAGCAAGTTTATATGACTATCCATATTATAACATATGTTAACCATAAATCTATGTCTTGAGCCTCAATGTGAAAAATAAATGCATTATTCAAAGAGCTCTATTGAAGTTATCTGTTAGGTTACATATTCAGTGTGCCTTCTTAAAACTGGAATCATAGCATTGCTATGTTAATCAGGTTCACACAAGAAGAATTTCCCCTAATTAACATGAAATAAGGCCATCTAAAAATTAGACATGTCTATTAGGTAGATTCTTAGTTATTTCAGCTGTTGTTGGAGAGAGGCATAATCAACAATATCTAAGACAGTGGTAATATTTCAAAGCCATGCTATGTATCTAGGGTAAATTTTCTTGCATGGTGAGCTAGCAGAATCAAGAGGGTTACGGACAAATTGATGTCTCTTGGTGGCAGTCTCCACCAAGCAGCATTTAGTGCACTGATTTAGTGCACCTGATCTGTGATTTGCCAGGAATTATGAAAGACATATCAGAGACCTTGTGGGTCAAAAGCTCTGTATATGTCATCAGAAGCCTGAGATCAGTGGAAAGTGTGGTTTTAATGAAAATAACATAGCACAGTAAGCAGATGTAGGGCCTAATGGCTAACACTGGGCACCTAATTTTAAAAATGTTGGCTTTCATCTCTAATTTTCAGTTTAATCACCTATTTAATAATTTATATGCCTACATCAGAAAAGTGCAGTGAGATTTGTGAGATTACTTTTGTAAATCAAATCTCTTTTTGAGATGTTTAGATAAGAGGCGCTATACTGTGTAATTGCAAAGTATTACTACATTGACAAAGAGCTTTATCACAGAAAAGGTTAAGGTCAATTAATGTTTTCTTGCCATTTATGTATATATATTCAGATCACAAAAAGAAACATCAATTTAGTTATTTCACTTGTAGCTATCTTCAAATGAGTTATTTATAATTGATTTAGGTTGAAGTTTTACAAATCATCAAAATGGCAATAAATTATACCCTGCTTATAAGCTTCTAAGACCCTATGATTTTGGCTGCTTTTTTAACTGAATGTAAGTGTTTCAATTAGATGTTATAATTAAAAAGTTTGAGGAACAAAGTATCAATCTTTTTAAAATGACTCAGGTGAGTAAAGGAAAAACCCAACAACCTTCACCCCATTCCTCAGGAAAAGGAAACAACAAAAATCAAAACAGTGAGTTCTGGAAAATGACTGCTTATGTAATGATTTTTTGATATCATGTGTTTTCGCATATCGAATCATTGTTTAATCGAAGCAATAATTAGCTATTTTCACAAAAAAAGTAAATAACTGAAAAGAGAACATTTAATTGAGTAACTCTAATTAAATTTCTTCTCAAAATCAAGTTTAAGTATTTCGTTAACCACATGCATTCACTGACATGCACTACTGTTTTTCAGAGAATCTCTGGACTCTCAAGTGGTATAAAATTTCATCAGGATTTGAATAAATTTCAGAGAAAAAGATGGTAAGTTCAAGTTGGGAGATATCTAGATCAAATAACATTATAAATCACTTCCACTACACATTGTGTATTACCATACTCTAATCAAGACCATTCGATCTTTTCATCATGTTTTAATTAAGATCTCACTTTACATTCTGTCTTAGAAATGCTTGATTTCAAAAACTAAAACAAGCAAAAAAAAAAACCCAGTCAAGAATATTTTTATAAAAAATTAATCAACCCACGGCTTCTTGAGGGGTCATGTTATTTGAGTATTTACTGAGACAGATGTTTTGCCAAAATGCTTACAAATGCTGAAATTGTCAAGCATAAATGTTTGAATGAGTATCTATTTGCTGTTCCCTAATTTATTATTGACTCTTCATTAACCCCTGTTGCAAAAAAATTTTTGGAAAATTCTCATATGAATTAGCTGACTAGCCACACATCTGGATTCTTTTGAAGTAATTCTCTCTCTACTTAAATTGGATTATAATCTCACAGGATGCAAATATTAGTTTTGTTGCTGATTTTATGAGAACATGTGTTAATATTTTGTTTATATTGGGAAAAAAAAAAAGACTGAAGTTGGCATTCACTCATGTACCACATGCATAAAAAGAGGAAAAAAAAACATTTAGTCTTTCAAAATTCTGCGATCCTCATATCCTCATTGGCTTCTTTGCAGAAACCTGAACTACAACATATATGACCATGAAGTAAAAGAAAAGGAACAAACAACAAAACTACTAAATTTTATATCAATGTCCAATCAGCTATGGAATATTTGATTCTGATATATATATATTATATCATTACATTGCTAACTTATATAAATATATGATATATAAATATATCAATAATATAAAGGAAGTGCAAATAAATAAAAATAATGTAATGTAAATAAAAATAATAGTCTGTAATAATTCTATAACATCTTTCTTTTACTCAGACAGATAAAACTTTCATATTTTTTGACCTTCTGTATATCAGAAATCATTTAATTTTGCCTGAATTAAAAGAAAATGTTGTTTGATTCCCACAAATGCATCTGTACTTGACGTAAACACATGAAGTGACAGAGGAACCAACACTTCAATTTGTAATTTGTTCCAGAGATTAATCCTTTTCACTATTTGCAACCTACGTTCCAGCTTGAATTTGTCTTGTTTCATCTCCGCTAATACAACCTCTGCTAATTTAAAGAGCCATTTGAAACCTCTGAATTTCTACTCCTGGATGTCCTTATCAGGTCACCTGTCAACCTTCCTTCAGGCTGTGGCTGTGCATGTCGAGTTGCTCCAAAGGAAGAGCACAGGGTTAATCAAGATAGGACAGCCACGGCCAAATTAACCTAGGAAGCTAGGTTGGGTAGAAAGCTAGCGCTAACTTTCATCTCATCTCTGGAAAAAAAATTAGCTTCAATTTGAAATAAAGTAATATTTCCTTCATGAAAGTAGGTTTCCCTCAGTTCGAGGAATTGTGTCCTGCAGTCACAACCTTTTTCTCACGGCAAGAAAGCCTTTTATTATGTGTGTGGACTTAGAGAAAAGAGACACTGTAATGTCTTTAAGTGGGAAAAACAACAACAACTGTTTTTAGAGCATTTAAATAACCATTGTAGCTTTGCCTGTACCATATCTATTTTAAACAACTTTTTGTTTGTTTGTCTTTAATAGTAATTATTTATTCTTTAAATGAAAACAAGGCCATTTAGCATTAATCTGCTCCTCCAAGAGTTACAGTTATCCTTCTTGAACAATAAGTTGTTAGGATTTCATATTAGGTTCCTATTAGAGTGTATTTTTAGGGTTAGTGATTTACCAGGATGCAATTCCTGAATCTGTAATGTTATCACTTTTGTAAGTGCAGCTAGCAGTACAGATGCAAATATCTGTAGGTGTTTTTCTTTGAATGGACCCTGCTTTTCAGACTGTTCTGCAGGATTTCTTGTCACTATCGTTATTTATCATTCTGACAATAATTACCTATTTTTTTTGGCAGCTGTATCATGTTTACTTCTACATCACTATGGAAACACTGAATTGTCTCAGCCCTATTATAGATTCCTGAAGAATCCTACCAGAAATACTTTCACAGGGCAAATCATTTCCATTAAGTACTTTTTCTGATGTTGAGTTTAATCTTCAATATTTTAATGATTTTCTGTGAAGCTATTGTTTAATTATAATATGAGTTGTTACATTTCAAAATTATTATTTTCATTTATATGCCCATTTGAATACTCAAGATGAACTTTATCACTTTTAAGTATGTGGGAGCAAGAGAGCTGCTCAATCTATTATTAGAATCATAGAATCATAGAATCACTAAGGTTGGAAAAGACCTAAAAGATCACCCAGTCCAACCGTTCACCTATTCCCAATAGCTCCTACTAAACCATGTCCCTCAACGCAACATCCAGTCTTTCCTTGAACACCCCCAGGGTCGGTGATTCCACCACCTCCCTGGGCAGTCCATTCCAGTGCCTGACCACCCTTTCTGAAAAGTAATACTTCCTCATGTCCAGCCTGAATCTCCTCTGCCGTAGCTTGAAACCATTCCCCCTGGTCCTATCACTAATGACACGAGAGAAGAGGCCGACCCCCAGCTCACTACAACCTCCCTTCAGGAAGTTATAGAGAGCAATAAGGTCTCCCCTGAGCCTCCTCTTCTCCAGGCTGAACATTCCCAGCTCCTTCAGCCTCTCCTCATATGGCCTGTGTTCCAGACCCCTCACCAGCTTTGTTGCCCTTCTTTGAACACGTTCCAGGGCCTCAATATCTTTCTTGCAGTGAGGGGCCTTTATATATATTATATATATATTCTTGCTTATATTATTTATATATTATATAATATATATATATATCTTGCTTATATTATTTATATATTCTTGCTGGATCACAAATCATCGCTTCCATTTCTTGTTTCTGCTTGTTTAAATTTTTTTAAAACAATCATGGTTATTTTCTAAAATCATTAATATGAGCTTACATAGCCTACTGATTCATATTTTCTAGGTACGATCCCAGTGACTGTAGTTAATAAATCTAACCTTCTCCAAGCATGCAGGTAGATTACCAGAATAGATTTTAGGACCATCCCCTCTATTTCTCAATCATGATGTAGAGTGGGTAGAAACTCAGGACTTAACTACCTAAATGTGTCAAATGATGGAGCTTCTTTCAAGATGCTTCAGTTCATGCTTCAAGGGAATTTTGTTTTCCAAATGGAGGCATCACAGCAGTGACATTTGTAGGGAAGAGCAGATAGAGAATATAGCTGGGTGGGTTGGCCAAATCAAACTCAGCAGCTCTCTCATCTAAAGACGACATTCTGACTTTTCCCATTGTTCTCTCTCCCCTAGCTTCTGTCCACGTGCTCCAAATGTCTTCCATGTGCAGGTTTTGATGTTTGCCGGACTTCTTGATGACCAGTTCTACCTATTATAAGAAAGAAAATTAGCCCAATGAAATAATGAAGTCAAGTTGTCTGCTGTGGCTGTATTACATACAGCAGAAGGGAATGGCCTGAAACAGAGATGAGTAGAAGAGAGGGGAGACAAGACTGGTACTACCTCTTTCAGAAACAAGAAACTGTTAGATTAACAGTTTCTTAGATCTCCCATCTATCAGCACCTTTGATAGTGCATTTACACAGCTATCATGGACCAAGAATTTACGTACTGCCTAAGTCCAGCTGAAGTACTATTTTAGGCAGGTGTTGTAAAACACCATGTGAGGTCATTTCAGGCATTGTAATACCTACTTTGCATGCTCAAAGTAATATGTTTCATCTCAATTATCCTCACCGAACTCATAATCTCATCAAAGATGACATTCAAATTTGCAGAAGATATTCTTTTGCATAAATTAGTTTTGGCTGATACTTAATTCTTTGAATTTCCATCAAGCTAATTCCTCTTTCTTCTCTACATATTTTCTGCAACTTCATGTCACTCTAACAACCCTGAAGCTTACTACATGATTCTTCATGTCCTTTCTGTAAATATTCATGTTAGTATTTTTTTCAGACTTCCGAACTTTTTTCTTTTATTCCAGGATCTATAAAGATTATCTTAGTAATTGAGTCATATTTAATTGAACAACTTTTATCAAACTGTAAAATGTTGAACATATTCTATAAAAGTTAGTATATCCATTAGGTATTATTTTATGTACTCTTCAATTGTTAATGTATTCATAAATGTTTAATCTTCCTCAAACTGAATTTCCTATTCCATATCTTCCATTTCCCTGAACATATTGCCTGTATGTATGAATGAATTCCAGTCTGGTTTAAAGACCTTGCACATTTTATCTTGCAGGAAAATACAAACAAACCTTCAAAGTCTTCTTACAAATCAGGCAGGATAATGTTTCTCCTGGGTTTCAATGTGATGAAAAAAAAAAAAAAAAAGAAGATGGGAAAGAAGAATATCCCTTGGTGTTGCTTACTCAGTTCTTAACAGAAATGATTTTACTTTGAATGAGTTACACTTGGTCAGGTTTTTAAAATGTGAGGAAGGATTGTTACAACAAAGAAAAAACCTCAGGTAGGATTAGAATGTGAGTAACGCCACACTGCAGAATGTTTCCAAGTTAAGTCATATTACAGTATGTTGACCTTTTCAAGTCATTGATTTTCTGTACATTCTTGTTAGGATAGCATAATAACTGGTCAGAAAGAATCTAAATTAAAGAAAAAAAAAATTGAAAGCAACAGATGTAACTTAAAAGTGTTGTAATAATTACAGCAATCAGTTGCCCAGAGAGCTACAGAACACTTTCATCTCCCTGTGCTTTTCAAATTACTAGTAAAAGATACATACAATAGTGGATCTATTTATTTATTTATTTATTTAAAAGATCATAAAATAGTATTTTGAATGATCAGCACCAGGAAAGATGATTATCATATTTTGCAAATCATAATTCTCTGCAAAGAACAGCTATATTTAAGTAGAGTAACTTAACCAAGAATATCGGTTTCAAAGGCTAGGATGTAGAAAGAGTATCCTTACAGTCTTCAGAACTTCAAGCATTACTTCTAAGCCTTCTCTCCTTTTTTACATTCTGTCACAGTGTAGGAATTCCACAATGATTTATAAAAGAAAGATTTTCAAAGGCACAAATGGGAACCAGTCTCCATTGATTCAGGCACCCAAATCCCATTTGTGTTTTAAGAAAATCTTCTCTTAGAGACATGAAATATAAAATAGTAAAGTAACCTGTATTCTAAGGCCAGGACCATTTGGCTTAATTTTTTATGTATAGTTCAATTTCAGTTTCTTTTGATTTGATATCAAAGCAAATGAGCAAATGGAATTCTGCATTTTAAGGAAGAGAGATTGGATAATCTAATGTCTTCACTATCTTTAGCTTCTGAGTTTCTATAAAGGGCATACTGGGATGTTGAATTTGAAACCCAGAAATTGAAAGAAAATTCCGTCTTTTCAGTTTGTCCTATTATTTTTCCTCTTTTTTTTTTTTTTTTTTTTTTTTTTTAATAAATGTATAGTCTAACAAATATGTGATACAAACCAGCTAATATAATTCGGAATCATCTTTAGGAAGAGATGTGGCCAAAAATGGGAGGTCTATTCTTTTTATTTCCATGTAAAGGAAAATAAGTTACAATAAAATGATTTGTTTTGAATTAACTTATAATTTATCTTTTAATAATACGATATGTTGATTATTTTTAACAAATCACACATACATCAAAGTGTCATAGCTCTCCAAGATCTTCTAACCCAATCATCCACCTACTGCCAGTATTTCCCTTCTAAACCATGTCTGTTAGTACAACATCCAAACATTTTATGAACATTTTCAGGGACAGCAACTTCACCACCTCCAACCTGAGCTTCCCTTGGTGCAACTTGAGATCATTTCCTCTCGTCCTATTGCTAGTTCTGCAGGAGAAGAGACCAACACCCACCTGACCACAACATCCCTTCAGGCAGTTGTAGAGAGTATTAAGTTTTCTCTGAGCCTCCTCTTCTGCAGATGAAATCTCAGTTCCCTCATCTGCTTCTCAGAAGACTTACGCTCCAGACATTCACCAGTTTCATTGCCCTTCTCTGAACATGCTCCACGGTCTTGATGTCTTTCATGTAGTGAGAAGCCCAGAACTGAATATGGTACTTGAGGTGTGGCATCACCAGTGCTGCTTATACACAGATTATCATCTTTGTGAAAAAATGAAGAAGTAGTTTTACCAGTTCTTTTTCTCTTTTGAAGAATTCTGTTAAATTCAATTAAGTATAGCATGCCTTGGTCCAGAGATGGAGTTCAGGACTTCTCCCACACAATCAAAGATATAAAAATCTCACTTTTTTTTTTTCCTTTTTTTTCCCATAGATGTGTCTTTGCAGTGTACACCAAAAATCCACTAAAAATGGATCAGACTAAACTCTTCACCTTTGGTTTCCTGAAGAATTTTTCCTGAAAAGCTCTTCAATAGAAGGTCAAAGAAAAAAAATAGATACAAAACTTGGGAGAGGATCCTTACATCCACACTGTTGTCTGAAATCGGTTCATCAGTCATTCTATGACATACACCAGTTAGTTCATGTCTGGACTTCTCCTTTGAAGGAAACCAGCTACATGTCTCACAGATGACACCCAGATATTGTTCAGGTAACTTTTCTCTCCACAGATTGTGTCCTATAAGAAATATAAATGAAATTCCACCTTATTTAGCACTTCACTCTGCACAGTCTTATTACTTCATCAGGTTTAGACTTCTCTTACAGCTCTCATGCTATATTCCTACAATAGGCCTACAATTCTGTGTAGTTTTTGAGTGATTTAACAGAAACATTTCTCTGAGGCACTGTGATGTATGTAGTTGTTTCATTATTTCAGGCATTCAGAACTGAGAAAATGAAAATCCTTATGAACAAGTAAATAGTAACACTTAAGGCTGTAAATCTGTCATGTTTTCCTTAAAGGACATCCTGACTAAGAAGGTTCTGGAAGTGGAAAGGCTTAAAATCTCAGTCCATGTTGTGTGATGCTGGGATGCTGGGATGCTCGGATGCCAGGAGTTGCTCCCAGGACCAAGTGACCGCAGATGTGGATATAATCTGTAAGGAAGATACAGTTATGTAGTTGATCTTAACAAGTTTTCCAATAAAGAATATAACTCTCAAATCTGAAAACTGCTGATCTTTGCTCTTCAGACTTGCTAAAAACTTTTATTCAATTTTCCCCCCAAATAATGCAAAAAAAGATACCTTTCTCTTGATAATGCAATGACTTTGAGTCAGTTATACAATTAAGAAAACTCAGATGGAGATAGCTGGTGCAAAAAGTATTTACTGGAAAAATGAATCATATCTTTAGGTAAAAAAAAAAGTGTAAAAAATAATCAATTTTGTGTGACTTTAATAAAGGAAATGAATACATACTGGGAGCAAGGACAAGTTAAGATATTGCTCACATCTGCACTGGAATGTGCACCTGATGTTTAAAAATGTTGACTGTGTGTGTAGTCATCTCCTCTCCTTGGTTTCTCGAAGGGATACAGAGGCTGCATTTCATTTATATTAGGCCATTTCCATAAAAGAAGACTCTGAACATGCAACCATAGTGTTTGACAAACATTTATTTTACCTATGACTGTTTTATTTGTCAGCTGGAAGCCCCTGAGTCTGAAAGGAGATAGAACACAAAATATATGTCTTACCAATCCTTTTGTATAGAAGAAAAAGCAAATGGAATAGAAACTTGCTTTAATTCAGGGAGAAAGAGGCATCAAGAAGAACAAGATCAAGGTAAGAAATCCCAGTGGTAAAGGTCAGAAGTTGTGAACCTGAGGGAATAAGCCATTAGATTCAGAGGTACATTTTAAAAGGAGAAAAAATGCTAATGATCTCCCAAATAAGCAATTTGAAATCAATAATGGTATCATGCAAAGGGTGCAGTGGAAGCTGTGGTGTGTTATACATCACATTAAAACAGCAACAAAACCTTAGACTTTCATCATTTTATAAAACAATACAGAAATTTTTTTCTTTTCTTTTTTGTAAGAGAAAAAAGAAAAAGAAAAAAAAAAAGCATCTGTTCCCTGGCCAGTGAAACAACGGGGGTTCTTCCTCTGTAGTACAGTAAAGGAGCAACTTCCCAAGGTTATTTAAGTCCCCTGCAGACTGCAGTGTCAGCAGAGTTGGTCACTTCCAAATCAGTGAGGTTTTGTTAGAAGTTTGTTTATGTTTGAATGAAACCAGCCACATTGCAGTTGAATCATTTGAGCTATAAATAGAGGAGCAGTGCATCACATTCTTTCAGAGTGAGACACAAAAATGTGGGTAAGTGGGCAGGGTGAGAAAGAGAAGGTGCAGGTCACCTCTTGACAGTGACAGATTGAGAAAAATTTCGCTTATTTTTATTTTGTACAGTATGGGATAGACAAACATCCACACAAGCATTACACACTCATGCTGTGTAAGGCCATGTTTGGATGATGGGAACTCAAAAGAATCTGAACTCCTTCCTTCGCTCCCTTCCTTCCTTCCTTCCTGGCACAAACCAAAATCGTCAATTCTGTGGAGTCTGTTGAAAATATAGGTATTTGAATTCTAACTAAGAGCAGATGTTACCATCTACGTAAAATGTCTGACGGGATTTTAAACTGTACAAATCCTTTTTTTTTCCAATAAGACAATGAGTTCTACTGGCCAATTGTATACTTTCTGCTTGCTTACTTAAACAAGAGTGCTCGTTTCCATTCATTTCACACTGCTCGCCTTTCAATTTCACAGTGCCTTCTAGTCGAGTTTGTAATGTTGCCACTGAGGAGTCCTGCTCTAAGTCTTTCCATGGAAAGACAACAGGAAATGTTCACAGAATTCACACTCTTTTCCCACTGCAACATATCCTGGCAGATGTGTCAGTTACCATAGCAACAATTAAGACTAGCTCTTTTTTTTTTTTTTTAATAATAATAAGAACAATCAGTAGTGGCTGAAACATTTTCAAATAAATTACTCTCACAGATTTAAATTATGCAGTGTAAAGATCTTCCTGGTGATGTGTGCTTGCTAATATTTGAAAGGGTGTAAGATAAGGAACCATCATCTTTGTGGTTTGGCTGAGCTGTCTCTTTTTGTTCTCCCTCAGAGGGAAATTATGTGGCATGGGCCCATTTCTGCTGATGTAAAGAGAGAGAGCTTGAAAGGGAGTATGTTGATCCCATATGCAGCAATAAGAAATAGTAGCCCTTCAGTGTCCACATAATATTTAAATGTTCAAGAGCTGTTTTCTAGGCTGGAAAAGTAGGTATATCCATATAGCCACCCCAGCTATTTTTCTAAATCTTTAGTCTGTAAAGTAATTGAACCACAAAAGTGAAAGTAATGTAAATTAGGATCACTGAACTGGTCTACAGGGAGTTATCTGAGATTTACACTACTCTAAATAGGAGAAGAATTAAAAGGTAGCTCTAATAAAAGCACTTATTCTGGAAAGAATCATCCTCATGTCCCTGTTAGACCAAATTAAATTTGTTATCACTGTCCCCTCCGTACTCAGCTTAAAGTCCTCACCAGCTCTTTGGCAAGATACATGACAGGGCTTTTTCTTGTCTTTCTCAGTTTTGGTCCTATCTTTAGCTATCAGTCCTCATTCCTCAAAGAAGTCTAAACAGTGCATCTAAAGAAAAGTTCATTGTTTCTTCATTCTGTTGGTTTGTTTACTAGGAAAGAGAGAATGACCTGGTAAATCCACACTTTTCCTTGTAACAGAATGGTTGAGAAAAACCACAGAATGTAATTGTGTATGGATAACCCTTCAAGCCCATGCATAAATGGAAATATGAATCTATACTAAAATTTTGATGGAGATTTATAGCCTTTAATTAGTTGCCACCATGTCATGAAGAACAAATCTTCACTGAATCTGAAGTGATCTCCAAATCTCCTGCAGTAACACGTGGCTGAAATACTCAGCTTGTATCCAACTAATAGCTTCTGAAAAAAGAAACGACATCTTTTTTAACCTTTCCAAAACACACTTGCTAACATACCCTAATGCTTGAAAGTATATAAGGTCGCCTGCAACAGCAGCCTTTACATTTAAAACAGATGTGTCTATACACAGCAGTAAAGGAACGTACTACTTCAAATTTTATGTAACAAGCATCAGTGCTTTTCAGCCCTTTGCCACTTTGACACTTGCAGTTTATACACAGCATTGCTTTAGAGTCAGATATTCTGCAGGTATTTATAGAGATGATTTTCAAAAATTGTTTTATACACAGTTGTCAGCAAAGGCTGGTGCATGAATATAATCACCCAAGACAAATTCTGCTTTGCAGTCAGTATTCTCCCTGATTTGTTGCTTATTTTCACCACAGTGGGGTGAACTGAAGATTTCAGCACAGCAATACCACCCTACTTGCCAATTCACCACTACTTGGGTCAGATGAACTACCTGTGAGCACTTTAGTAGAACTATTGCCGAGCCTCTTCTTGGCCCATGTGTTGTGCTAGAGTGAGGTTAAGTAGGCACTTGTCTTCTTTCACTGTGGGCCTAAACTCAGAATAGCCACAGGAAAAAGAGAAAATCTAGGTTGTAACCCAGACATACTGGAACTGTGATCACTAATGTACTGAAATATGCCAAAATGTAATGGAGAGATCCTATCTTCTGTTTGTTTTGCACCATTAACTTATGATGGCAACAAGGGAATATTTTCAAACCTTTCCAAATCACCATCACACAAGCTATCTTTTACAGTGACAATGAAAAATCAGTCCTGACTATTCCAGGTGGTTTTGCTGGGAAACTGTAGCAGGGCCATAATCTTAGAAGTCCAACAGAGATGTTCAGTGGAGGCTGTCCTCTGAGCAGGTACAGCTGGTTAAAGCTAGTATTGAAAACCCAATAACAAGGGCTGTCGATACAGACCTCAGATCAGAACTGTCAATATATCTTTGTGGAACTGGCAATAGTTTGGTTTCTTCTTTTCTTTCTGTGGCGCAAATCAATTTACTTTCTCAGGACTGAGATAATTTGTAATATGATTTAGGCATTAGGACCAGCTCCATATTCTGGTGAGGTATACAATCCTAAAAAAGTTCAGAAGGTGAGAGTGGTTTATCCAAGTGCTTCACCTAATGTTAAGAACCAGACATTCATTCAGCAGCAGTGTGCATGATAAAGGCCACTGCTTCCATGTACACATGCAGGAGTTCATCCAGGCTCCCACCTTGTGGATGTATTTCTGATAACACCAACCCATTTACAGTAGTGCTCAGAGTGATATACCCTTCATGAAGAAGGCACAGAAAAGCTCAGGCCAGCAGCTGCGCAGACATGAAGTGTAAAGATACATACTGAGATTTTAAAGACGGTTACACTTTGAGGCACTTTACATCATATAGCAACTTAAAACCTAGGAGATTAGTCTGGGATGCTAAATCTGCCTGTGAAAAGCAGGTAGTTATAGAAACCAGACACTTGTGTTACCTTCCTGCACCACTTACAGCAACCAGTTGTGCAATATACAAAATCTTCAGTCTAAAAATGGCTTTAATCTCTCATGCAGGGCACCCTAACACAAGGTGGTATGCATCCATGGACACAGATCTGTTGTCTTTCTCTGAGAGAGTGACTTCACCTGGAGGTGACTGCTAGGATTTACAGCACCAGATCTCTGGCTCAATGTCTGATCAAACCGGATCAATGTCAATGAAATGTTTTTTTTGTTTGTTTGTTTGTTTGTTTTTGTTGAAAGTTAACTAAGCCTGTTTGGATTTCTGCATGTGCAATTTTTGGGATTGGACTTAATTGATGAAAACTAAGATAATAAGAATAGCTCAAAAGGGAATGATTAAATAAGTTTGGAAATGGTGAGTGTGAAAGTGAAATAAAATATTTGTAGGCTATTTTCAATAGCTTTTAAGGAATATTAAGAGAAATCCTAAGAAAGAATGAAGGTAAGCAACCAAAGCAAGCAAAACAGAGAGGAGAACTGGGGGCTGAGCATCTCTTTTCCCTCATCAAGCTATTACTGTCTCTATGTGGCAGAAGGACTGAAAGAATAAAAGTAAATGTCAGATCAGTTATGCTGATTTCTGTCTATCGTGGGTATTTTTCTGGTCCTCGTTATCGTAGTATCACAACACTTTTCCATCTAACTGTTTATCCTCACGACGCCTCTCTGAAGCAGGGCAGTGCTATTATTTCTATTATACAGCTGGAGTGAGACTTGGGTAATGGAGCAGATTCTTAGCTGGCATAAATTGTCACAGCTCCATTAACTCTGGGATGAGAGGACTTCACTTAAGCTGTGGCAGTATAGGATCTGCCACTAAATGAATCTTCCTTTTCCCTGGAAGCTGGGGCAGAACAAGGAAGTCAACCCCTAGGTTTTCCAAGGTCTTAATTGCTTTACCCAAAAGACAATTCTGCCCCTGTTTAGATGATCTGTGATCTCTGGGCCAAGGCATGCTGGCTTTATTCTTGAAAGAAAAGTCAATGAGGTCTACCTGGTATTATTCACATAAAGCCTGAAGTGCACAGCTTGTTGGATGGTACAGATTATGCATTACAGAAAGGCTGGAATCATTGGTACAAGCTGTGTACACCTACGTGTCTGATGTTAGAGAATTAAAAGAATGAAACTTGCATGGAGCTGTCAAGCAGCAGTCAGTGTGGGATGCAAAATATAAGGAGTACAATGAAATGCGCAAACACACAGAGATTCTGATGTGGAATTAACACATGATGTACGCAGAAAGTTTGAATAACAGCGTACAAGGTATTTGCTTTCCTCAAGCCTAATTCAAACAAATCAACAAGACAAGAAAATTGAAAGGAGAAAAGGTGGTAAGCTGTGTTTCTTGCAATACAGGTGTCTCAACTCTAATGAGTCTACAAGATTCGAGCTAGTATCATGAATATCACTGGGAGTGATTATAGCTTGTAAAAGCAGACCAGGAAGAGATGTGCCTGTGTGTGTCTTGGGCTGTAATTAAAGCCATAAGCCATCGGTAGCAAAGAGGCCAGCTGCAGCATTTCAAACCTTTCCTCTCCTAGCATTAAAAATAGATTGCAGCACAATAATAATAATAAAATGTGTACCCAAAATAATTCCAATAAAAAAAAATTTGCACATTTGATTACTGTAATTGATTTCTCTTCCAGATATGAATAAATGACCCAGGCTAAATGCCAGTTCCTTGCAAAGAATTTCATTTAAGCTTCAGTGAATTGAAAGGCTCAACCAGACTCAACATTTCCAACTTCCTAGCAAGTAGCAGAAAATCTACCTGACAGTTGCCATGGAAACACGAACAGGAAGAGCTAACCACCAGCCTATAAATCCACAGAGAAACCTTTCTTAATTGGAAGGCCTTTAACCCACACATTTTTCTCATAGCTGCAGAGCTTATTTCTAAAGAGATTATTAAATTCCTCAATTGACTTATGAAGGATGCTTCCCACTATATTACTGTGCTCTGGGTTGCTCATTCTTTATATCTGTTTCCAAAATTACAAAGCAGAGCAAGGATGAGAAAAGTTAACACAGATGTTTCAATGAAAAATCCATATGATGTCTTGAAAATAACTTCAGTGACATTGTTCTACTTAAAACAAACAAATAAATAAATAAATTTCAAGAATTGAAATGACATTAAGGAGTTCAGATGCCCCAACATTCATTTCTCAGGGTTCTAGGAAAGATCTATTTTATTTTATTTTATTTTATTTTATTTTATTTTATTTTATTTTATTTTATTTTATTTTATTTTATTTTATTTGTAGTGGTAGACTATCATTAGAAATATAACCAAAATCATCTAGGCAATCTTGCAACGCAACCAATACCATTACTGAGATCTTCACCAAGCACCTGCAGTGTGCAACTACCCATGATCACCCCAGTGGTTTTCCCCTTCGAGCAGATGTTGCAGTGCAAGGAACAGCAGCAATTGCAGCACCCACAGGTCAATTTGACTTTGCTTTCAATTAGCTAGCTTAGGTGCAGTGGAGCTGTGGCACTATGGAGATGAAAAAAACCAAGTTTCCGTGCACCTACACAACACCATGACCAATTTAATATTGTATATTCTGAATGTCAACCTATTGAGGTTCAATATCTGAATAAAGCAGCTTAAAGTATAGGTATGAATGAACCAACAATTTGGTATGGTCATCATCAGTGTTTTAACTCAACTGACCTCTCAGCAGTCCCCATTTTCAAATCTACATCACTTTCAAAAAGTTTAGCATGCTCTTTTAAGAAGTTCCACATGCTCTTCTCCCATCTTCTTACTAGAGAGAATACAATCAAGTGTAGATCCAGAAAGTCTGGTAGTCTGGTTCATTCTTTTGGTGTGTATATTTTTTTATTTTTTTCTTTGTGTTTTATTTGGTCTATTTTATTTTATTTTTTTTAATGTCTGTATTTTTGGTTTTTTTTTGTTTGTTTGTTTTTCCTAGGTAGCAGATGTTTTTCATTTAGTTAAGTAAGTAGTTAATCACTACTCTCTTCCTCTTAGCATTATCATCTTTTGATTACTTTTATTCCTCCTCTTCAAATTTTGAGAAGGAAAAAAAATTATCTGTATCATACAGTAAAGATTCATTGCAGTCAAAAGGAACATAATCAACTCCTGCTGATTTTAGTGGAATTAGGATTCTACTCAGTTCCTTCTTGGAAACTGATGGGGAAAACAGGGAGATGAATGAAAGCCATGTTTATTTTTTTCTTGTTCTTTCCCTCATTTTTTTATTTCTATTCCTTCTTTCCTAAAGCCTGCCTAGAATTCGGATGGAATATTCAACCCTTGTTTCTCCAGTGAAGTGCATCTGCCTCAGGCCATAGGACCATGGGGTAGGGCTGGTAGTCCTGTATGCTCTTCTAAGCCACCATGATTAATATTCTAGTGTAGCAGGGTGGAATAGGATCCAGCACTATGTAAGAGTGAGATTCATTTGTTCATCACCTCTGACATGCCCTGGCTCTCTATAGAACCAGAACTCCAATTTTAAACCTGAAATTCTGGAATATCACACTATTACGACCATCAGAAGAGAAAGAAAGTCAGCTGCAGAGGAAATCTTTTCCCCCTCAGTGACTGGGCAGACCCAATTTATTCATACCCAGAGGATCCTCCATTTAACTCCATTTAACCTATGCATCTGCTGCAACCCTTTTGATGCAAACATACCACTTAAAGGAGAGTCTCTTTGCTCCAATGGATGGATTACAGTCTTCTATTGCTGAGATCTTACCACAGCAAATAATATTTGCTAGCACTTTATACAACAAGTCAAATGGGTCTGCTTTGTGGAAAAAATATATACTTATTTTCACTTGTGACATGCAAGGTTCTGAATGTAGGTATTATGTGGCAAAGGATTAAACCACTATTCTGTCTCAATGTCTGCCCTAAATGAAACCCTGAACACTTCAAATGATGTTTGCATATTCCTTATGTGAATGAGACTAGTTGAATTTCATTTCCTAGTGCCAAGTAACACTGCATAAATGCTATGGACTGAATTAACATAATGAACACTATATTCTAATGCCCGAATTATTGTTTTCCTCCTTTCCCATATCACTGTTATTATTAGAATTGTTATCTGACTGTGAGAGAATCTCTCAAGGGATAAGCTTGCTTTACTTAACAATTGCTTCTACGAGTCCATCAGGCCGGCAAATGCAAGCCTACTATTAGCTTAATAAAAGTTAAGGGAAAATGATAAATTGAATAAAAATATTAAAGGTGCTGAGAAACACAAACATTATTGGTTAGCAATACTGCATCAATGACAGATGGAAAGCATGTGCTCCCTGCAGAATCCCACAGTGGTTGCAAAGTCTGCAGAATTCTACAGAAAAATCCATGACCGTGTAGTTTCCATTCTTACAGGAATTCAAAATACCCTGGAGAGTTTTAAAGGGATTTTTTTTTTAAGTTAATTCCCAATGAAAATAACTTTTGTTTTCATTGTTTTTTTGTTTGTATATACGTATTTATTTTTTCCCCATTTTTCATGTTCTCAAATATGGGTGGCACATCCAGCATATTGCTGTTCTCTATTGTTTTCTGCATGCCTGATACAGCTGGGAACTTCACAAACAGTAACAATGACAAACTTTCTGCTTCAAAGAGTGTGCCTGCAAACAGCTGAAATCTTAGGGCACTTGGCACTCAAAGTATTTATTCTCATCTATACAAAGAACAGTAGGGTCATGTATTTCTTTGTTTATTTCCTAGACATATAACCCCAAATTTTTTATTTTACAGACATTATTGAAATAAGGAATGTCCATGCACTCCTTTTGACCACATTTAGTTACTTGCCTTTTCTTCATCTCTGTAGCATCTGTGTTGCCAAAATCTTCTCCAGGTTGTTTAAAGAATGATAGAATAGCTCAGGTTGAAGGATACATTAAAAGTCATTTAGTTCCAACCCTTTGCCATGCGCTGGTTCCCAAATGCCAGCTCAGGCTACTCAGGGCCCCATCCAATCTGGCCTTGAACACCTCCAGGGATTGGGCACCCACAACTTCTCTGGGCAGCCAGTGCGTCACAGCTTTATGTGTAAAGAATTTCTCCCTAAAATTTAATCTAAATCTCTTCTCTTTAGGTTTTAAAGCCATTCCTCCTTATCCTATTACAGATAATATCCTATGAAGTTGATCTACCTGATTATAAGCTCTATTCAAGTACTGGAAGGCCACTCTCAGGTCTCCTGGAGCCTTTCCTTCTCTAGACTAGAACAAACCCAACTCCTTTAACCTTTCTTCACAGGAGAGGTGCTGCAGCCCTCTGATCATCTATGTGGCCATCCTCTGCACCCATTCCAACAGCTCCATGTCCTTCATGTGCTGGGGGCTCCAGACCTGATCATAGTACTGCAGATGGGGCCTCAAAAAAGCAGAGCAGAAGGGACAACCCCCTCCCTCTCCCTGCTGGCCACTTCTTTTTTAATGCAGCCCGGGATGCTGTTTGCCTTCTGTGCTGCAAGCACACACTGCTGCCTCATGTCCAGCTTTTCATCCATCACGACCCCCAAATCCTTCTTCAAAGGGTTGCTCTCCAAGAATTCTTCTCCCAGAGTGTACATATACCTGGGAAAGAAAATGTAGTCCACTAGCCAACATACAGGGGATAGTCTCCATTTTGCCCCAGACTATTAAAACCAGACAACTTCATGTTTTCTATGTAAATTTGAAGTATAAAATTCCTGTCCTGGATGCTATTTCATGTCAGAGTCTGCAGAGGAGTTGGAACTAGCTGATCTTTGAGGTCCCTTCCAGCCAAGCCATTCCGTGATTCATCCTGTGATTTTAATTTAAGCATTTGCTCTTCTTTTCTTCCACTAATCCTGACTTGTGAGCAGAAACTCCTTAAAAGCAGAGAAACATGAAGCATGTCATAAATGCGAGAGAATAGAATCTTGGATGTCTCTAAACACAGTTCAGAAGAGATCACTGAATTATCTGAAAAAAGGGATCTCACTGATTCCTCAGGATGAGGCAGTTTTTGAGCTCTTGATTGTAGACACACAGTTTTTCATTTACTCACTATTAGACCTCAGAAGGGGATAGAAATGGGTCAAGCTGTGATGTCTAAGCTATATGACTGCATTATTAGCTCTCTTTAAATCTTCACCTATGAGAAATTACTGCAGTCCAAAGTCTACTTTAATTCATCCACTGAGAAGAAAAGCCATGGAGTGCTGGCAGAATCTGCTGTACCATCTGCCCTTTTATCCTACCCTCCAAATGCCTTGTGCTGCAGGAGAGTGAAGCGACTCACAGCAGCCCTGTGTCATCAGAGAAAATCTTATATAGGAAGGTAATTTTTCACTGGTTATTTCCACCTCGAATTCAGCCATATTGTTGTATTTTGGTAGCACCAAGTGGGTGGAATAGAATTCATTTATTTTAGAATTAGTATTTTGGAAATAGTGTTACCAGCAGGAACAGGGGAGTGATTGTCCCTCCATACTCAGGGATGGTGAGGCTGCACCTTGAGTGATGTACTCAGTTTTGGGCTCCTCTCTACAAGAAAGACATTGAGGCCCTGGAGCATGTCCAGAGAAGGGCAACAAAGCTGTGGAAGGTCTGGACCATAAGCCTTATGAAGAACAGCTGAACTTATGAAGAACAGCTGAAGGAACTGGGATTATTTATTCTGGAGAAGAGGAAGCTCAGGGGAGACATTATTCTTGTCAGTTCTCTGAAAGAAGGATGTGGCACAGTGGGAGTTGGCCTCTTCTTCCATGTGAGCAATGATAGGACAAGAGGGAATGGCCTCAAGTTGCACCAGGAGAGATTCAGGTTGGACATTAGGAGAAACTTATCTGAAAGAGTGATCAGATATTGGAATGGGCTGCCCAGGGAGGTGGTGGTGTCAACATCCCTGGGAGTGTTCAAGATATGTTTGATGCTGTACTGAGAGACATGGTTTAGTGGGAAATATTAGTGATAGGTGGACAGTTGAATGGGATGATCTTGGAGGACTTTTCCAAGCTTGGTGATTTTATGATTCTATGGTCAGACACAAGGTTTGTGGAAAGAAGAAACAAGAGGGCACAGAAAATTTGCAGGACTAAATTTTTGGTTCATTTACAGTAATATAAAAGATGATGATACGAAGAAATCGTTAGATAGTGATAACAAAACAGACAACAAAAAGAGCAGAAGGACTTAGGAGAATGGAAAAGTAGAGATTATTAATCATGTTATATTAGATAATTCATTCAGGCTTTTTAGTCTCAAAGTTCAGTGAAATGCACAAAAATACACCAGCACACCTACAGGGAAACATAAGGAATGCTGAACATCTTCACCCAAATATGCAAAGAATACTTCTGAAGAAAGCTTCACCGTGTAATTTTATGAAAGGAGGAAAAGATGTGAAAAAGATATTCACTCCTTCACATTGCTGCAGGCTTTTCAGCTTTCCTCCATTTTTCTCCCAGCTTTCTAAATGCTTTCAAGTGATCCATCTAAGGGTATCAATGGCGATTGACAGGCTCTGTAATTACATTACAAGACAAGATTCCTAGCCCTCTGCCACCTATTTAAATGATTACATGCCTTCTAACCTGTTTTGTTAATGATCACCAATGCATGAATCTAAGACAAAAATCCAATAATGTCTCCAAACAATCATTTGCATCGCTGCAAAAAGATAACACTGTTGTCTTTGCATTGTTATCCTGAAAGAAGAGCTGATGAGTACAACTGGATAAGAATTGCAACTGATTTTATAAGCCCTCTTTCCAAATTCAGGCTGAACTTGCTGTGTCTGTCTGAATGAGGCATATCAGTTTGAAACAGGTTAACAAAACAGTGCTGGGAATGGGTGGTAGGTCCTCTTCTTGACTAATAGATCTCTCTCTGGTTGGAATAAATATCCAGGAGGAGGGAAAACAAGGTTCAGACTAAAATTTATCTTATTCACATTTTATGCCACTCAGAATATTTCTTGAAAGAAAAGATTTGGATTTTTTTTTTTTAAATCATTTTTTATTGTTATTATTTTTTATATTATCTGAGCTGTCCTTATTGGAGCCTCTTGCATTGCGTGAAACACTTCAGTTTCTTAAGCAATAAAAAATAAGTTTGATGACTGGGACACTGAACCAGAAGTTGGTTTCAAGTTTTTAATTCATTAAAGACTCAAAATATTTAGACCAAATAAAAATTTCAGTAGGTACACACCTAGTACCTCAGAGTTAATGGGTAGGTTGTACTCTGCTGGAGATACAGGTGTGGAACTTTATAAGAAACAATGAAATATGGCATCTCCTATAGCTATGAAATGCTTTGCCCATTCTGCCCAGTTACCAGCTGTATCTATTTAATTTGGTACAACTGCTAGCAACTGCTGCTAGAACTCCTTTTTCTTACTAACTTATGCCATTTAATAACATCTGTTGCTCAGTTTGCGCATTGCTAATTTCACTTGCCACAAGTGAATCTACTGTGCAGTAAGAAAAATAAATCATTACATATTTTCAGGTTGCATTTGCTTTCCTGCACACAGGTTTTATAGATTCCAAAGAAAGATTTTTTTATGAAGTATTATGATTTTAAACATACAGAATTACCTCAAACGGATATGAGATGTTCAGTTACATTAAGCCAGATGAGACCAAAGCTAATTCTTGTGTCTCACCCTGCCCTTCCCCCCTTCCCCCCCACAGACACACACACACACACTATAACAAAGATGCACTGACAGTAAGTCACGGGTGTCTACGTACCATAAGCAGGTGAAACAAATAAAATGTGATGTGTTTGATACTTTTGAGACTTGTAAGCCTAAGTCTGTGTGTGCATATATACAAATTAGGCAAGTCTTTTTATTTATTTATTTATTTATTTATTTATTTATTTATTTATTTATTGTGATGAGAAGGGACTCTGCAAGTCCGAAAAGGAACTCAGTTCTGCAATAAAACCTATAAGAAATTTACTGTTGTGAGAGAGGCTCTGTGGACTCTGCAACGAAGCTTAAAGTCTTTCAAGAATAATTATTTATTGCTCTCTTTTTTTCCTTCTTTTGGTTGATACAGTATGGGAGATGCAATAGTGAGATGTGAGGATTTGGCAGCCTGAGCCCAAAACATGAACGTATATTAAAACAGAGGCAGCTGCCAAATGACAAGATGAGAAGGGATGATTGAGGAAGAAAAATGAAGAAGGAAACAAAGATTGAAGCAAAGTCTCTCTTGATGTCAGTGAATGTTTCACTATTAAATATAGGGAGTGCAGAATTTAACCCTACATCTTCTGGTAGATTATATTCCTCCTTTAATATCATTCAAATTGCTACAATAAGGCTTGTATTTGTTCCTTGCTTTTAAGCTCTCTTTTTTTCCTATGCTTGTAATCTCCTTCAAATATGATCGTATTTGCTTTGCTCCCCATTTAGAATTACTAATTTTCTTCAAAAGAGAATATTTTGAGGAAGGGGTTGTTTGGCCTTCTTTCAATATGAAAGATTTAGCAGAAACTTTTAATGCTGCTATTTTGAGATGGGTTTCTCTCACTTGATGTCCACATGTAAAAGTAGGTGTAGGCTCTATATGACTACATCACTAACCATGTACTTTTTGAATACATTCATCCTCATTAAACACTTTATGCTTGCCATGGGAACCTATCTGCTCTGGAAGGCAGCTTTCAACTGTGCCTGGAACCAGGCTTGCATGTCTGGTGTCTATATGGAGATAGCAGCTGATCTGATAAATGTAGTGTTGGAGTCTGTCTTTAATAGAGAATTGAATGGCTTAGGGAATGTTCTCTGTTTATTTTGCTGAACTTAAACTCACTATCCACAAAATGATATGCATGTGCAAACCGCTTGATGAAAATAATTCCACACCTTGTTTCAAGCTGATGAACTGGCTGGGAGAACATGATTTAGATCAGGTCAGAATCATACCAGAGACTTGTCACTTTCTCTCTGGCTATAAGAAAACTCTCTTGCAGATCTGATATGGGGATATGTGTCATGCTAGATCTTTTTCTCCTTTAGATCTATTGTCTCTTGTTGAGATCCTCCATTCCGTTCATCTCTGACATTTAGTCACATTATAAGCACTTTTTTCCTGTTGCATCCATATGTTAAGTGTCAGTTTGGACCATACTATTGAGTTATTGACAGTGAGGTAATCATTCATATTTCCCTTGGGAAGTTTCTGGTTCTTTCTCAAGTTCTCAGAAATATTATGTTAAATACCTTGCAGTGAATAATCTCGGCTCTCTAAGCTATTCCAGCTTGAGTTGTCTGTTACATATCTCTGTTCTCAACTATTATCTACTCTATGTCAAAAACAACCAAACAAAAAACAAATAATGCTTCAAACCAATGAAGGCAAAGGTCCTTTTGTTCACTGTTTCACAGGGAGGTTTCACCTCTTCTCTGAATCACTTGGCAAATGGCTGTGCCAGACTTCACAAAGAACTCAGAATGGGAATTTGAGAACAATTTAACACAGTTCTAAATTCCTAACTTTTTCTTGTTAACCTCACAATAAGCAATAATGTTTAAGTTTAGATGTAAATCTGTATGGCTACCTCCATGCACCAAGTCTCCTCTATTCAGAAGCACCAAATCATAACACTACTATATCAATAATAATCATCTACTGGGCTGAGAGCTTCTAAAGAACTCCATAGAGATTAAAGCAATTAGACTTAGATAATGTGTTCTATTAATATTATTCATTTTGACTATCCATCTTACATGCTGCAAAACTACCAGTGCCATGTACAGCACACAGGTAAAAGATTTAATAAATAAATTAATTAATTAAAATTAAGGGAGGATGTTTGCCAAGTTTCAATGTCATTTTATTTTGTATTATTTTATTTTTAGTAATTGTTGTTGTTGTTGAGCATGGACAGCAAGTATGCATGCTTCTTTGGTATGGAAATCATCGTTAGCATGTGCTATTAATCTTCATTCCATATCACTGCTGTTAATAAACAGTGAATAACTGCAAACACAAATGCACGAAAGACAACAAGATACAGGTAGCTACTACAAAGAATGTGTTTGAGGTAATCACACACAAAATTATTTTTAAATGTTTTTTCTTTTTCTTTCTCCAAAGAGTAGTGCTTTCTACTGTCTTCTTCTTCTTTTTTTTTTTTTAAGTTTTAATTATTTTGAAAACATACCTTTAAATTTAATCGCAAGCACAGATTTTCAGTAAAGGAAATATGCATTTAAAATGTATATTTAAAAGGATGCTTTAAACACCTTTTTCATCTCTCTTAATATAATAAAAATAATGCTTTTTCTTCTGAAGAGATACTCTTCTGGTTAGATAGCACCATAAAATGAAAAGCATGAAGGTTACTAAATAAACTTAAGTCCTCCCAAAAACTGCTTACCTGCACTATTTCTTTGCATTTTCATTTCACAGCAGAATCTTCTTTGGATTTAGAAAGTGAAAGCATGGAAATAGCATGGAAAGCAATTTCTTGCAGCATTTCAGCTCCTTATGGAGAATCCAGAACTAAGCTGGGAACCTATGAATTATCAATTTTGATACAAGAAGTTCAGCCGGCCTAAATTGATGTCACAATTCTCCAGACTTCTAACTGATCCCCAATGCAGTTCATAACATAACATGGCTGAAACAGTCTGTTCTGTACTTTCTGTTTGATTACTTCATACAGCCTTATCTCAAAGAATCAGAACTTGTATACTGGGAATCTTTCTATGTTTCAAATAGTAATTTAATGAAATGATGTTACTAGGTATTTAACTAAGCAGTATTTTCTATGGCTAACTTGTGTCATATTTAAGCAAACTACAGGTTTCAGTTCTGACTTTAAAATTAGTGTAACTGTTTTACTATGAATCATACAAAATATTTTTAACTGTACATCAGTGGCAGTCAAAAGCCCATACATAATCAGCACTCTTTTTCTCTTTTCGTTTTTCTGTCTATTTTTCTTCCTTCCTTCCTTCCTTCCTTCCTTCCTTCCTTCCTTCCTTCCTTCCTTCCTTCCTTTAGTGTTTTTTTTTTTTTGTTTGTTTGTTTGTTTGTTTAAGTTCATTTCTAACCTACAGTTTGGGAGATTTCACTTAGTTTGGTTTTGGTTTCTGTTTCATTTTGGTTTTGTTATTTGTTTCTTTTTTTTTTATGTTTCATTTCTTTTTCTGCCTTTTTTTGTTTGTTCTTCCAACTGCCTGGTTTGCAGCACAAGTTTCAAAGAACTTCCCTAAAAAAAAGTAGTTCTTAAGATGAGGACCTGGTCAAATATTACAGTTTCCTCTGTCATGAATTTGGAAATCAGGAAAACAGATCTGCTTTTCCCAAATCCTTAATTTTCAGTTACTTTCAAACAAGCATTGAAAAAGCTCACAATAGTCCTTCTTTAACAGTGTTAGTTGCTTCTAAAGACATTTCCTAGTGAACTAAACCCAGAACATTGATCCCTACCATGTGGTAGTACAATATGGATACAGCACCATCTTTAAAAATATGAATATGAGCTAGAGAGAAGGGGCAAATGTTCTCATGGGAGCTCATTTCACAGAGGTGAGCCTCATGTTTGTGCCTGGGAAGATAATGAAATAGCTCCTCCTGGGAGATATGTTAAGATATACATGAGACAAGGATGTGATTCGAGACAGCGAGATGACTTCAAAGGGGTAGATTGTGCCTAGCCGATATGGTGGCTACGACTGGAGTAGGTGGAGATTAAATGTTAAATATTGACCAAAAATGGGAGAAAAGGAATTGTGAGATACAGTGGAACCTGAAAATACTAATGGCTTCAGTAATGTTTAACTAAATAAGGGGGAAAAAAAAATGGTAAGCCTCATAAATTTGAGGAACACTGAAATTCCCAAGAAAAATGAAATTTTGGAAAGGGAGAGATTTCATTGGATTGCAAGGAAAAAAAAAAAAGTCCTTTTGAAGGTTTTTAAACTGAGTCGGATATGTAACTATAGTACTTTGTCAGACTGCATTACAAGAGATCAGGTATTGACCAGCATCAAAGTTCCAAAACTGTGAGAAAGGATTGCTGGAAGGCACGGATTTAGATTTAGGGAAAAAGCTCTCACAATGTGCCAAGCTGCAGAAACTCTCAAGGCAGAATTAAAATGTTAAAAGGAAATCTAGTTGCAGCTACTCTCAACAGACTGACCAGCATGAGAGAAAGCTTGAGAAGCAGGAGGTCACAGCAAAGTGAGGTATTTGGATGAGATTCTGGAGAATAAACAGGAAGACATTGTCAAAAAAAAAAAAAAAAAAAAAAAAAAAAAGGTGCTTGAGAAGTGGGAACATGTGCAGACCTAGGAAACATCCAGCATTTAGAAATAAGAAATATACACAACTATTTTGCAAGAGTTTTTAGCCCAGAGCAACAGTAGCAAAAAAGGACATCTCACACCTCACTCATCTGAAGAGCAGAAAGTGACAAGGTTTGCAGGGACAGGTAGTACCTTTCAGAGGGCTAATTTCGCCAGAAAAAATAGACAAGCTCTTGTGCACACCAGGTCTCCATCTAGCAGCATGGAGGAGTTCTGCATGGTGATTGTCTGAAATATGCTGAAACAAAGAATTGTTTTATTTTCATTAAAGATAATAAAATACTTATAAATTATAAACCAAACAAAGCTTTCTGTTGGAAAAAAAATGAATGGAAAATGTAAATATGTAGAAGAAAGATGAGTAATTGAGAACACATAGCATGAAACTAATTCTGAATAAAAGATTATGTGATCTGAAGTTTATCTCTAAGTGGAACTGTTCAGGTCTGTTAGAGTTACAGGAGTAAAAGAAATATTGTGTTTAAAAACATACTTAGTCCAAGTTTGATTCAGAGAGCGTACAGGTTGGAGAAACCTAGAAAATGTAATGTAAATATAAGAAACAATTATCCAGCCTCGGAAACAGTGTGGAATTAATTTGCAAGGACTGTAGTGAAGGATGAAATGTTGCAGAAAATCTTTAAGTCTATCCTTGTTGGATGGCTTAGGAATTACAAAATATGTCCACTGCATCTTACTCATTCAAATGGGATTTTCTGTAGCTGATGATGCAGTACTTAAGGGTATCAGATCACAAGCTCCAAAGGCTGCCACCTGGTGTGATTCATTATTAGAGAGAAATGTCTAATATCATAAAAATGACCAAGTGTTTTGCTGAGTTATAGATTGCTGTACTTCGTGACTGAAGGCTCATTCTCACAAACACAAAGGATTCTGAACCACTAGGGCTAACAGAGATCCCCAGTATGTTATTCAGAGAAAAACCTCCTTACCCCTGCACCTAGGGATGTCCCCAGAGAACATCAAGCTCATAGTCTGGTAGTGACACCCATCAAAAGTCAACAGGAGCAACTCCTGGATCATCTTGCAGACCGATGGGATTTACTGCCTTGGGGTATGGGGCTCCAATGCAGAGCACGAGCATCTTGGGGGTTATACAAGACTTATTATGGAATAGAAAACTACACTTCAATATTGAATTATTATTTCCAATAACCTGAT
Source organism: Lagopus leucura (assembly GCF_019238085.1). Lineage (NCBI taxonomy): Eukaryota > Metazoa > Chordata > Aves > Galliformes > Phasianidae > Lagopus > Lagopus leucura. Next base: position 4,637,789 of record NW_024962265.1, on the reverse strand, counting down.
GTTGTATTATTGAATTTATCTTCAAATCATGTCACAGGCAGAGGCAGAGATGTATTTAGCAAACAGTGTATTCTAGAAATTACTATAATAGGTAATGGTCTGCAGTTTGACAGAAGGAACTTCAAAGCATTAGGGAATTATGGATTCAAAAGTGGAAAGAGACATCCCAAATATACTCATTAAAATACTTGGAAAACAAAACAAAACAAAAGAATGGTTCTGATTAAGCCTCTAGCATCTCACAAACTCTGCTTTTGAAGTCTGCAGTGAAAGGTTCTTTTGAGAGGAATAATTTTTTCCTGTTTTCTTTCCACCCGTGACAGAAGGCGGGTGGGTCTTTCACCATGCAAAGAAATGGATAAAAAGCCACACTGAACCCATCTTATATGCAGCTAAAATGCCTGTGAGGTGCAGCTGCCATGCAGAGCAGTACACTGCAGTTTCAGGATGGTGATTTCTCCTTTCTCCCATGAACTACTAATTACCAGCAGCCCTGTCCTTCAAGGGCTTGAAGGACAGGGCCCAGAAATGAGCATCCACTAAGGTGCCAGAGATGATGAAGAGAGAGGAGGCAAAGTGAACCAGGTCTGATGGTCTTAATGGTCATTGCTAGAACAATGCCTTTATCTGCTCTATTCTAAAACGGAAACAAAAAAGAGTGGAATTGAATGAAGATGGCACTGTCCCTAAAATAGAGCTGTAAGAACAGACTGAGATGGTAACATAGAAAAAAAAGTCCTTTTAATGTTATAAATTCAGCATACATTTTTCATTTTATTTTTATTATATATATATATATATATATAAATCCTAAAACATTTAAATTCATTCTTACTAGGAGTATTGGGTTTTAAAGCAATTTTGAAAGCAGACTTTCTAACTGGGAGAAGCTTGTAAACGTTCCCATGGAAATCAAGGCAAGGTAGCCAGTTTGGCAAGTGAGCGGCTCTGCTGAGCCAGAGTGGATTTTGGCATCTTCTGGGGAAAAATGTGATCAAAAACTACATATCTGAAGAGCAGCAGCACCACGGGGGTGGTGGAAAGGAATGGGTTAAGAAAACAGAATATTAAAGCAAGCAGTGTATCAGCAAGTGGAAGGAGTGAGGAGTTCTAAGACAGAAAATGAGGAAAAAATTGTGATAAAACTGAGGAAATGAAGGCTCTGATTTCTTTTTCAGTGTGGAGGTGAAACAAAGCTTCTATGAAGTAGTTGAACAGGCCATTGGTCTGTAGCTGCTCTGTGCTTGGCATAAAAACAATGACAGGACTTGGCTGTGCTGTTTGATGTTGTAATAGCTCAGAATCTTCTTAGCCACAGAAGAACGAACATCAGTTTTATTTTCATTCCTTTTCGTCCTTTCTTGGAGTCTTTTCTCCCTTGCTGAGAACCAATAGACCATAAACCAGAAAAGCCATGTGAGCCCTCCTCTCACTCCAGTCCCTTAGATCAAACCATTCTGAATTAAATAGCACCTAGAGCCAAACCATTGCTCATTTGGAGAGCATGAAAAGAAATTCACCTGAGGAGAAGCCCTTGTGAACCTATTGAGCCCACACCTATTTTATTTCTCCTGCCACTCTTTCATGCTGCTGCCTCTCGGTTCCACCCTCTCCCCTTGAATGTCTTGAGCAAAAGGGTGGAAGAACCTGTCATTTCCAGAAAACCTTGCAGAAATACTAAAAGGAGAGGGGGAGGGAATTCTGGCAGCTGCAGTGCCTCCCATTTCCATCCCTCCCACTTCTGTGTTCCTCTCCCAGCCTGACAGATTGCACAGGAGAAGAAAACAAAGAAGGAGTTTTCCACCCTCCATGGCACCTTCTCTGTCATCCTTGTAGGAGGAGGTTATTAGAGGGAGAAATTGTGCAAATCCTAATGAGCAAAACAAAGCTATAGAAAGACAAGAGGGCAAACAGAATGGGGAGGAGAAAGGGTGGGGAGAAGTTAAATAGCCTATTGTATGAAGAAGAAAAGAAAATTGATAGAATCACATGGAGAGAATAAAAAAGCCTCAAGCAGGGAGGTGCTTAAGAGCCAGAGTTTTGTCAAACAAAGTGATCTACAAAGGCATATAGAAATCCACCCTCTGCATTTTTAGCCCTGTTTCATTTCACCCTGTCTTGGGGACAGTGCAGAACTTATTGAGTTACCGAGTATCTCTGTCTTCATTTTTATTTTCAGCACAAGTGCGTTTGTGGAGAGAGGGAAGATTTAAAAATGAATGCTGTGCCTTGTTTTCAGTGGATACAGCTAAGATAATGAGTAGCTTATGAATAAAATGAACCTAAAATCTTCTATTTGGGTGAACAATGGTATGATTAAACTAAATTTGAGTGAGCATTGATGTGATTAAACTCTTTACACATCCCAAAACAGTATGGTCCCACATAGATTGCTCAATGGGATCCATCCTTGAGCTGGGCATGGGCATTCTCCATCAATGTGAATGGGTCAAAAATGGAGTGGGGAATATCCCTAGCCAAAATGGTTACTTTGGAACTTCTTTCAGGGTACTCTGTTATTTTTTTGTACTGAAGTGATGAGTGTCAACTGCAGTGCAGATCACAGCAAAAAAGGTAACAATACTCCAAGGAATGGAAATAGAAATTATTAAGAAGTGAAAATCAGAGGGTTTAAGAGAAGTCAGGGTGACCTGATATGCCTGAATTACAAAAGAACAAGAAGCTGCAGAGCCAATAGCTGTAAATCTCACAGATAGCTGAAGCTGTAAGGATTATTTTCCAAAGGAAAAGAGGAAAATGATGAAACATACATAAGTTAGTCCTACCTGAACAGTATCACAACTCTGAAACTATTCTCAAAGGAAAAGAAAGATAATTAAAAATATACAGAAAAATGGATACAGGGTAAAGACACTATCTGGGAAGCCAAGTAGTCAATCCTGTTGGAGCAGTCTGATTGATTTTCATTGATGAAAACAAAAGAAAACAAGAAAAAAATATTTCCACAGCAAAATAACACAAAATTCAGCAAAGCAGTGAAGTATAAAACAGGAATACATTGTACTGGGAAGAGGACAGAGGTATGTGGGTTTGCCATAGATCAGTTAACCAATGGGACTGCAAAATGTACTGCTGAGTCCGGAATCTATCAGCTGGAAGGAAGGCTGATGGAGGAGTCCTGGGAGCAATGCTACTTAATACTTTCACTAACAATCCTGGCATGGAAAGTGAAAGAAGATTAATAAAGCTTGGAGGTGATACAGAGATGTTCAGAGCATCTGCTAACAGCAACTGGATGTCTAAATACTGGTGTAATAGAAATTGGATGAAATTCAATAGCACAGAGGGCAAGTGCATGTGTCTGGGGACCAATAACAAAAATTCTTCTGTAAATGCAGTGCTTGGTTAAAAATGACCAGGGAGGAGAAGGATTTTGTTGGATATACTTACTTATACAAGGTTGTAAGTTGATGTGACCACAAAAAAAAAAAAAAAAAAAAAAAGTAACTCAAACATTTGTTAGGTAATTCCTTTGAACAAGGCGCTGCTGAACTTTAGCAGTGTTCTCAAAAAGAAGTATACAAGAAATATACTTCCCAGTTACAGGAACAGTGTGGAAATCTGAGGATACTTAGGCCTGGGAAAAGCTTTTTGAGTAAGTGAGTACCCAGACATCCTGGATCTTACTAGTTTTCTCTAAAACTGTTTTAATAACAGCTAATCTTGTATAAACTCTTGTAAAAAAAAAAAAAAAAAAAAAAAAAAAAAAAAAAAAAGAGTTAATTATGCAACATAAGTGTCTGGATAAAATCTAATCTAATGGTTTGAATTTGGGAAGCTGTGTTTCCTACAGTACAGAACAACTAGCAGGTCTTGGGACCCTTGAGTCTTTTCCCTCTCAGTGTCTACTGTTGGACTATGGATAAGTTATTCTGTTTTGGTCAGGATTTCACATATGTGAAGTGGAAACAATGATACTTTATCACCAAGGTAAACATTTTTGAGATTCGTTGCTAAAGGGTAACATCTTAGGTGTTGTTACTTCTGTCAAAAAAGCAAGTATCTCAGTTATGTCCAGAGAATGTACTGCAACATTTACTTAAAACATCTGAAAGTCTTTATGTCTTTACCTTGCTTCTTGTCTAGCAATCAGGACACTACCCTTGTATATATCTGTATCCATCTGGGCCAACAAAACAGGTCTGTGGCTTGAAAATGACCTGCAATCATCAAGCAGCCTACAGCTTTCTCCCTCATGTAGTTTTGGCCTTTGCAAACTAACATTTTCCCAGATGATATCCAGTTGTCTGAGGGATAGTATGTCAATGGGACCGGTCCCCATCAGCTTGATATCAGTTTGGCTATAACTGCTCTATTGTGTGGGAACAAAAACAGTCTATCTGTATGATCACAGTGTGCATGCTTTGTCTTAATATCAGAGAATAGTCCCTTCACTGTTTCGTTCAGATATGTAGATACTTGCACAAAATCCAGTAGTTGATGTCCTCAGACAGCAGTGTCTTGATAACATATCTCAAATCCTCTACTGTGTTTCCCTCACTTTGTAAGGGGCTGGCAGACGTAATGCACCAGTGAGTGTGTGATGTTCAGCTACTACGTCTACAGGAAACTAAATGTCAATATTGCAATACTGTATGCAATATATGTCTAAAGAAACCTTTAAAAAGTATGAGGAATTCAGAAAAGAGAGACCAATGTCAAAAATCTCCTATATTCTTTATGCAGGTGAGGTGGTGTTTAATGCTAGCTTCAAGCAAGAGACCACTTGCCTAATTACCAAAAAAAGTGAAAACAGCTGCTGCTATAGACTTCAAGTTAGAGGCAAATGGTGAACTGAGGCTTGGAGAAGTTAAGTGGTTTGCCTTAGGCCACAGAGGGAAGTAGTGTCAGACCCAAGATTAGAAATCAAAAGTTTTCCTCATACATTTCTAAGCTCAGATCACAGAACTGCACCATCTGGACATTCATAGATAAATATTGAGGTCTGTCTGTCATTCCTATCTCTAAAATAATCTCCTATCTTCTTGCAGTTTCCCATAATTTCCCAGCAAAAGCTATTTTATTTATGTGCAGTTTCTTACACATCTAATATTTCAGAAAAAAAAATATTTTAGATTAATGCGGTGCCACAAACAGTGGAAAAAAATTATATGCCAACAAATAAGGATTTGCTTATTTTGAACCATCAAACCAAAGCTGTTTGGTGCAAAAAGACTATACAGGACTCATCAGCAAGTTACCTCCAGCTGGTTAATGAAGTAGCATTTTTTGAAAGAAGTGAGCCGCAAAATTTTTGTGCTGCACTAATGTAGCACAGAACAGCCACAAAAAACAAATGAACATCACAACAACCAACCAACCAACCAAAAAAAAAAAAACACACGACAAAATCCCACAGAAAAAATAAATGAATAAATAAATAAATCCACAGTACTCCTAATACATAACTGCAGTACAAAATAAACTCAGAAGTAATGCTACCTCAAAAAACTCTCCAGAGTAACACAACATTTTTATCCCTATTGTCACTGTCAAGGACTTCACAGTTCCAAAACAACATAACAAACTCACATGAAAAAGATCTAAATCAGCTTTGGACTTGGCTTCTCAAGGTTTCTGCTCTAATTTTGCTTGAGATCGACATGCTCCAGCTTCTCTCAGAGCAATAGGCACTGGCAGCCTTTTGTTATACAACATTTACCAGAACTCCTTCACTGACCATTGAGATTATTTTTCTTTTTACCTCATGACTTGCATGCTGACATGGGATGGCAAAAACTTTTGTAAACAAATTAATTTTTAACCCTGTTCTTACTAATGGGGGATTTCTTTTAATATCCTGCTTGGATAAAAAGGGAGATCAGCTCATATCTCCATGAAACTTATGGATCTGGAGAAAAGAGAAGAAAGATTTAACATTAGCAATTTTGGCATAAAAATACTCTGGTTACTGTAATTCAGTTCATTACATGGCATATATATACTACAGATCCTGCTCTCATCTAGTGCAGACCATAGAACTATGTAACTTCAAAAATCATACAGTGTTCAGCACAGCGCAGGTTAGATGTGATAAATTGATTGCTGGTGTCAGGATCTCCCCACACTGGAGAAATAGCCAGTGACAGCCTGGCAAATGTGACAACACAGCAGGCTCCCTGAGACAGACGGAAGGATGCAGCTGGAGAAACCAATGCGATTTTGCAGGTCTCTATGATCCTATCTGGCTAATGGATTCCCAGGTTGCTTGTCTGGATGCGAGAGGCATACTAGCTCTAAATGTATTCCTCATTTGGGCAAATGCAGGCACACCTGCAAGCACATATACACGCCATGTTTGATAAACACAGATACATAAACCCAAGTTCCAGAATGTAATCTCAATGCAGTAAAGTGCTTAATCAACTCCTGTTGCAGTATAAGGATATTGCTTAAGAATTTTCCAAAACTGTGTCTAGTACATGCATCATTATCACCGTGGTCAGTCTTTCTATTGATTTCAATAAGCTTTAGGAGAGTTCCTTGATGTCAATATTCTCAATCTACCTCCCGAGATGACATTGCAAAAACAAAGCATACAGATTTCTTCTCTCCCACAGCTCTCGAGAGACAAGTTCAGCCAATCACTGGATCACAAACACTGGCACACAATTTTCTGGTAACAAATTCAATGAGCTAAAGTGTTTTGTGAGTCAGAAAAGTGAAGTATAAAAGAAAAAAGCTCCTAAACCCCACATATATATATATATATATATGCACATATATGCCTCATCCTTCCAGAAGGACATTTTTAAGCTGCTACAACGTTTTATAAAATTGCTCTTATTGTTCCAGCATTTTACAGACACACAAATACTTCTTTTCAGGTGTGGGAAAAATAAGTTAAACAAACAAACAAAAAAGCTGGATATGTCAGTGTTTATGTTACATGGCTTAGTTTCAAATGGATTCACTTCACACCTAGCTTGAACACTTAGAATATTTTTAATGCTCTAAAGATGCTCTGTGATAGAAGAATGATACATAGGTGCCTGCCTGTGACAACGTGTTAGTAATTCCTCTAGGTATCACTACACATGTTAATGTTGCATTCTGTGGCAACAGTCCCTCAGAGGATATTTAGGATGTAGGTACCTGTTAGGAGATTTGTATACTTTGGCTCCTTTTATGATTGCAGGGGTGAGAAAGCCTTCTCCGGAGAGCAGTTCTGAGGAGAAACGTTGTTTAAGCACCCTGAATGCATTAGCAAAATCATTCACAGCAAAAACATTAAAGAATATTCTGAATTGCAGCTGTAATTTGAAGTACTGCAGTGCAGTGCTAAAGCATACAAAGGTGAGACAAAGCTTTTCTCTTATTCCTGGACTAAATCTCTACTACTCTTGAGCATGTCATGTGATCTTCAATAATTGCGTGGAATACTGACAGTCTGGGCTTTTAAGAAAGTTGTTTTAAGGATTTAAGCTATTGTCTGTGAAACGTTTCATAAAGTGCTGGAGTGTAGTTAGGATGATAAGCCTCATGATTCACATAAAATGTCTCTGTCTCATAGCATCCATTCTAGAATGACAAAAGGCAGAACTGAAGCTGCCTGAATCTCTCATTTGAACTTCCATCTGCAACGTGCTCTAAGAAGCTGTAGCTTAATCTGATGCTTCATCTTTCTTCAGAGAAAATATTTATCCACTGCCTACTACTGAATGCATACTGATCCGTCTTGAGGAACACAGCCCATTTTTTACAAGGAAAAAAATACTCACCCTCTGCAAGAGCATTTGTTTGTAAGCAGTAGGTCTGCTGTCACCTTCAAGATACAGAAAATCTTGCTTCAACACAAATGAAAATCAAGTCATTTCCTAAATGTCTAGGTCAAGACTGTGAGCTCTTTGTAAACATGTATAGAGTTTCTTGGGTCTGCAAGACTCAGCACAGAAGTTTTTCTACTTATGAAGAGTTCGAAAGGCAAAAATCACAGTGAAAAAGGTGGTGGAAATGCTTAGGAATTCAGTGATGCTTGAGCAGTGCCTAGGGGTGCTGATTGACTCTTTGATCCCTCTGTACTCAGCTCTGGTGAGGCTGTTCTTCAAGTATTGTATTCAATTCTGGGTCCCTCACTACAAGAAAGATATTGAGGCCCAGGAGCATGTCAGTGAAGGACAACAAAGCTGTGAAATGTCTGGAGCATAACAACTCATGGGGAGCAGCTGAGGGAACTGAGATTCTTGAGTCTGGAGCAGGCTCAGGGGGGACCTCATCACTCTCTACAGCTCCCTAAAAGGAAGTTGTGGTGAGAGGAGTTGGAATCTTCTCCCAGGTGACAGAGATAGGACGAGAGGGAATGGCCTTAAGTTGTGCCAGTGGAGCTTCTTGTTGGATAATAGGGAAAGCTTCTCAACAAGGTTGGTAATGCACTGGCACAGGCTGCTCAGGGAGGTGGTGGAGTCACTGTCACTGGAGGAGTTCAAGAAATATTTAGGTGTGGTACTGAAGGGCATGGTTATTGGGCAATGTTAGTGGCAGGGGGACAGTTAGATTAGGTGGTCTTTTCCAATCTTAATGATTCTAAGGCCTCACCTGTTATAAGCATTTTATAATTGTTAGGCTATGTCTCTACGATTTTAATAATTTTACTTTGTACACTGTAGTTTCCTTGTGTAAGAGCTTACAGGCACAAGCATTTCTGATGTGTAAATAAGCAGGATAGAATGAGGGTGGGATAAAAAATTTAAATGAAGAGTAAAATCTTCCATAAATCACATTTAAAAAAAAAAATAAAAAAAAGAAATCTGACAAACATACACAATTGGAAAAAAAATGGATATGCTACTAAATGAGAAGCACTGAGAAATGCATTAGAAAATGTTGCTAAATCAAGTATGTCTCTCACTGAACCATATATCATCATCCACTAAAACAATCTAATGTGGTAAATGACATACATCACCTGCTGATTGAAACACATCACCTAGTAAAATGATAATCAATCTGTGTGTATGAAAAGTAACTCTTCTGCTAATAAATTAAAGGCAGAACATGCTAAAGCTGATGCAGCATATACTGAATTATGCACAGTGAGGACTGAACTCATTTTACCATCTACTGAATCTGAAACATGAAGTACTGAAAGTGATGCAGCCCATCAGACACATCAGCTTTCTGGGAAATGCCAATCATGGGAGCAGGCTGGAGCTGCTGTCAGAAAATGTTTCGGTCAACAACTGCTCTGAGTAACAGCCATTTGCTACAGCTGATGGCAAAGGTTCAGGAGTGGGGCACAACTGCCAAGATCTCAAATATCTGGGGTTTGATACATGTGGCTCTCTGGGTATTAGCTGTAGAGGGAGAGTTGTAAAAAGATCAATTCTTTAGAGCCACCTATTATATCTTCTAGCTTGCTGAAGAGCAATGGTGGGATGAACAATTGCATTCTCCTAATTTTCTCAAAACAAGAGGTTCATCAAGTAACATTTGTGTCACTTGTATACAAATTTTGCCTCTTCCAACATCTTTTGCAACTGATGTATACCTGTACATATAATAAAGAAAAAAAAAAAAAGAATTTTTTTCTTTAAAAATAATGAAATACAGTGATATTTCACTGCAGCAAATTGAATGCCAAACAGTTTTTGGAAGGAAACCAGAAGATTTGTAACTGTTGGCAAGTAGGATGTCACATGCCTGTGCTCAACAACAGCAAAGGCAACCTGTCAAGCAGACCCTTTTTTCATGCGATATATCCCAGAGAGAGAGAAAAAAAGAAGGTTCTGTGGACTGTTTTACTATTTATGTTAGTTAGTGGCCAGTTCTGTTAAGCTTTTAGTTAACTATTTGCTTTGCTTGTAGATACGTAATGGATGTATAACATTGGTCATTGGAACAAGCTAACTAGGACTGTGTTTCCCCCGATAACAAATCCTTTTAAGTGTAAGTCAGAGACTATCCAGAAATCTCTGACATTGACCACTTAACTGATCAGTTAAGCTGGAAATATTGGGGCTATCATTTGCTGAGAGAGAAATTCCAAGATCCCAAATTACAAAAAAGAGAGGTTCCAACAAGAGCGCAAGGTGTCTGTGTAATGAGCCTGCACAGGGATGTCCCCAAGGCCTCTAATTAAAACTAATACTGGAAGTTTCATCAAAGTAAATTAAGAGTAACTCCAGTGAAGTGGGAGATGCTGAAGGGATGCGATAACCTTGAATTAATTTACATTTTAAGATAGACCTGAAGGACTAAAACAAAGATGCTTGGTTCTATTGAGCAAGGAGGGCATATTTTAAAGGAGTTTTGTTTTTTGGATATTCACACAAGAGCCTAATCAGACTTCTGACATCTGTCACATTAACCTAGAAGTCTCAGCATAAAAGCCGTCTACTCTTCAGATGAAATATAACTGGTAGGGAAGTTGATCCTTCCAGAACGAGGAAGATTCCTTTAAGGATTATGACTCCACCTGTGGTTTATAGGGCAGTTTGTTCTTCCCAAAGCCTCAGCACCAACCTGGCAATGTTCAAGACAGGCAAGAGGCTGAAATATGTGACTGAAGGAGGTGTTCAGCATCTGAAGAAATTTGACAAGTAATGAAGGAGTCACCTTTACCTTGTGATTTTATTCTGTTTTAATTGTTGCTTTATTTTTGCAGTAGAAATTCGAAGGGACAAATAATGGGAGGATACAGTTGCAACTAATTTTCAGGCACAGTTTAGTGGGATTTGAAGTAGTCAGGCACCAAACTCCCACAGTGAAAACAAGATGATAAATGTCTTTGAAATATTAGATTTGAGGCTTTTTTTAAGCATACCCACTGGCCCAGTCTCTAGAATAGAAGAAGCTGTGAAGGAAACTGAGGCCCTCCAAGCCCTAGTCTTCTTCGTTGTCTTTTCTGAACCCAGAGGAGATGTGCCTGCACATCATATACATCTCCTACAGCTTCAGCTCTGTTGCTCGGTGAGTGCATGACAGTGGGAGGATGGGAAATATAGGTCTGCCCCAAATTACAGGAAGACACAATGTGAAAAGGTGGACAAAAAGGATGATTTTCTTTCAGGAAGGTGAAATATAACCTAGATAATTAGTCTATGGTTCAGTCTTGCTGACTGGTAATGAGGAAGGACTCAGCACCTTCCAGGACTGAGCCCAGAAAGAGCATCAGGAGTCAAGCAAATGAATGAACCAGATTATACAGTTCAATTTATCTGAGAGCTAGACACATTCTTGGTAACACAGAAACGGATTTACAACTTTTAACGAGCAGCACTCTGTAAAAATAAAATGACTTCAAACACAGCATTAAAGCTTTCCTCCAAAAAGGTCTAATGTAAATTTGATATGGAGCACACTACCGTATGTGCATTTGTTATTTGCATTTGTTATTTTATTAAAAAGCAGGGCCTAATCAGGACTTCCTATTTCTGGGGAGAAAGAGAATGGGATTAAATATGAAATAACAGTTGCATGAGGATTCTTACCCACTCAGGAGGTTTCTGTCATTTTCTACAGATTTATATATTCAATGTTTTTTCCCCATCATAATTACTTAACACATATTAAAAGCACATAAACACAAGGGCATTCATTACGGTGTATGGGAGAGATACTCTTCTCAGCATTGGTCCAGTTTTGCTCACATTGTAGATGAATCCTAAATGTCCCACATGGACATGCAGAGATGGCATTAGGAAAGCCTAATTAGGAAAGCCAGATGGAATTCAACTTGGCAAGGGATATTAAAAAAAAAAACAAGAAGGGTTTCTACAGGTACATTGGCCAGAAGAGGCAGGACAAGGACAGCATACTTTCTTTGGTAAATGAGAAGAGAGAACTGTCTACAACAGCTATGGATAAGGCTGAGGTATTAAAAGAGTTTTTTGCCTCAATCCTCACTGGCAGACAGGATTCTTGTATTTTTCATGTCCCTGAAACCTGCATTCCTTAGCCTCTAGGTAGGTACTGGGGGAGTAAATCCCCCCCAGCTGTAAAGGCAGAGCAAATCCAAGACTGCCTCATGAAACTTAATGTATACAAGTCTATGAGGCTGGATGACATGCATCCCAGGTTCCTAAAGAAGAAGCCTGATGTGGTTGCTGAGCCATTTTCAGTTGGGTGATGTCCCTGGGGACTGGAAAAAAGGAAGCATCACTCCACTTTGCAAGAAAGGGAGGAAGAAGGACCGAGGGAACTACAGGCCAGTTGCCTCTGTGCCTGGGAATATCGTGGAACAGATCCTCCTGGATGACATATTGAGGCACATGTGAGATGATCGGGTGATTTGAGACAGCCAGCATGGCTTTACCAAGGGCAGATCTTGCCTGACCAATCTGGTGGCCTTCTATGATGGAGTGATGACATCAATGGACAAAGGAAAGGTGACCAATGTCATCTACAAGGTCTTGCACATGTCACCTACAAGGTCATGTGCAAGGCCTTTGTCATGGTCCCTGACCTCATCCTCATCTCTAAATTGGAGAGATACAGACTTGAGGAATGGATTATTCTTTGGATAATGAAATGGTTGGAAAGGAAATGGTTGGAAGTCCATAAACAGAGGGTTGTGGTGAATGGCACTATGTCCAGGTGGAGGCCAGTGATGAACAGTGTCCCCCAGGGTTCTGTCTTGAGACTGATGCTGTTCAATATCTTCATCAATGACATTGAAGACTGGTTTGAGTGCATCCTCAGCAAGTTTGTCAATGTCACCAAGCTGTGTAGTGTGGTTAACACCTTTGAAGGAAGAGGCACCATCCAGAGGGATCTTGAGAAACTTGAAAAGTGGATCCATGTGAACCTAGTGAGATTTAACATAGGGAACTTCAAACTTTTACCTTGGGTAAATTAATTCCAGATACATGTACAGTCTGGGAGAAGAATTCCTTGAGTGTAGCCCCGCGGTGAAGGACCTGGGGATCTTAGTGGATGAAAAACTGAATATGAGCTAGCAGTGCTTGGCTCAGAAAACCAATGATATCCTAGGCTCCATCAGAAGAAGGGTGACCAGCAGGGACAGGAGGATGTTTGTCGCTCTCTATTCTGCCTTCATGAGGCCCCACCTGGATTATAAAAAGGAAGGGAATCAAATTTTTAATTGGATAGAAAATGAAAGAAAAAGAGGGAATAGTTCTAAGCTCAATGAGGGAAGGTTTAAATTTGATGTCAGGAGGAAGTTCTTCACAGAGAGAGTGCTGAGTGAGGTGCTGGAACAGCGCTGCCCTGACAGACTATGAATGATTCATCCCTGAAGGTGTTCAAGATCAGATTGAATGGGGCCCTTGGCAACCTGATTTAGTACCAAATCTGAAGGTTGGTGACCCTGCCGGTGGCAGGGTGATTGGAACTTGATCATCCTTGGGGTCTCTTCCAATCTAATGATTCTGTGATTCTGTGATGTCAGGGGAGTTAAGATTCTGAAAACACTGCTCTTTTTAAAAAAGCACAAAGCAGAAAATTTGTAAAAAAATACAGATTTCCAGTAAGCCAGAGATGAGGTCTAGAATCAAATAAATGTCATCATAAGGTGTCCACTATCAGGGAAATTATTTTTGGTGGCAAAAATCAGGACACACAGTCAGATGGACCACTAGCCTTCCCAAGACCAATCACGCACTAATTTTGAAGAGTTCTTTATCATGTCTCTTATTCGTCTTCCTATTTCCCTCTTATTGTGCCCACACAGAGGACTTCTAAACCTCAGCATGAACCTGATAGTATGTTCTCTTTTATTCATATTTCTGCAGAAGCAAATAGCAGCAGTTATTAGCAGCTTGTGACTGTATGCAATATGAAGCTTTGCAGCACCTAATTGCACTGGAATACACAGCTCAGGCAGATGAGAATCACAGAAACCATGCTCAATATATGAAAAAAGCATCATCTCATTCAGCCTGGTTAAGGGAGTGGTCAGGTTTGAAGCTCAAAGTCTTTTCCCTGGCAGAGGCAGTTTGGAGCTTAGCTAATCACTAGATCCCATGGCTTAGGTTTCTCACATTTAAAAGCCATTGCAGTGTTAAATCATTTTATTTATCCCATATCCCACCCACTGCTCTCAGACAGCTGGGTTTAATTAATCAATCATTTGACAATACCATACACAAATTATATTTTATGGCCCAAAAGCTGATTGGTTCCTCCAGTTTCCCGCATAACACAAAATTATACACAACAATTCTTGTGTTAAGAATAATCAGTGTTGAGCTAGAGAGAATCTTTCAGAAAGATAGTGGTGTTCGATTTTAAAGTCTTCAATGGGGGGAAAAGCTAATGCTTTCCCTAGGTAGACATTCTGGTGACTAATTAGGTTTGTTGTTATCTTGCCCTTCCTCTGTTGCCTCTGTCTTACTTCTATATCTAGCCCTGGGACTTGGCTGTACCTTGAATATGAGATAAAATTTATATTTACAGAGGCTGTCCTATAGCACTGATCCTTGAAGTGCAAATTTTGTCACCTTCTCTGTGAATGCACAAATGTTGTATGAGGTCTTAGGATATCACTTTTGCCATTGTGAGCAAAGGTTACTTGTTGGTGAGAAGTACTGGAAAATGGATTATTTGGCCCTTTTATGTTCCTCTCCTAAACCTGAAAACCATAGACAGCATGAAGTGTGGCATACTCAGCCTCACTTAGTTAACAGTGTCCAGTCCAGCTGGCTCAAAAAGGAAAGCCAAAATTGCACACAAATATACACTATATACGCACTATAATTTGTGTTGAAAATCTAAAATCTGATTAGGCAAGGAATCAGAGGATTTTCATTTATTTATTTATTTATTTTTGATGGACCAAAAACAACTAAAAATATGCCTTGGTTGCACATTTAACATTTGGGCTTTATGTTAATTACCCTTTCTTGAACAAACTAAAAGAGAATACATTGATGTGGCAAGTTTAATGGCATGTAACTGAAAAAAAAGTAAAACCAATTATTTCTTTCTACCTTTTCACAATGCATTTAAAATAAGAGGATAAACTTAACTGAGCACACTGGTGAAAAACAAACAAACAAACAAACAAACGACAACAACAAAAGAAAGACCCATATTTCTCTGCTGAAAAATTGTTTGGTCATTCTGGAATTACATTCAGGTGGGTGGAAATGAAGGTAACACCAGCATTAGTTTACAATTTATAAGAGGTTTCAGAGTGAAATCCAGCATATCTTGTGCTGGAGTCCAAATGTACTCACTCAAATTGTCCATTTCAATTTAATTTTATGAAGCTTTGCAACTGCCTATCAACATTTGGTAAGACAAGACTGTTTCCCGAAGAGTGCCCTAAATGTTTTGGAATCAGTCCTTTATTAATGGCATTTTAATAACAACAGATTCACTTGCTACAAATTAAAACCTTTATCATTCATTGAAAAACAAAATACATTTCTTCCTCATGCAGATATCAGATGAATGCTCTTGGGGTACTTAAATACCACAGTGGCCCCCAATCTGGTAAGTTAGGGAGAAATTGGACTCATCAGAATAATAATTGTGAAAAAAAGTTATTCATTTATTATTTGTATGCTAATAGCATCTAGATATTTGAACAAGGGATCCACTATTTGGTTCCTGCTTGACAGAGTGACAGCATGTCTGTCTGCAAAAGACAGTGTGGTTTTACCATGTTAGCAAACCATCACAATAGATTCAAGTTTTGCTTAAGCTGATTTGGGAAGTAAAACCTAGGAGGAAGAATGGAGAGAGATTGTAGTCTTCACAATTCAAGGGTGGACTGGCTCTAAGACCTGACATATTGCAATACTAATGACAAATCTGCAGATTAGAATAAAATTTCCCAGTCCTCATAAGTGAATGAAAAGCTGTATGACAAAATGAAACAGAATAGAACAAAAAATAACAATTCCACACACACATATACAACAAACAAACAAACAAACAAAAACAAACAAAAAACTAAAACAAACAAACAAACAACAAGGACAACAACAGATCAAAAATTGTTAATTCCACAGCACATTTTCCTTCAGGCAGGAAGAAAATTCCTCTACTCATATTTTTGCATTACATATCTGAATCCACATTGTCAAGCTAGGTTGAATTTGCTGTTATTTTTGGAATTAAAATGCTTTGAAGAGTTTTGTTCCACTGTAAAAAAAAAAAAAAAAAAAAAGACAAGAAAGAAAAAAAAGAAAAAAAGAAAAAAAAAAGAAAAAAAGACAAAAAAGCTCGACAACACACAATGCTAACAATAAGTACTTACATTAATGTAATTTTCAAGTAGACTGTTTCGTGTTCAATTGAGCTATGGTCCAGATGGCTTTGACGTCAAATTGAAATGCACAATACACAATCCACTATGCACAAAGATTAAAGAACTTTTCCTAGCAAAATGCTCAAGAGCCCTTCAACTGCTGCTTGTTGGTCTTGTATTTCTTACTTAATATACCATTTTTTACTCCTGCTTACTCTGTATTCATCTGAACTTAGCATCATGTGTGTTCTATCACTGCCCTTTTACGTAGACTTAGCTGATAAATCTACAGAACAAGCAGTCTTGGAGAGTGAAAGTGCAACTAGAAACTGTTGAGAGTAAATGGCAATCTGTAGCACTTTGGGCTGGGGCAACGAGAGTTCACTGTAACAGAACATAAATTGATAGAAAGGTGTTGGCAGTTTATGGTTGCTCTAATAGCTGCTATAAAAGTATCTTTCTAGGTGCAAGAAACCCTTAATGAAATGCCCTGACCTGTATTGTGTGGGAGGTTGGATTAGGTAACCATAACAATGCTTTCAGAATTAATCTATGCACAATGCATCTTATCATGACAAAAATATAAAAGGAAAATGCCTGCATCCCCCAGAATGAAAACTAAAAGCAGACTGTAAATCTCTCTTTACAGAGAGACTCAGTTCTTAACTTAATATAACTTAAGAGATATCTGTTGAATTCATACTTCTCTCAGTTTTGAGTTTCTGCAAATAAGCCCTGGACTTTTTATGTATTTTCCAAATTGGAGAAATAAAACTAGGTTGTATAAATGAGAAAAACAAAACAAAACAAAAAACCCATATAAGATGACTAATTACCCATAAAACTTATTTTAGTATTGGATTTACTGGGGCAAATTCTTTTCCATGACACTTCTATTTTCAGCAGGTGGCAAAGCAGGGAGAAATGGGTGAAAATTCAAATGACTTCAAGTTTGTAGTAGAAAGCATTTTTGAGAAGGCAATAGTTGAAATGTTTTATATTTAGAGTTTAGCAGTAGTAACGTTCTTCTGGCAATTGCTACATATGTATATAAGGTAGCATTCTGTTTGTCTTTGCTCCATTGACGGAAATGACTGAACTTGAGGAGAAGATGGAGTATACCTGAAGGTTTTGTTAATATCTGATCACCCAAAAATTAGTATCACCATTGTAAAAGAAAACTTCATTGTCTGCAATATACAAGACGGTAATAAAATTAAATCCACTTCTCCACTAACCCTGTGAATATATCGATGGTTTTCTGTGTGATTATTTGGGATATCACTATTAAAATGAATTTTATTAAGGTTTTATACTGCCATCTAGTATCAGAGCACCTCCCTCACGTATTAAGCATTAGCCTTCTTGGAATTTTTGGAGGGGAAGCTCTAGATTCAATTCAAGTGAGCAAGTTGTAATCTAAAAATTTTTTATCATCTGAATATTGCCACTGCAGCCATCATTAACATAGTTTTGCCATAGGGATTTGGAAAAACAGGGGCCATATATTTCTACAGTACAAAGTGAATTTATTACATCTTGAAGGATCAAACCCTAATTTTATTTGATAGATTGCACTGCAGGTGATTCTGATGGGATTTTAAAGATTCTGAGGCACCATTAACATGGGAAAACTTAAATGACAAACCGTATTTTCTAAGAAATAGGTGTTGAAATGAGTAAAAAGTGACAGACAGATGAATGGAATGAGAAGGACAGATCATTCCGGCAGTGCAATTTCTAAAACCTTCACTCCAGTAAAAACAAAACAAAACAAAAAAGTCTGTGTTTTATTCCTGGCTTACATTCAGAATTCTCATGAACTAAAAGCAAATACTGCATGGTGAAAATTTTCCTGCCATATTACATTGCTGGCTAATCAGTGCCTATTATATAGCAAAAAGCTCTGCTGACGTGCGTTTTACAGTTTTAACCAGTAAGACGTGCAATTACCCTGCACTTCTAGAGTCTGCCAGAAACAGCAATAATAGTACATAAAAGAAAAATCATTAGCTAAGAACCATGCAGATCCTAGATATGCAGAGTTCTGATGCATTTCCAGACCACAAAGTATGAAAGCACTTGTAAAAAAATCACTTTGCACTGTTTATGGGAAAGGCTGAACAGAACTTCCACTGGAATCACAGAACCTGGAATCATTTGAACTCGAAGGAACCTTTAAAGGTCATCTAGTCCAACTCCTCTGCAGTGAATAGGGAAATCTACAGTTATGGATTAGGTTGCTCAGAGCCAGGTCCAGCCTGACTTTGAATGTTTCCAGGCACGGCAAACTCACTGCCTCTCTGGTCAGTCTATTCCACTGCATCACTGTGTAATATGTATAAAGTAAATCACACTCTAGAGACCATATACAGCCTAGCAGCATCCCTATTATCCTCTCAGGGTATCTGTCCTTGCTCCTATTGTCTACATTTTCTTCTTGATCTCCAGGTTGACCAGCAGGCCCCAGTTCAGCCTTCACAGACTCTTGCCTTACTTTCCTGACTTCTTTCACCTGTGTATGAAGAGCTCTTTTGCACTAAGAAAAACTTCCTTAAATATCTGCCAGTTCTGCTCTGTTCCTTTGCACCTGAGGACAATTTCCCGGGGTTTAGGTTTTTTTACAAACTTCCTGTAGAATTGAAAATTAGCTTTCCTAAAATTTAGTGTCTCAATTTTATTCCTTGCCCCATATCCCTCAGGAATATGAACTCAAACATTGCATGGTCACTACAGCCCAGACAGACTCCAAACCTGGTGTCACTAATCAGTTCTCTCTCGGTGAGTAACAGGTCCAGCTTTGCAACCCTACTGGCTGTCTGTCTATCATCTGGCTCAGGAAGTTATCCTAGATATGTTTCAGAAGCCTCCTGGATTGCCTACAGCATGCTATGCTACTTTCTCAGGAGATGTCAGAGTAGTTGAACAACAAGCGCTTGCAATCTTGATTCCTCCTGTGACTGGAGGAATCTGAAACTACTTGATCAGACAGCCTGTAGTAGACACTAACCACAAGGCTGCCTTTGTTGCCTCTGTCTCTAAGTCTCACTTGTAAGCTTTTGACTTGCTTGGGACCAATCTTCAGGGACAGCTCTTCAGATTCTATTCCTTTCTTGATGTAGAGAGCAGCTTCTCCTCTCCTCCATCCTCTCCTGTGCCTTCTGAACATCTTGTAGTCATTGTGGGAATCATCCCACCAGGTTTCAGTGAAGGCAGACAAAGCATGCTTTTCTAGTAGCGTGGTGGCTTCCACCTCCTCAAGTTTCCCAAGCTGTGTGAATCAGTTTAGAGACACTTCAGGAGGTCAGATGGCCTTTCAACGTTCTTGGAGGAGAACTCCTTGGTTCATAGAATCATAGAATCATGTTGGAAGGAACATCTAGTTCATCTAGTGCCAACCCCCATGCTGTGGAGAGGGTTGCCACTCACTAGATCAGGCTGTCCAGGGTCCCTTTCATTCTGTCCTTGACGGCTCTAAGGACAGGGGAATTTCTTTCAAGTATTTCCCTTGAGTTTCCCTGTTACATTTTTCTATTTCATCAGTGGTTCCTGATTCACTGTCATAGAATTTCAAGTGTGCCTTCATGCTATCAACACGTCTCAGGACAGAAGGTTGACAGCTGGAGAAAGGATAGTTCTGCCTGAATGATGGTGCTTTTGGGTGCTGCAGAAATAGCAGGTGATGCCCAAGTATGTAGCCTATTCATAAAAGATCCTTTCTGTGGTTCTGAGGGCTTTATCCCCATGTTCAGTGCAATGCAGACAATAACCTGAAGATTTCATTCCCATGTTTATACAACAGTCCTCTGCCAGGCTGTTCAGACTCAATGACTGCCAACCTGGAGATATCAGCACTGTGAGAAAAACCCTCAGTGCTTCTGGGTTCGCACACATTCTGAAATGGATTTTTATTATCATAGAACACAAAATGAGTGAAGAAAAAACACGGCAAGAAACACCATGAACTAAGATGCCAACACATTTTATCAGCTTGTTTTAGCAACCGTGGGCTGCTTTACCTGAGAAAGTTCCTGCTGCAGTCAGCCTTGGGAGCCTTTGTTTCCCCTGTGATGGAAATTTGAGTCTCTCAGGAGTGTTTCTTTGCCATGTTAAAAGAAGGAGAAAACAAAGGAAAAAGGTTGCTGTATCTACAGCAACAGCTACTACTTGCATTAGGAGTTGAAAACCTTTTAGGGGGAAAATATGAAAATTACTGCTTTCCAAGAAGATCTGTTAATTATTGTTAGTCAGTATACTTATAGGCACCAATGGAAACTTGGCATTCAATAAGTACCTATTAAACTATGTTAGAGAACATCATTTTTAAGTATAACATAAAAACTGCATAAATCATCTGTTCATTTAACACTGGGTCATATCTTCAGCTGGTATTAATCAGTTAAATACCATCAAAAGAGCTGGTCAGTTTACATAAACCAGGATCTGGCTCAGCCACGTGAAAAACAGAATGGCATTTCTTTTTTCTAACTTTTTACAAAAAATTGGAGTATGTTCTCTTTTCTGTCACCCATCTGGCAGAATTGTAATTAACAGAATTTAGAGCCATGACACTGGGTATGTTAGAGAGTCACACAATCAGGGGAAATTGCAATGTAATTAATAGATGTAGAGGACATGATCTGTATAAGATAACAGGGTCTTGGATACATCAGCAATTCAGATAATTCAGACTGTGCCGCTTTTTTCCATACAACACCTTATTTTAAAAAGGGCATTCTCATGTGTGTTTTTTGTACTTCTGGTGGTTGCTGCATTGGGACAGAAAATATAGCAATGCGAACGACATCCAACAATAAATCTCCTGGTACTTATGACCAAATTTTTAGCATCCAGGTTGCTGAAAGCTTAGTTACAGTTCTGTACATCTAATAGGAACATCCTGATAAGTTATTGTTGTCTGAGTTGCCATCTGTCAGCTGAAATGTTCTGCACATTCACCGTTTGCTCAGCATAACGCAGACCAGTAGTATTTGTCAGTATGAATTCCTGCACTGTGCCAAGATATGCAGTAATCACCCACTCAATGGCACCTTCCTAAAAGTGGCAGTGTTGTCTTAAACCAATTCAAAGTGAACTCAAAAGCTTGCCTTTGTGTTCTGTGGTGTCTTGACATTCTGACTCCAAAAACATACAGCTTTTCTTTAAAAATTCAGACCACATTAAGTTTTATAAGAAGCAAATACTTGTAATTGTGTTGCTCAGTTCAGACTTTGTGACCTTGCCAGCTGCATTCTGAAAACATCTGTCAGAATCCCAGTGCTATATATTTCTCATCACTTGCAGTATTTCACCAATGGCATTAACCAGTTGGCAATTTTCTCTCCATTTTATTTATTTATGGCAAATCTGAAGGGAAAACATTCGGTACCACTGTCCCTGAGATCTCAAATGCCACAAGCACATGGAGGGTAAGCTGCTCTTGAATACATTCATTCTCCTGCAAATTTATGCCTTTGCATGTAGGGTCCAATCTTCCTTTGTGTGTAATATATTACTTCAAATAATATGTTCTCATTAGGGCAAAAGTTTCAGAATCCAGCTTGTAATGATGGATAGTGTATGGGCTTTGTGAGAAAAGCAACTGAACTGAAAAATTGAGCTATCTATTATGGAAGAGATGTGGAAAGTAAAAAACAGGTGGAAAAAAGAAAAAAAAACAAAGAAGTCTGATTTATTCTATTTAATTTAAGGACTACAACTGAGGGACCTAATTTAAGAGTTTAGTAGATTTAGGTCTCCTGTAAAGTTCGTGTAGAGAATGGCTCTTCCAGGGTCTGATCCAGGCACCATGAAATCTGAATTACTCCCTATAGAAGAATACATCCAGACTTAGAAAACAAACAGAAAATCTAATAACTAAATTCCTTGCATATAGATAACACCATTTAATGCTTAGAGTTAAATTTAGATGAACTGAAGATTGAAGACCTGCCACGAAGTTCACAGGAGAGCTATTTAACTGACGACTTCAGTGACTCCTGATTGATATGTAAAGCAGATACAGAAGCTCATATTTGGAGTTAAAGTGTAATGCACTGTGTTACAATGCCTAAACCAGACCACTCTCCATAGAAGGACCTACTGAATGGAGTTCAGTTTAGTCCCTGAGTTTTCTTGCAATTGGATGAAGAAGAGCCTGGTAGAACCCCATTGTTTCCAAATACTTTGTGTGTGGCCCCAGTCAACCAAGTTGTCTCTTGGAAGAATTCTGAGTTCCAAAGCTGATTTGTTTGGGTATAATAATAATACTAAAAATAAAATAGCAGAAATATTAACTTTGGGTAATAATGCATTACCAAGTTCTATGATTGGCTACCAGTGTGATGAAACTGTCTGCTTTGGAGATTTCATGTGATGAATTTCTTAACTTTTAGTTATAAAGACAGAAAGTTGTCTTTATAACTGAGCATGGCATAACCACAGAAAACCTCTTAACTCTCTTAAAAATACACAAATAAGCAGTTACCTCTGAAAATCAAATATTTTCAGAATATGTATATGAACTAATCCACGTACTGGATGTATAAATATATGTGAATAATTTACAGAGACCAAAGCTTTCATCTAAGCAAAATCTCAGTTTTGGTTTGAAACTCCTTTCTGAAGTAACTTAATTTTTCATTTTAATGGTAGCTGAATGTCAGGTTGAATCAGTTACATACCAGGCACAGGTATACCAAAACAGGAAGGAAATATTTTCAGTAGGACTGGGCGCTAATGTTCTCTGTGCTGAGCTTCTTTCCAGACCTCTCAGCCTAGAAATGGAGCATTTGCTGTGCAGAATGGTGCAGGATGTGGCTCAATCCTACTGAACAGAGCTTGAACAGTGATCTATAAGAAAATTAGGTATTTGACTAATTTTGACCGCATGGGGGCAAAAAGTTAGAAGAAAGAAGTTTTGTCTCAGACTTAAAAAAACATACAAAAGGAAAAACAAAAAGCTTTCAAATGCTTTCTTTTCATTAAATTCAGTATTGGCTTATGTATTATGCCAGTGTGTTAAGAATACATACTTGTTCATTACTTTAGCTGTGTTAACACATGTAGATTGAGTTTGGGTGTTTCCAGGGAGATGTTTGATTTGAGGGTTGTGCTTTGGGTGCATTGGCCTTGCTTCTCTCTTCTCTGTTCAGCAAAATTACTGTTATGTCCCAGATTTGCGCTGCCTCTCCCCATCCTCTAGGGTCTGTGGGCCCACTGAGAAGGAAATCCAGTCCATGGCTTAGTAGAAAACAGAAGAGAAAGAAGAGGAAGCACCAAGCAATAATTCTCAACACCACCAGATAGGTTTGCCCAATTAGCATACATTTGTCCTTTGAGAAGAACAAGTGTTTATTTCTGCTAAGAAAG
Organism: Lagopus leucura; assembly: GCF_019238085.1. NCBI lineage: Eukaryota > Metazoa > Chordata > Aves > Galliformes > Phasianidae > Lagopus > Lagopus leucura. The sequence continues at coordinate 4,614,241 of NW_024962265.1, read as the reverse complement.
GCATGATTTGTTCCAATTCAGTAAATTAAACAGACCACTGTGAATGATTCCATCAGCACTAAGCTGCACATACAGAAACCAATTCTAGCATAGATTTCAAAGTAAAACTACTTTTATAAGCAACTGTAAACATATCCAATTTATACCAAATAAAATTGTTCAGACTTTCTTAGAAATATCATTCCTTATCTCTGTCTCCAAGGTGGACTGGACTTGCGGAATTAAGAGAGTAGCTCTGTGACTGAGTGTGATGGATGGTGTTTGGGTTATTTGCCTGCTTGCAGCCCATTGTACATTGGATGTTATATTCTTTGAAAGGGTGGCAACAAAACATTAAGGAGAAAAGAAAGCATACTGGCTTCATTCGGGCTGTGCAGTGGAACTTCAAGGAGGAAAGTTGAATGCTTCAAGGAAAGTAAGGAGGTATAGGTATTAATGTCACAAATTAAAGATACAAAATTAAAAGAATACTGACCCAAAAATAAAATAAAGCAAGTTGAACTGGCTACTCAGAGTAGGATTCATTTCTCCTAACTATATTTTCTGCAGATTCACTGTCCACTCTCCATCAGAGCTCTAGGCCAATGGAAGCAAACATTCTGGCAGGCCATTCAACCCATTTCCTTTAAAGACATTCTGTTTGGAGGGGCCCTCAAGATGGAGCTTGAGTTCAAATGGATAAATAGTTTTAATTCCTAAGAGTACATTTGAACAGCATAGAGGCTGAACCTGGAGGGAATCACAAAGGATAAATGTTGAGTAGTCTTTGCTTTCATGCACTTTATATACAGAAGCACAGAATCACAGAATTGTAGAGGTTGGAAGGGACCTCCAGAGATCAATGAGTCCAACCCCCCTGCCAAAGCAAGTTCCTTACACCAGGTCACACAAGTAGGTGTCCAGGCAGGTCTTAAACATCTCCAGAGAAGGAGACTCTACAACCTCCCTGGGCATCCTGTTCCAGTGCTCCGTCACCCTCACAGTAAAGAAGCTCTTGTGCACATTTGTGCAGAACTTCCTATGCTGCAGTTTCTGTCCATTTCCCCTTGTCCTGCCTCCAAACACTGCTCAAAAGATGGCCTTGCTACTCTGTCCCCCACACCTCAGATATTTATAGACCTGGATCAGGTCCTCTCTCAGTCTTCTTTTCTCAAGGCTAAACAGACCCAGTTCACTCAGCCTTTCTTCATAGGAGAGATGCTCCAGGCCCTTCACCATCTTTGTGGCCCTCCGCTGGACTCTTTCCAAGAGATCCCTGTCTTTTTTGTACTGGGGAGCCCAGAACTGGACGCAGTACTCTGAGGCCTTACCAGGGCAGAGTAGAAGGGGAGGATCACCTCCTTCGACCTGCTGGCCACGCTCTTTTTAATGCGCCCCAGAATGCCATTGGCCTTTTTGGCCACAAGGGCACACTGCTGGCTCATAGCCAACCTGTCGTCCACCAGGACACCCAGGTCCCTCTCCACAGAGTTCCTCTCCAGCAGGTCATCCCCAACTTGTATCGATGCATGGAATTATTCCTCCCCAGATGCAAGACTCTACACTTGCTTTTGTTAAACCTCATCCAGTTTCTTACTGCCCAGCTCTCCAGCCTGCGCAGGTCTCACTGAATGGCAGTACAGTCTTCAGGTGTGTCAGCCAATCCTCCCAACTTCGTATCATCAGCAAACTTGCTGAGGGTGACCACTGTTGTGACAACGTCCCACAATTGATGTCAGCTGTGCAATCACACAGAAACAGGCAGTGTTTGTAAACAACCAGAATTCAACCCAAATTACCAACATGTTTAATAATGCATATAATTGTGACTCAGGAGCATACCTAATCACATTGCTTCTGGAATCAGTTAGTTCAAAAACTGTAAATAGGTAAATGCAATGTAAACATAGGAATTTAATTTCTCATTATTTTTCAGTCCTACCTCTTATAAACTTCAAGCATTCAACCAACCTCTCTATGGTTTCTTGAACTATGGAAGTAGTGAAGTTTGCAACTGTCCTGTATAGAACTGCAAATCTATTTTAATTCTGTATTTCTTTCTATCAATTTGTGGATTGTACTAATCTTTTAACTATGATAACACAACTAGTGCTTCCTCACGGATGATTATTTCTGGTGCTTCCAGACTCATTACTTCCCTAATGAATTACTTCCCTACCAGTATAGGAGCTTTATACTTTTTCACAGATCAGTGTTCATGCTGTTATCCATTTTGTTTGCTTTCTGCACAGCTCTCCAAGCAATCTAGGTCACTCCTGTGTTTTATGAGTATCTATAGTTTTATCTGCAATAATTTCTTTCTTTTTCCATACAGATTTGGAGTTGTGTTTTATTAACAATTCTTAATACTTTACATCAGTAATTGCTGAAATTGTTCATTTTTTTCAGTCAAAATTAGTGACCATCTATTTGACTCTGAGTGGTCCTGCTGTTGTTGATTATAAGAATTTAGAACCAGATCCATAAAGGCTTTTGCAAGAAGGACATAACTTACATTGATCCTAACGGGATCGAGTATCCTCATTCCATCTGTGAATTGGAAATTTGGACTTGTTTATTCAAGCTTCAGTTTGTAGACCAAAAACAGATTTTGATTTTCTCACAGTCTTAATAATAATTGGACTATTCTTTTTTTACTCAACCTTTTCCAATGGCTTCTGGAGAACATGGTTTACCCAACTCAAATACTTTGAAAAAATGATAAGCATTTTTACAGAACTACTGGATTATAAGCAATATAAGTAGCAACTTGAGAAAGGCTGATGTTAGATTGTTGAGCTGTTGGTTTGTTTCCTCATTCTGACCACTAACATGCCATTTAATCCTTTGTCTATTTTACTGACATGGAGTATTGAAAGGTATATAATAACTGACAGTACAGAAAGTGAGCAACAGTTTGTTCTATTTGAAAGCAAATGACAAAAATCTACAGATACTCATTTTCAGTTGGTTCAGATCTTTTATTCCGTCTCCCACTGATTACAGGTTCAAAATGACTGATGTCATTTTTAAAGTTATTTTTAAAGTAGACTTCACACACGGTAATTACCTGTAAGAACTAACATTGCCACTTCCTAACTTTTTGGGGGTGAGTTTGTTTCCACTAAAAATCTGGAATATCTTTCTTCAGCAAATGTAACTAGAAGATCTGAAAGAAGCACTACATTAGATGCCATAGAAGCCAGTATCCTTTTAGATTTACCTTAGGAGAACAATGCGCATCACAATAATGGAAAAATGTCATTATTCCGCAAACATTTTTGCTCCTTTGCTAGAAAATATAGAAGTGTATCAGAAACTTCTGAGTTTTCTTATTTCAGCATATATTTCATAATGGATACATTAAGTATAAAAATGCGGGAAGAAATCAATTCCGTTATCATTATAAATGTATGATTCACTACAAGTAAATATATGTTTCTCTTTCTCTTTTTTTTTCTACAGAGTAATGAAGTTTTAGGTAATAAAATGTGTTGCCTGAAGATAAGAAGTATTATCTAAAGCACATTTCTGACAATTAAATTGTCTTCTATTACTTCTATTGAAGCACAAGCGGACTTTTGATTCCCCTGATTTTTAAGAATATTAAAGAACACAAGACACTGGAATAGGAATGTGTGCTGCTAATTTATGATGTTTAACCATAGTGGATATAGAACATAATATTTGGGAAATTACTTTCTATTATGAATGAGTTCTTAGTATTTAACATATGCTTTTTTATAAACCCACATCTCCATATCTGCCACATAACCTTCCATTTAAAGTTGTAATACTGTTTGTGTTCTTATTTAGCGTTTTGTTCCAGTAATTAACTGTAAAAATTGTGATGAAATGAGTCTGAAGATCTATCCTCCCATACATTTAACTCTCCCTAATGAGCTCATTGAGACAAAACTCAATCTAATACTTAAATTGGATTTACATCATTCCAAAAATGTGAAGATGCTTGTGCTATAAAGATTATCATGAACTTGTACTTACATAAATGTACACTGTGGTGAATAAACATTATTATAAATGAGTAGCTTGTATAATATATTTATCATAAACTAACAAGTCTACAAAAATTAAGTGCTGTGGATTATCTATCTATGAATGCTTGCAGGCAGTTCATGTAACATCCACATATTTTTCCTCTAACATTAAATTTTATTCTCTTTGCTTTCCGTAACTCAAAGATTTTGGACTAATTATCACCTTTACAGTGGTGTTGGTGTAGTAGAGGAAGGAGTTATTTTCAGTTTTTGGCTTACCGTGTGGTTTTCTGGAAAGTTCATAGGAAGCTTTATAGTCCAGAAACAGAAAGTGCTATCGTTGATCAATTGCTTTTTGTCCAAACAGACTACTTAAGTGAACTAGTATTTTGAAGACAGTGGTACTGCTCTCAAAGTATGAGTTCTCGTTATGTGGGTCAGCCAGTAAAGCCTAGACTCATCTCACATAATTTCAGTCATCTGGAAAGCAGGAATTAAGTCAAGTCACTTCTAACTATATAAATCCTTATGAAAAGGTCTATGCCACTGGCACTACTAGTATTTAAAGAAAATTTTTAAACAAAGTGGCAACTGACTAACATGAGGAAATTGTGAAAGGACAAGGGGGAACAGTTTTAAACTAAAAGAGGAGAGATTTTGGCTAGATTTTAAGAAGAAAGTTTTTACTCAGAAGAAAGATGGTGAGACACTGGAATACTGGACTATTCCAGGCAGCTCCAGGTTTCCTAGAGAAGTTGTGAATGTTCCATCTCTGGAGGTGTTCAAGGCCAGATCTGGGCAGCCTGATCTAGCGGGTGGCAATCAGTGCACTTCAGTGTGTTGGTACTGAATAGGCTTTAAGGTATCTTCAATCCAAGCCATTCTATGATACTATGATTCAATGATTAGTGCAGAGGAAAGCTTATATCTTTTCAATTTTTATGTACCTGCATTAGGAGAAGAACCAAAAGTTCCTGCTCTTTTCATTGGCTTTAAAAAAAGTCTAAATGATCAGATCAGCTAAGTACATCTGCATTGGAGGTATCTTTATTTGCTTGACCAAAGTCCATCCTAAATATTTGTTCTGAAATGGGTATTGAGCTCTTTTTGTAGCTTATAGGACAATTCATTTTTCACAGCATTCATTTTGGGGTTAATACCAACTGTAGGGTACAATGATTCACCCTTTGGAAGTGCCACTTCTTTATTGTCTAAAGGAGGAGCCTTGATAGTTAGCTTAGACTGGATACTTTTTAGATGACTATAATTAAAGGAAATGAATCTCAGCCTAGGGGGCATCTCCTACAGGCCCAAATACAATACATGTTCCATGTTTCTGTTGGTGGCAGCAGGTGGCCTAAAGATCAGAAAGATACAGTCTCTTTCCTGCCCTCATTTTGCCTATTACAGTGAAAAACTGGGCAGAGCAGGGACGAAGAAAGGCAGCAGTAGGCATGGGAATAAGCAGTAAAGATATAAAATTGCTCAGGTCTACTGTGACCACCCTCAGCTGCAGTACAATTGCAGCCTGAGGACTGCAACAAAAGCTGTGAATAGTTGCTCTGTCTCTGTGGTAGCAGATGGTGGGGATTATGGTTCTCTCAAGTACTGATAGCTTCCCTTGAGCAACACCCTTTTTTTTTTTTTTTTTTTTTTTTGCAGAAGTCAGACATTTATTTTAAATGTTCAAAAATGTAACCTCTCTTTCAACTTTGAAGGAAAGTGGCAGAGGGGTCACCTCGTTATCTTGTATGAATATGACTGGAGGTGATATTTGCTGTGTGAAGACTTGTTCATATATTCCTTCTTCCTTCTGTGCTTCCCCGTGAGTTTTCTTGCACTTTAGAAATAGAGGAAAAAAAAAAGTAAGTTCTCATTCGTTACACAAACACTTATCATAGACACTCCAAAAATAAAGAAGTGAAGCTAAATTTATTTTAGAAATAACTTCTGCCTGCCATCTTTACAGATCCTTGTTGACACATACAGAAGTATTTTAACCTTTTTTTTTTAAAGTGCATGCTAATGTATTGTGCATGTCCAAATTAAAAAACAAACAAAAGACAAAAAACAAACAAAAACAAAAACAAAAACAAACCCAAACTTTTAGAGACATTTTTGTTTCAGAAAGTGGAGGTGTCTCTGTTTTCCACTGGAAAATCAATCCGCTTAAAATATCTTAATTCTAAATTAGGATTAGGATTTAAATGCTTGTATAAATAAAAACTGGGAAAATTGAGAGTCATTTTTCTAAAATTAGAAATAATATTGGTTAATATCAGAGGCTCAGCTAATTTAAAATGTTATAAGTCAACTTATATATAAGTTATAAGTATGTGACAGTTTATGTAATCCAGGAGCCTTTCATTTTAGCTTAGCAGCAGAGAACACTTTGAAGGTAATTGTTAATGCTTGTAAAATATATAAAAAAAACCACTGTTCCAGGAGTTAGTATAATTTAAAAGGTGGCCAAAAGATGTTCAGAACTAATTCATTGCCGATTCTTACATTGGAGGAAACTACTGAAAAAACAATTAGAAAAAAATTCCAATTATCAAAATTTATATTTTTCAGAAGTCTGATGGTAACAACTAAAAGTAAAATGGAAATAAAAAAACCACAAAATTTTGGCTTTGCAACTGACCAAATTATATAACAGAAGCCATTCGACGTAATTTGGTTCACAGAAGTTCACACAGAATATTTCCTATAAGCTGCATATACAGGTCTGAGACACAAAGTCAACGAACACACTGTGGTCTACTTCCTCCTCCTCTCAGTCTAAGCTTTCCCTTCTTTTTCCTGGATATCTTCACTGCTAAGGCTTGGTCCCAAAAGATAGAAATCTTACTGTCAAGGATGACTCCTTTTAGCTGGAAATATTGTGAAACACTTCGTTCCTTCTCCGTGGGAGAGGCTTCATGGATTAGTGACTGGGAGAGGCTGATCAACCAAGGAGGTGGTGACCTCAAGTCTTCCTTTCTAATGGCATTAAATTTCTGTAGAAAAGAGTTTATGCCTGTGTGTAGGTTATTATTTTTAAATATAAATAGTTCTAAAAGCATCAGTATTGCTTTCCTAAATTGCTAGACCGTGTTATCACTGAGGGAGATGATGCAGCATAATCACAGTTATTAGGCAGTTTTTTTCTTTCCTCCTGCTTTCCATTCAGAAGCTGCACACACCCTTTAAGACTACATTCCCAATTGGGCTCAGGATTTGCTGTTTTTCTGTGAAGGAGGGCTAAGTAGATTCTTGGGTGTGTACATGTACGTGATTGCCCCTCTCTACTCAGCTCTTGTGAAACCCCATCTGGACTACTGCATCCAGTCCTGGGCCCCTGCACAGGAATGACATGGAGCTCTTAGAGCAGGTCCAAAGGAGTGCCACTAAGATGAACAGGGGGCTGGAGCACCTTTCCTATGAAGAAAGATTTAGGGAACTGGGCTTGTTTAGCTTGAAAAAGAGACGTCTCCAGGGAGACCTCATTGTGGCCTTCCAGAACTTGAAGGGAGCACATAAACAGGAGGGGAATGGCTGTTTATGATAGTGGATAGTGATAGGACAAGGGAGAACCGTTTTAAACTGAGACAGGGGAGGTTTAGGTGAGATATTAGAAGGAAATTTTTCACACAGAGGGTGGTGATGCATTGGAACAGGTTGCCCAAGGAGGTTGTGAATGTCCCATCCCTGGAAGCATTCAAGGCCAGGCTGGATGTGGCTCTGGTCAGCCTGGTCTGGTAATTGACAAAAATTGACAAATTGACAAAAAGCAGGGGGGTTGAAACTAGATTATCATTGTGGTCCTTTTCAACCCAGGCTGTCCTATGATTCTGTGATTCTAGGATACAATATTCATAATATAACATTGCAAAAGTGATGTAGTTATAAGTTTTAGAGAACTGTTGATGTGCAGTGATAGACAGAAGTATAACCATGACTTCATGTTGGATAAAGACTCACCTCTAGAAAATCAACAATCCAGAATAATTTCTTAAAATCAAATGAAGAGAAATTTTCTTTCCGTACAAATAGGAAAGCAAAAAGTTCTTCATACTCTGAAATTGAAAGGAAGTGCACTAGTCACTCATGGAAAAAAGTGGCTGAGGAATCAGAAAAGCCTTCCAGGTTATTAATCTTAAAGGTCTTTAAAGGTATAGCAGGAAGGAAGGCTGGACTTTGCTTACTGCAGAGCAGATGTGGCTCTAGTGACATTTAAGCTCCTTGCTCCCCTTAAATCCACAGGGAATTGGGAATGTAGAAATCTGCAGGTTAGAAAACTTGAGATCAGAGCTTTCTAGGATAAACATATTTTCACAGCAGGCCATTAAACCATTTTATTTGTAGAAAAAATATGGCATTTAACCATCAATATTCAACAGAGAAAGAGTCAATATGTGACTTTCTTGAGGGGTTTTGGAAAATAGCTGTGATTTTAAAGGTTAATTCTATTGAATCAAGCTAAACTCTAGAAGAACTTTGGAACAGCAGACTAGGAAGGGGTTTGTATGTAAGCCTGACTGAATATATATGGATGAGTCTCAGAAAATTATCCCATGGCTTGAAGACTAATGGGACGTATCTGTGGATAGCTCTTCAGACACAAGGAGACAACAGTGTTTTATTTTAAGTAAATAAAAATGTGACAACTTTCTCCTAAACTTAATATTTTTAAAATATTTAGGTAGTACCAAGTTATCCTGAAGGAAGTGATTCATTATTGTTTCCCACTCAGTTCATCACTGATTTTTGGGAGAGTTCTGTTCTCCTCACCCTATAAGAATTATTTTCTTGCTTTGAACTTGTGCCCTAACTGCAGCGTCTGATGCATGGACTCAGATGTGAATGATCCAAATTGTTTATTGCAAGTTCTCACATCACTTGTATACCTTCACAAATTTTCTTTTTCTAGCTTTCCCATCCACCCCTACAACATTCCCATCCACCTTTACATGTCAACAGAGCATTCTATAAAACACTCTTCAACCGTTCATGCAGGTACTTATCCACTCAGAGCCATGAGATGCTCTTTCTTCTTCTAGAGGTGTCCTTGCTTCTCATGGCGTTTGTCTTGCTCCACGACTGTTGCTCTGAACAATTTTTCTTCTATTCCCACACCTACCTTTGCTTATCTGCTAAAAACTGATTTCTGAAATCCTTCCCCATTATTTAGGTTTGATTTATTAATATATTTATATTTTGAAGGAAATTATTTTTTTGTCTTCACAGAATTCTGAGTTCAGTTACACTAGAACTCTGTTTTACAGCTAAGAACAGACAGTATACATTGTAGCTATTTTTCTTCCCCTGCTAGTATAAGAATAAAACTCAAGTTGTGTCATTTTGGTCTCCAAGCCTAGTGAAAACTATTTCCTGAACTGTAAAGATATAACATTTTACAACAGTTAAAAGATCCCTTGAACTCTTCCTGGAAAGGCCATTTTGAAGGTCAACAGAATTTAACACACTTTTGTTATAAGACATCGATTTCTGAAATAGGCCAGATGAATCTGTAGTAAAGGTAGATGTTCTCATTGTTAAGTTAGCTGTACGAAAAAGCAAAGCTATGACATCATCTTTCATGAAGTCTTGACTCTATCACCTTTTCTTTTGGTACATATAAATTTTCTTGTTATTAATATTATTCTTGCTGACATTCTCTCCTGAAATTTTTAGTACTTGAAGATATTCAAATTGTATTTTCCTACCATTTTTTTTTTGTATGGAACAGTTTTCACTTTTTTACCGTGAAAGGTGCGGTTATTAACATATTTATTAAATTACAGCCCAAAGTGAAACATTTCACACTGACTTTCCAGTAGATACCTATGTATGAGCTGAAACAACAATCATCATTGTGCGCTCAAGATGTCAACCTCATCTCAGTATGTGTAAGTATCCAGGAGTGTAGATGTCTATATCTGAGCTGTATGGTCTCATATGCATGTGAGCTTTTTTTAGAATTCACAAAGAGAACGGGCATTTAAATTACATATTTTATCTGACCTATTTTTGAGATACAACTCAGGATGAGATTAATCAGATTCTGTAAGTGTCCATTTCTTTCCCTGGTGTTGAAGTGACAAAAAGTCCTACCATAGTTCAAGTGCAGACAATTGCTTTGTAGACATTTAAAACTGGGTGAGTTGAATTCTGTTTGAGATACCAAAAACTTGAATAATTTTTTTCTTTATAGTTTCTGTTCTTCAGGGGAAAACTGCTATCCCTTGTGCAGAATAATATCAGAGCTCATACATGGAGAACACAGCTACAAAGAATGAAAGGCTCAGTTCCAGAGGTACTGAAGTTCTGATACTCGTGTTTCTGTGAAGGAAAATCACACAGGAAAATGGTTCACAGAGAAGATCTACAGGATGTCTAGGATCTGAATGCTGAGAAACTGTGTATAAACGAAACTAAAACCTTACCTTGACCTTCAGCTCTACATCTTAGTACATTTTAGCACTATGATGCATGTGTTGTACAACATGTGATGATCAGCGGGTAATGAACAGGTAAATGACACTAAGTAAGAGTAAATGTTAACTGATATACATGAAAAAAATAGCCCTAACTTTTCCTTACACAATGTTGAAATTAGTTGTTGCCGTTGAGGTATGTGGTCCTGAAATTACAGTGCACAGCCCTATGGAAATGTGGATTTAGTTAATAGTGATGGCCCAAAAGTACATTGTGGAAATAATTAAGACCATTAATAATTAATGGTCTTTCTTAAAAGACCAATAATAAACCAGAAAACAGCATGAAAACAGAGTATAATTGCCCCTTATAAAACATGCGGTTCAGAGTTTCACTGTGTTTACTTGATTCATAAGCATGAAGTGGGTCATAGATTTTGATTGGATACCTCAGGCTCTCAGTATTTTTTTTCTATTGTGATGGAAGAAGAATAAAGGATGAAGTTTGCCACATGCATATTCATGTTACATAGAAAATTATTTTGCATGTCATTGTAAGCGAGAAAATCTTGTTAGTCTTTCACTTGATTTTTACTAGAGCATCAACAGACTAATAGTGAAAATAGTAATTAATATTAACCCACCTGTTCAGTATTGCATTCAATCAATATTACAAAACCCCATTCTTGTTATCTGAATATGTATTAATACCATATATATATATTTTTAGGCATTTCAGGACTAAGATTCATCATTATGCTTTGCTTAGTTTAAATTCTTGCAATACTGTGAGGCTATATAGTATTTTTGGATTCGTCATTTGACAAGTGATTGCTGAGAATCTGGCTAGACATTACTATCAATTTCTCTTATCATCTTAGAATCATAAATAGGTTCAGGATGGATTGGGTCCTTAAAGACCATCTGGTTGGATTTCATCTGTCATAGGATTTTCTGTCATTTAGCTTTCCACTAGACCCGTTTACTCAAGTTTGCATGCAGCCTGGACTTGAACACTCCCAGGGATGGGACATCTACAGCTTCTCTGGGCAATCTATTCCTGTGCCTCATTTTTCATAATATCTAATTTAAATCTTCCCTCTTCTAGTCTAAAACCATCGTCCCTTGTCCTATCACTACTTTTCCTACTCAAGAGTTTCTCTCCGTCTTTTCTGTGTACCCTGTTTAAATACTGGAATGTCTCTAGAAAGTCTCCCTGGAGCTTTCTCTTCTTCAGTCTGAACATCTTCACTGTCTCAGACTTTTTTTCATGGTAAAGGTGTTTTGGCCCTCTGATGACCCTAGCAGCTCTACTCTAGACCTGCTCCAATGTCATCATATCCTTCCTGTGTGTGGAGTACCATGTCTGGGTGCAGTACTGCAAGGGAACAGGTAGAGTAAAGGGGGAGAATCACTTTCTTCAACCTGCTAGCTACACTTCTTTCTTGTCTGCAAGCACACACTGTCCAGTTTCAAAGGACTATTTTATCCTACAGGGCTATTTTACTATGATGAGAGACTCATGCAATGGATCACAAGGATCTTCTATTTGGCTTTTACAGTCAACTTCAGGCATAGCTCACTATGCTGCTACATAGGTATGATTTGGATTTTTGAAATTAGGTGTTATCATGGTTGTATCAGAATCACAGACCTTCATATCATCAAATCCAACGATCAGACTGACCTACTGAGTCCTGACAGTAAATCACATCCTTTTGTGTCACATCCTTATGTCTCTTGAATACCTCCTTAGCTGGGGAATGCACCACTCCTCTGAACAACCTTTTCCAATGCTTGACCGCCCACTCCATGAAGAAGTCCTTCCCAAAAGTACAGTTCCATAAATAATTATAGATTGAGTAAGTTACTCTGGTCTCTCATGCTTTAAAAACAAGAGCCTGCTTGGTGGTGGATTCCCAAGATATGTCCAGGAGAACTTCTAACCTCTGTTTTACCTTGACAGTTATTTGTTCTCAGTTGTGAGTAAGATAGCAGCTCCAGCCAGTGTTTTGTATGTTCTTCGGTCTTCATCTAACTTTTTATTTTTTTGTTATGTGAGGGTAATTCATATTGTTTTCAGCTGTATTTTTCCCTCTTATTCCAAACTGTCACAGATGGAAGGACATTTCAGACTGTGGAGTTTCCTTCAAACAATCTACATATCTGAGTTTCTACCAGCAACAGACAGACTGAAGATGAAGGATGGAAACTATAGTATGCTCTAGCATATGCTGACAGGGATACAGCTGTTAACAGAAGTGAAAAGGTATAGTAATGGTGCATGTCCATGTCTCAGTCAGAAGGAAGGGAATAGCACTGTGGAATACACTCATCCTACTTCTGCAGGATGAATAATAATATACACCCTGCCAGAAGACTATTATAATATAACATTTCATTTACTTTGAAAAAATCTCAGATTTAAAATTCATGATTTTTGGTACTGCTGCATTTAATACTATGCCTGTATAATTTAATGTTTTCTTACTTACATAAAGATCTTGGGAAATACTGCACATAGATATAAAAACAAAATGAAATAACACCTAAAACACAAATTGGATGAATGTCAATTACATTTAAATATGGCAAAACATCTCAGAACAATAAAGATATTACTTGTCCAGCTATAAGTAGATGTTTATAGACTATTAAAAGTTATAAAAGTATGAGTCTATTATAGATATGAGAATTAAATAATAAGACAAATATCCAAATTTAGCAGGAAAACTATAACAAATAGGAAATAAAGATATGATTGAATTTAAATATGAATGTAAGTACTTTTTGCTGAACTAGGTCTTTAATATTAACTTTAATTTTCAGGAAATTAATTATCTGCATAGCTCCACTCTACTAATGTTGTATTAAAAAGCATTAGTAATTTCCATGCTTTTATGGATTTCTTTCAAAAACTTACCATATCACTAGCAGAATTGTAAGCTAATAGGTTACATTTTCAAATCTGCTGACAGAAAACACTGGAATAGATAGCAGAAAATCCATAGGGCCTTAGAATAGTACAGGTTGGGAAGAATGTCAGGAGGTTTCTGACACAAATCCTGCTCCCCCAAAGTAGGGCCAGCCATGAGGATGTAACCAAATGGCTCAGAACTTCACTGGTCAGGACCTGAAAACCTCCAAGAGCAACCTTTTTAAATGTCTGAGTGTTCTGGTTTTCTTTATGTATATTTGTACTAAATGTCTCTTTATCTTATACCCCATGGCCTTCTGTCATTCTACCATTCTTTGCTGACAAGAGCCTGGCTTTATCTTGATGGCTTCCTTGTAGGTATGGGCAGGATGCTGTTAAATACTCTTAAAGCCATTCCTTCTACAGGTCTCTCAGCACCCTGTCAAAGGCTAAGTTCTCCAACCCTACTCACTGGTGACCCATCACTGATGTCATGTTCATTGACCAATGTCTTTCTATTTTGGATAGCTATGAACTGGATACTGTATTCTGGCTGTGGTCTGATGACTACTGATTAAAGGGGAAAATCATTCCCTTCCATCTTCTGCCATTCCTCTTGCATTAGCAGACTGGGATTTTGCTGCCAGGACATACTACTAGCTCATATTCAGATAGTTGTTCACTAGAATCTCCATGGCCTTTTCAACAGGACTGGTCCCTACCTATGTAGAGGTAGTTCACACCTAGTGTGCAGAATTTTGTAGTTTTTTTCCCTGTTGAACTTCATGAAGAAATTGTTGTCCTTGTCTTCCAACCTGTCTAGATCTTTCTGAATGGAAGTCTGTGAACACAATGACTTATACACAGTGTGATGAAAAAGCTTGTCTTACTTACCCTAGTAAGTTTATCAAATTGATATTTTCAGCATAGTTTATATTTATATATATATAAAGAAAAATAACTACAGCATTACTCATTAATTCATGTAATAAAAAAGTTACTTGTCCTCTTTCCAGAAAAAGTCTGTGATGCCCCTGCTCTGAGAAATCTTGCAGTTTGGTTAAAGCTTTGTCTTTGCTCACTAGCTGAACTTGGCTTAATATCAATGGCTAGTGACTACTGTTCAGTGTAACACAAGAAATATATCTTTAGCTGCACCAAAAAAAAGAAAAAATGTTCTAAGAAAAAATACTTGGCTTCTCTCCTGCAGCCACTGCTGAAGTGAACACTGAATAAAAAAGAGAAGAAAACAAAGCATCACAAAGGAAAAGTCAGCTCCTCTTATGTCTTCATCGTAGCTGACTAAAGTTGGATTTCAAAGCACTTTTCAAGCTGTTTGGATACACATCAACATGTAAGGGTAAAGGGAAGAAAAAAGGAAAGGAAAAGCTCACCAGCTTTTCAGCCCTGAGCACCAATGAATTATATTTTTCCCTGTGTTTCTTTGCAAGTTTGCTCTCTCTTTTTTGTACATTTTTATCAATGTGGCAAATTATTAACTCAGCAGTAAGCTAACGGCCACATGGAGTTATGAGAGGACACATTTGACTTTTCTGCTGAAACATGATATTCTTTATGAAACAATAGTTTGTACTGAGAAATAATGATTCCTGGGAGACCAAATGTCTCTAGGGGCTGGGATGTGCAACGGGGCTTTCAATTTCTACCTCAGCACTTTGCATGTCAACCAGATTAGTAATGACCTGAAACTTCCATCTCACACCTTGGCAAATCCTTATGTTTTGCTTTTTGTAAAGGAATGCTGGAAATGGACTATTGTTACTCATTTTGGGAACAAAAGGGAAACCAAATTATTTTCTCACAAGTGAAGACTGCTCTAGTTTTAACCTTCACATCTTTGAGTAGAATCTCTAAACACTCTCATAAGGTCATTTGGGCTCTTGTCCGTGCAGAACCATGTCCCTGCCATGGAAGAATTACTCTTCTCTCGTCAGTTACCTAATTTGACCTTGGACGTAAGACCAGGACCCAAAAGGACAATATGCAAAAGCAAAGCCAAGGTAATTCAGCAAAGCTATTAGCATAGTCAAGACAGGCTATGGCAAACATGGCTAAAGTGATATTCCTGAATCCTACCAAGAACATTTAGTAAACGTCCATAAACTGAAAGTGACTGAACCATTCATAACTACCCAGCTGTCTGTTGTGTGCATGATGGCTTGTGAGAGTTTGAGCTGTGTTAAGAAGGATACTGGGAACAGTGCTTTTAAAGACAAGTTACGAGGATGTGTCTGTAACCTGTATGTAACCTCATGGTCAGGTGACTTGTTTACTAGCTTTAGTACAAAAAGGCTTTCAGGTTCAGTCTCACAGAGTTCTTATTAAGTTTAGCTGAATTTACTCATCCAGTAGGGGTACATTTGGTCCAAGATGCTCAGGCCTTCCTCATGGAGAGGGAAAAAGACGTTCCAGAGTACATGTATGGATATAAAATAAATGTTCAGGATGAGCAGAAAAAGTTACCTTCTGGAAGTACTTATCTTATTCAATTTCCTAAAGACAGAGTGCAGAAAATTGGCACTGATGAAACACATAACTTTCGCATAGATTATATGAAATGGAACTCGTACATAAGACCCCAAAACTTGCATCATGGCCATGACATCCCTTCTGCCTTACAGAGCCATCTTAAGAAAATTCCAAGCAAAAAAATATTTCACAAGCAGTGCTAATTAGTCTCATTGGTACTGCTTAGTCTCTATATAATAGATGGAAAATCCATTGGGAAAATGGATTTTATAATGGGAAGTATTGGCTGGAGCTTTGAGGAGTCATGCAGAAATGTGTCCTGGAACCTTTAGATATTTCTGAATGCCTTTGATTATCCAAAACTCATTGTTACATCACTGATTCTCTCAATGCTAAGTACTTACTCCCAAGTACACATTTTTCTGCATGACAAAGAACAATCTAATAGTGCCCTGTTCCAAAGTCTGTAGATATAGCTTATGCAACAGGGCACCTGGTTATGGAGTTCAAGTGCTATTGACAGTCTGATTGAATGTCTTTGTCTTTCAGGAATTAAACAATATCAGTGACTGGAAGCAGGAATGTGGAATAATCCTCACCACAATTAGCAGCCTGGGACAATTGTTAAGTAAGTTTTCAACCCATTGTTCTTTTAGAAAACAAGTTTTTCTTATGCTAAGATGGCTCCAAACAACCATGTTTCATTTAAAATTTACTAAGCAAAAACTTCATTTTAGTAGCCTCTTCAATTATTTTTCTAGATACCTCAGCAACGTTTATACTTATAGATTTTCTTTTCATTCCACCCACTTATTTCACTAGCCTTGGTATTGATATAAAAACTGCCTGGTAACAGCAGAGAATATGTTTCAGATTTTGCAATACGGGAGGAGGAGAACTGAGTTCACGGTGACACCTCTCAGAGAGGGCCATGCTTCATCCTGGTTGTGAAATATCTCCTTAACACCCAGACAATGTCTTCTGTTTGAGAAATAGTCAGAGAATTGGATGTAGCTAACATGATTTCACCAAGAGTGCTTGAATATCTGGTTATAAATAGCTAAATAGCATCTGTTGTCATGTCTTGATGTGTATATTGACTTGTTTTCCTTTGTGTCAAGGTCTTTCATGGAGTCTTTATTATCAGTGCTTGCAGAACAGGGCATCACTTGTTTGAACTCAATCTGTGGCTTTGAATTTGTCAGGTATAAGAAGGCAATTGTACAATGCGATTCTTCACTTTTTTATGTGATGGTATGTTCAAAGGTCTGTGTGATCTGGATCAGAACCAAGAAATTTTTTGTCCAAACTTATGACTGCTTTCAGAGAAACCCAAATGTGCAGCAAAACCATTTCAAGTGATTAACAATACCCACTAGTGGGTGATAAAAGTCATTACTTTCAGACCTGCTATGTGCTCCTTGGGTAATAACTGCATGAGCACACCACTGGCTGTTGAAAATCCTACATATTAACTGTTTGGTCTGGCAGAGAGGCAGACTTCACTGCTGCCTTTATCCTGTGCGATTATAAATTGTCATTTTTATCAGGATTGCAGAATGCTTCTCCTTTTACCTGCGTTACATCCTATAGTTGAGTGGGGGTTTTTGTTTGTTTGTTTTACTTTGTTTTATTTTGTTTTACTTTTTTTTTTTTAATTTATTTTTATTTGATAGAGAAGAGTTCTTCACATTTTTGGGATAGTGTAAGATATTATTCTTTTACGTCATTGTCTCAAAGCTTGCTGGGGATACAGATG
>NW_024962265.1:4558733-4596669 GCF_019238085.1 Lagopus leucura | reverse complement strand
TCTCTCCCTCCTGGACTTGCTCTGTGCTCTGCCTGCATGCTGAAGAAGAACAAAGGTGTCTGCCATCAGATTCCTCACTACAGAATTCTTGCATGCTGACGGACTCTCCTGGGCCTGCTACCTGAGTCCTGCTGCTTCCTCCCAGATTGGCTCTGTTACTTCTTCCTGCTACCTGCTCGCTGCCCAAGGCTGGCCACGCTGCTGCTGCTCTTCCCCTGTGCTTTTTCCTCAGACCTCCGAAACTGCATACAACGGGACTGCTGCTGGATCCTGGTGGTGACTATCCCTACCTCACACAGTTCTTGCTTATTTCCTATCTTTTCTATTGCTCTCCTTCCGTTCCCTGTCACCCTAATTCGTAATAGTCGCTGTCTTTCCCTTCGGCGTCTCCCTGATTAGGTTTTGTAATAAACTGGTAGGACCAATATTTGAACCATTGTTTCTTAATCTCATGCCGGGTATACATATATTAAAAAGAACCTCCTCTCCTTCCTATAAATTGGAGCAAGACATTGCCTCAGTAACTTTGAAGATGACACCAAGTTGGCAGGAAGCATTAATCAGCCTGAAGGTAGGAAGGCCCTACGGAGGGATCTGGACAGCTGGATAGCCGGGCTGAGGCCAGTGGCGTGAAGTTCCACAAGGCCAAGTGCCAGGTCCTTGTGGCCACTTTGGCCACAACAACCTCAGGCAATGCTACAGGTTTGGGGCAAAGTGGCTGGAAGAATGTTAAGAAGAAACAGAGTGCATTCAATGCCCTCAATGAGGTAATAAACTCAGATATTGAACAGAACATACCAAATGTATGCTCATGTTTAGCTGAGGCCACCAATAAATTCAAAATTCAAAGATAAATTTTTTAGAAGTTTTGCGTGGATAATATGCACTGTTATACTCTGTGACCTCAGTCCCTAGTACCACTGCAATGAAATAATAACAAGACAAAGTATGAAGAAAAAATACTGTCCTTGGTATCACGAAGTCTTTATCAAACTCAAATCCTAAATGTCTGCAGGCAGGTGAGACACATCTGTTTGTCTTACCAGAATTGAGACTTCCTGGAAAAAAAAATAAAATTTATTTATTCCTTTGTAAAAAGGGTATTTCTATTAGAAGTAGGTTCAGTTTAGTTTCTCCCTGTAAAAGCAGTAGTGAGATAAAATCTTAACAGCACACTACAGTCCACTTGACATCTGTCTCTCCTTCTGGACACACTTCTTTCTACCCATTCACACAGGAAGAAATTAAGAAAACTGTTTATAATTTAACTCCCTCAAGTACATAAGGGAGATTTAGCAAAGGCCACTTCTGCATTAAGAAGTGCAGAATAGCTATTTTGATATAACTTCACATGATTAGTTAATGAACATTGATTTCCCTATGCAAGCTCCCCTCACAAGATCTACACATTTAATCACTGGGTACTGAATATCATAGATGTCCAAACTTTTGTCTTGCCCGAGACACAGTGAGCAAACAGGAATTGTCTAAGGCCACATAGAAAATATATAGTGAATGAATATGAGTAACAGAACATTTTTTTAAATGTTTTTTCTTTTGATTATTTTTATTAAAATATGAAAAAAACAGCAACGAAAACCTAAATCTAGTGGAATATTCAGTCCTGCTTTTGTGATACTAATGCATCAATATCTGGTTCAATAGAAGTAGCTGCAGCTTTTAGCAAGTTCTCAAAGTATTTGTCAGAGCTTTTTAATAAAAGAAAAAACTCTTCCTGTGCTTCATCTTTGACAGTAATTTTTCACATATGCACATACTGGCAAAAAGCAATGTCTTGAATAAAGCCTGACCATGAAGCGAGGGATGTTTTTCTCTGTTAAGGTATGTTGTATAAAAGTCTAGTAAAGAGACATGACCAAATTTTTAATTGTCTGATTGCAACTCAATACATTCGATCTGAAAAATCACAGGTAATGTATTTATGTCAACTGAAAAGGAAGTCAGAAATATACTGAAAAAATTGCATTTTTTTTTAATCTTCATGCCTGTTTTCAAATTCCTTTGTCGAAACAGAAAGCATAGCTGCATACTTTTTACTGCTCACAGAATTGTGTTTAGCCAACATATCAAAATGTATGAAATTATTTGCCATAACTTGTGTTTGCCATTTAAGTTACATTTCAAATACTGTTATGGTTTGAAACATTGCACATATAAGTTGATTTTCAGCTCAGAGATGCATGTTTAACTCAGTTAAATGAGCTGTTACATCCACCAAAAAATGCTAAATCTGTGAGCCATTTTTAATCTTCACATTCTGGCACAAATTTTCCTTTTAATTCCATACAGAACTTGATTTCACTTTCCAAGTTGTAAAATCATTTTAGCATTTTACCCCAACTTAGTTACTCTTCTTTACTTACAGAAAAGTAAAATATGTCCCCATAATCAGCGTTTATACTTTTAAGGAAGCCCTGGAGTTGGCCATGATTCAATCACAACTTTGATGATGATTTGCATGACATTATCCATTTTTAAATCTTTTGCATATAAATTTTCTTGATTTCTCATCAAATGTGAGCTCCTGGCAGCAATTGCATCATCTTCTATTAATTTCTTAAATTTCTGTTTTTATACCAACCATCACTGGTGCACCATCAGTAGTTATACCATATATGTTGACAAAGGTAGAAGAAAACCTCTTCAATATATATTTTTACTGCTTCACGCAAATCAAGAGTTTTACTGTGTCTTTTAATGGCATGAAGAAGCCAGTGACATTATATTTGTTATCAGTACCTCCAATGAAGATAGCAAATTGAGCCACATCTGTAGCATCAGTACATTCATCTATCAGCAGTGCAAAAAAATTGAAATTACCAAATTTCTTTTGATAGATGTTCCTGTTTTTTTAGTTAGCCTGGCCACAGTCTGGTGACACAAACTGATTTTAGAAAAATCTATTTTTTATCAGGACATGTTATATCTGCCATGCTTTTCATGTATTGCTTAATAAATTCACCATCAGTAAATGTTTTTAGATATTTTTTTTTTTTTGCAATCAGATTTGCTACTGTGTAACTAGCTTTCATAACAGTTTGAGTTTTAACTTTTTAAATATAATTTTTTTAAGATGACAGACTTTTTTCAGTTCCATTATTTTGTCTTTGTGAAGCATTTCATGATATGCATTGAATTTGGCATTGTGTTTCTGCAACAATGTCTTTTCATATTGTAATCTTTGAAAACTGGCATGATTTCCTTGCCAAATAATTATATTGCCATATCATTTGTCTTTACCAAGGAATACTCATCAGTCCAATTTTCCTTGAACACCCTTCTTTCATCCATGATTTTTCTTTTTTTGGGGTTCTGTTTTCTTTTGAGATGCCATTAAGCAGGTGGAAATATTAGTATCATAGTGTTTTACCTACCTTATGGCATTGAACTCTCTCCATGTTTTGTGGCCAGGCCAGTCCATCTGGCAGAAAGGGCCACCACCAAGATGGTGTGGCAACAAGAGGCATGGGACTCATTGCAAGCTGTGGTGTGCCACACATGGCCCACAGGCCGTAGTTTGGACATATTTGCTGTATATTATCCTGAATAAAAATTCATTGCATTCATTTCATTAACAAGACAACATGTGAAGGAAACCAGCTCAAAGGTTACGAACAGCTCTTGATGTGGAGAAAATAAATTACTTCTTAACATTTAAATCTTCCAAAAAAATTCTTTTTTTTTTTTTTTTTTTTTTTTTTCTTCTCAGCAGTGGGCTTTCATTTGAATGTTATACATTCAACCATGCTGGCTTTTTTTGTTTGTTTTTTATTTTTCTTCTTTTCTGGTATTTTTCTGACATACACTTTGAAAATTTGGGCACTTGCATGATATTTATTCATTTTATCAGATTTTTACTGAGAGCTGTGGAAATCTAGTTTGCAAATGCTTACAAAAACTACTGTTCAGAATTCTGTCTTGTCATATAAAAAGCAAAACAAAGAATATGCATGCTGAACATTGCTCTTAAAGTACAGCTCAGGCTACATAATTATAGGAATACTTCTAAGGCTAAAACTCAGCCCTTTCTTTCTCTTTTTCTGCTCCTTGCTGTCACTCATTACATAACTGATGAAATTATTTGACAAGAGTCTCGAGCCAAGAACTATTTATTTGTTCTGTAAAATGCCCAGCAAATTGTAATGGCTGAATTGAACAATAGTGTTGGTGTTGGTGGGGGAGTGGGTGGCTTTGATAGAGCCAACTTGCTGTCAGAAACAAATCCAACACCCTTCTTACATTTGACATAACAACCTGGAGAATTTTGCTGACCATATTTTAGAAAGGATGAGATGTATTCACGCTATTGAAAAGTATTTTATACATTTGCATGTTCCAGCTCTCAAAATTCCCCTTCATTTACGATTTTCCTTCCTGTGGTAGCTGATGTGTTAATTGGCTAATTTCCTTTTAAGGTCAAACAGTAAAAGGTGAGCCTGATTGTAGGCATATCAGTAATAGCTTTACTTTAGATTTCATATGTAAAATGCAGATGATAACAGCCCAGAGACTCATGACGTGGTCCATGCTTATGCTGAAACCCAGACAGCTGCATTTTCTCTGCTACTGCTATCCAATTAGCTAACAATTTAACAATTGGTTAATTATCTGACTAAGCAACTGTAGCTGGATCTCTATACTACAGTAATTACTTCATTTTACTGTGTATAGACGTGTCTTATGGGTTTTAGAATTGGTTGAGATTTACCATAGATAGATGTTCTTTTATTACCAATTTTTCTCTAACAGAATATCATACCCATCAGGAGTTAACTGGTGTTTTCTTTCCTTGGTGCTGACATAATCTGTGTTAGTGAAAATTGCAAGCAAATGGGGTTTTTTGGATACTCCTTCAATACAATTGGCACTGAACACTCAAGTGCAGTGATTCTGTGTTTAGACACAAATAGTTGCAGTTATAGCCATTTTAGAAGATAAAATATTACTCCCTGTTCATGTTGTTGTGGATGTTAAGTACTCAATTTAGAAAAACTCCATGTGAAAGTCCTCAAAATTGTACAGTATCTTCAGTTTTGTAATTCTGTATTTCTTTTTGAATAGCATGTAATTATAAAGGAAGATACTGATGGTGTCCTTTCAATTGTAGTACTCTATATTATTTAAAACAATACTCAGTATTAAAAAGAGATTGTAAAAGCATTTCTTGTTGTGTATTTCAATACTTACAAACAGATTCCTACTGGTCAAATTTTCCTTTGCTATATTGGCTATAACATTTGTCAAACAGACAGACATAGATATATTTTGTAGATTTAAAAATAAGCAAGAAGTAAGGGAACATTCATAGAGATCTTTACATCCAGACAAGAGTAAGAGCCAATGGGTGGATGCACTTTAATATGCTCCTGCAGTTCTGGTGTCCTCTTAGCCACAGTTATTTGATTTATATTTAGTCATTTTAAACTAATGTTTCTCTTTTACTGTGAAACCAATGGCACCTTGGAAAAGGTAGGGAAAGTGATGAACAACATCTTTTTTCTGAACAGTCTGCTAGAGTTAAACTTCCTCTAATGCACAGAAGAATGAACTAGTAACTTATCCAGCAATAACAACAAAAAAGCGTTTAAAGATGATTAAATTATGTCTGTTTTATTAGCAGCAGTTCTCAAGGGGGAGAAAGCTTCAAATTGACAAATGGCAAAGTAAATTTTAGTAACTGATAATTGATGGATCAGTTTTTTCTAGTCTAATTTGATTCCTTGCTCTCTTGATCTCTGCTCTGCTTCCAAATAGGGTATTAAAAAAAAAAAAAAAAAAAAAAAAAAACCACAAAACTTTGCAGCTTGATTATTCACAATAATAGTATTTTCATTAAATAAGATCTGAAATATCTAATGTTCTCTGTGCCCTATTGCTAGAGATAAAAAATGTGAAAGAATTTTAGACTGCTGCAATACAGAAAGGTTTGAATAGTCACCCAAAAATTCAAAGTCAGGCACCTGAATTCTCCCAACTGGCAGGGGGTCTTTTAGATAAAAATTTCATATCGGAGAAGCCATGGGTCAACAGGTCAACAGCCTGGTCCATGTCTGCAGTATTAGCTTAGAGGTTACATCACCTCTTTGCTTCCTTCCATTTTACAGCATGGAGTTTTCAAACAGGGGAGAAGAATGAACAAATACTACAGTGCACTTGGGGGATATGAGGGAAGACAATGGAATCTTTTTTCCTCACTGATATCTGCCACAGAACTTGGTAATCAATTTCTTCAAGAATATTTATAGGTACATGCAGTTTTTCAAACTTTAATATTCTTTTCAAGACATTATTCTTTGTTAAGACTCCTTTGAGCTGTGGACAGAAGATAAAGCCCTCCTGCAGTTACTCACAATTTTCCTTACTATCCTATTTGATTCTTTTGCAAAACACCTAGAAGACACTTCCAACCTTACTGATAGGAGATTAGTATCGTGTTTTGCTCTGCCCAGCCTGTTCTGATACATAAAATGTCTATGTACCATTTCTGTATGAATGCAGTATTATTCTTCAAAAACCCTTTCTCTCGTTTGTCTACTGGAAACTGTTTGGAGAAGGGTCTTTGGTGTGTTGTTAGGTGAACTCATACAAATAAAAACATTTGCAGTGCTGCGTGGAAGAGGGAACTTTAATGTTTCAGAAACCATTGTCCTGCTAATGTCAAATTATAGCTGACTGACATTTTTCCCTTGACATTGGACAATTTTTTTTTTTTTAACATGACTGTGACTGCTAAATTTTCTATTTTCCACTAAAATGATACTTTTCCCCAAATACACTTATTGCAGCTCAAATGACATTTTAAAGTTAAACTTGTGACAGAAGATATGGTTCAATTATTGCTTTGCAATTGTATTAATACATTAATAAATTTTCCCCATAAAAGGTGACCTGCAATTGGGTCTCAAAGAGCACACTTACACAGAAGTGAGCATATGCAGTGTGAACAGCATGGTATCTCTTTATCCAAGCCAAGGAGCTGGATATTATGGTAAGTTGTTAATTTTATTAAATTTTAAAATTACAGTGATAGGATTGAGAAGTAGTGCCTAGCTTTATCAGTAAATTACTTAATCAAGCTAGAAGCCATTTTGACTTTCTGAATTCAGTTTAGTATTATAAATATATCTTTCAATTTCTTCTTTCTCTTACTATTCTTTCTCTGACTCTTTCTCTCTTTCAGTCAGTAATTTCCTCTGTGTTTGAAAAAATAGGGATTTACTAAAGAAAAAAACAACCTTTTCCTTACAGATGTACATTTTTTATCTTTTTCCTAGTTTTTCCAGCAACAAAAAAGGTGACAAAACAGGAAGAAATTGGATAAATAAGATCCATTGTCTGAAAATTCCAGATAGCCAAAATATTGCTGTTTGAGCTTAAAGTACAATGACTTTTGAAACTTTTTTGATTTTTTTTAGAGAAATCAATAATTTTTTCACTTTTCTCTTTCAACCCAGAATAAAACATTTAAAGTATATTGAGTGTTGGGAAAATTAATTTTAATTTCAAGTTTTATTTTAGGCTAAAGGATTTCATTTTGAGATACTATCACAGAATTTCTTCTGGATTTTACATACGATTGGAATAGGAAAGACAATACTATCTCATATTGTTGGCTTCTTTATCAAAATGTTACAATTTCTTTTGATTGTTGTAATTTAATGCCTAATTTTAGGATTCTTTTCTGAATTTCTCATTTCATTATTCCAATGTCTTTGAGAAAATTAATAAAACAGAAGCATAGCAAACACAGAAGCACAGTCATAAAACAAAAGCATTTAATGAATTTTCAAAAATTTACAGAAAAGAGGACTTTGAATGATAAAGGGCATCTTATAAGGGTCATCATTTGAGAAGGCTTGGTTGCTAGGAAACTGTCACTAAAATTGGCAAGATAATTATTATTTCATTTTAAATACAAATGTTAATTAGTGTACATTTTTAAGAGGTAGTATATAAAGTATATAAATCAGATGTATGCTGTGAAGGCATATGTTGAAAAAATTAGATTAATTTTGTAAGTAGAAAATCAAACAAACTCAGCAGGTACACAGACTGCTCTTTATTGCTTAAAAGATATCTATAAGAGCAGAAAATTATTAATAAGGAAACTAGTCCTCTATGTAAATTTCATTATCATGGCTGTGACATCCACTAATTGTATTGTCAAAAGATCTTTTCATTAAAGGCATGCGATTGTAATATAAAATACTTCAGTTTGTAAAAACTGCTGTAGCAGATTTTGACACAGAAAGATGAAAAATTCCCATTTTAAATAGTTTGGATTTTGGAAAGAGTATAGAATAAATTGTTAGGAAAAAAAAAAAGAGAGGGATGAATTCTCATGCCTTTTATAATGGCTGCACAGTGAGAGAAATTTGGGCAGATACAATAAAAATTGAGAAAGACTGCAGAATTATGCTGAGGTTTGATTTTCTTATGAGTGAATTATACACTCCCATGCTAAGGTCACAATTTCACCTTTGTCAGTATCTACAGCCTCATAAAAGTCCTTATGGCAGCCTTAGTTCTCAGTTTTTTAAACCATTGAAATTTTGACGAGAGAATGAAGATGTCAGAAAACATTTGGGATTAGGAGACTTATGGATTGCCATTCTGGTAGCAGCACCTGAAATGAGGTGGGCTCCTTCAGAGTTTCATGATGGTGCAGCTTTGTCAATGGGCTGGGAGAAGATGGCACCTGAAGTACATTTCATATTCCAGTTGGGAGAGAAGTCAGAACAGAGAAAAAAGGAATACAAGTCTATATCTTTCAAATCTGACACAAATGAGTGATTTAAATCAATACTTGCCTGTCAAATACATGACAGAACTTTTAAGAATACTTTCTGCCAAACCAGAGGGTCTATGGCTGCTATCACCCTGCAAGGATGTTACTTGAGCTTTACTTAATTGTAGTATTTCCATGTTTAATTACTAAGTGTAACATCACATGTTCATAAAGAAAAAAAAACATGAGTTGTTTGAATTTTCTGGGATAGAATTATTCTTATTATTGACGATATCCTTTTCATAATATAAAATAAACTACTTGGAAATCTCACCCCAAGTGCAGTAAAATCGTTGAAAGATCCCAAATCTGCATTACAGAAAGCACTTCATTTTAATTAATTTTAATACAAGTCCTTTACAGAAGACTGCTCAGTTCTGTTGCAAAGTCTAAAGGCTGCAGGGTTTTATAAAACCAAGGTTCTTCAGGCTTTAAAAATCTACATAAAAATTAATCATGCAAATGAATGTAAGTTTGCAATATTTGTATCACAAAGATTTCTGTCAAAAAAAAAAACACAGTTGGAAATAACATGCTGTTTGTGTGTAATTGTTACTATTCACTAAAGCAGAAAAAGCAAGTGCAGAGAGCTAAAGAACTGACAGGCTAGTCATTTAAAACTACAGGTTGTCTCCTGGATGACAATAGTTTTTAAAGTAGAGCCTAACCCATGCCGAGAAGCTGCTGGCTGGAGGAATATTTGGGATAATATTTTAACACTTTAGTTGAACAGAAACTTTTTAGTTTTATTTTTTTTTAAATAAGGAAATTCTGTATTGGTGGTGAATGCAAGAATAGCATATGATAACTTCTTCCGTTATTGAGCCCTCTTTGTTTATGCACAAGTATCTGAATTCTAGATTGATTATGGAATTTGGCATTATAGCTGGAAACTGAAGAACTGAATTTCCTCCTGGAGGCTGAAATTGATGATATGGATTTATTTAAACTGCAAAAAAAAAAAAAAAAAAAAAACAACCCAGAAAGTGTTGTCTAAGATGTAGCTGCCCGTATGAATAGCCTCTCTTAAGGGGTGAGTGTTGCCCTCATGACACTCTCATGTTCAAATTGCCCATTATGGGCAATATATATGCCATTATAATGCACAGACATATAGATGTGCAAAATGAGAATATTCACAAGATGCAAGAGAGAATATTCATATCTGAACTGTGGAGGAATTTAGGAGAACTCAGTTCACAGAATCACAGTATTGTAGGGGTTGGATGATCTTTGGAGATCATCTAGTCCAACCTCCTGCTAAAGGTGGTTCCAGTAGCTCTCAACATTATGTATTTAAAAATAATAATAATAATAATAATTTTGTAACAATAATTTACCACCTATAAAATGAAGATAATAAATCCTTCTTGTCAGCTAGAAAAAACTGGTAGGGAGAAAAAGAAATGTTTTAATATTAAGTTTATGGATGAAGTTAAGTTTACTGAATGGCAGATGCAGTAGCTATTTCTTAAACATAGGTAACAAGAAATATGCATATATATTCATTAAAATGTTAGGTAAAGAGTGCCTGTTTTTCATTTGTGCATATTCAAATAAAAATACTTCACGAAATATGCTGCTTTATTTAATATTATGTCTTGAGGGTTGTCTTAATGTAGAAAGACCCTCATGCTGAAAGATGAAGGCAAGTCTTCTTGACTAATTCAGAATGACTCAAATAAAAAGACTGAGGATTAGGTCTAGTTAACCAATATAAATTGAGTAGAATTAACAATTTTTACTGTAGCTGGGTAATTACTGGCTGGAACTGGTATCTGCACAAAAACAGCCTGATCCCCCACTGAAATCTAAACAAAGCAAGCACCGGCAAGTGGAGTTCATGTAGCTCAAAAAGACATTTGAAGAGGTTTAACAAAACTTCAAACAGTAAACCAGAGCTTTACATAATACTATTCCTAGGATTGCAAAGGGAAAAAAAAAAAAAAAACGTCATTGAATAGAAGAGGTTTTTTTTGGCTTCATGCTAACAAAGCACACTGTATTAACAAATCTCTGGAGATGCTGAAGTAACTGCAATTCGATTTAAAGGTAAAACATACGGCACATTAGATTTCAAGAGGATTTGCAAAGCCCCCAGCAGTTTTGCCCTAACTGCTGCTACTATTTATTTTGTGTATTTCTTCTTCCTATTTCATCCCACCTAGCTTTAGGCACTTAAATTAAACTACTGGTCATGATGAAATTCAGGTCTTAGGTACATTAAAGTGTCCTCTGAAATTGCTAATCTTTTTTTGTTGGGCAGGAGAAAAGCCGGGACTCCTGTTCCAGGTACGTCATTTTAAATGAGAGATCCAAACTTTACTAGTTTGCTCATGGTTACACAAGTCATGGGTTCTTGATGAATGTCTGTCTCTTATTCATGCATCACCCATCTATATTTTTCCTTAGGTATTGCAGTAAATGTGATATTTAAATATTTTTGAGTGTGTGACAAATGAAATTAGCAGATATTTTAGCACTGACTTCATGTGCCTCAGGTCAAGATCCTATCCCTCATCTGAAATTTTGGGTCAATTAAAAATAAGATGATTAATTAACAGTATAATATTAGCAAAGGATAATTCCTTTCAGACTATGAATGAGAACAATATGCATGATCTCCTGAACTTCATGAGCTTTTGTTTCTGATTTTGATAATGATTGGATTTGATGGCAACAGTTTTTTACTTATACATTTGTGCATATGTTGTAGTAGGCACAGGAAGTTAGTGATTGCATAATGCATGATGGACGTGGGCCCACTTGGGAGGTGCACAAGAATGCTCTTGGCTTTTTCAGTCAGAAACGAACACTTATGTCACACACAGAAATTCAAATTTCATCAGCAGTGCTGTGCAGCATGAGCAGTGCAAGCAGAATCCTGTTTGTCACTTAACTATGAAATATTTCACCAATGAACGATGTTTTTAATGGCTATTTAGAGCTATATATGTGTATGCCTTCCTGACATGAGAACTGAGAAATACTATTTAACAACTACTTTTTCTAAGAAACATCAGAACTTACATCAAAGTAAAAAATGACTGAGATGATTTCACCCACTACAAGTATGTAAAAATATTGCTATATAATTAATTCAGAAAGTAAGGTTTAAATCTGTTACTAAAGAACAGACATTTGTTCCTTGCTTTATTCTATATATTTCTTTGCCTTCAGCGAGTAATCTTTCTTTGAAATACCATGGAAACAAGCAAATATGCCTCATTAAACTTTCCTTGCAGGGGAGAAAGAAAAAAAAAAAAAAGCAGAAAAAACAGCGAATTCTTAAATTGTGGGTTAGGAAAGAATAAAATGTAAGGGGTGATTAGATGGCTCTTAATTCTTCTAGGTAAAGTAGAATAATTTGCTGAAAAACAAGCAAAATAAACAAAATAACAACAACAAAAAATCTTTCCTCCTTATTCTTCTCTTTTTTATTTGACTGTTTCCCAGATACATGCTGCATTATTACGTTACACTTTGCAGTTATGCCCATAACTGTAAGATATGAGTCACAACTGATATCTAAAGGTTCTTTAGCAAAGCTAAAATAATGTTTACATATATGATTTTCTAAGAATTTTTTGTTCAGATTCCTAAAAAACCACTGTTTAAAAACGTAAATCTTTTTTAAATTAACATCTAGCTGACAGTTTACACAGATATGTTTAGAAATATTTCCTCAGTATTTAAGATGAAGGCTGCATTTCCTATGATATTCAACTAAATTCAGTAAATTTATGCTGCTATATACCACTTAAAGATGCATATCAAGAAAAATTATTAAGCTGGAATTTGTAACTATACTCTTTAATAAGGGATTTAAAATTGCTTTGTACTTGTAAGCAATTTCAGCTCTCAGCAATATACCCAGTTCTGCTTTCAGATGTAATTGAGATCTTAATGAATTTGTTGTGGAAGAGCCACACATACTTTTAGAATCCACCATCAACGTATGCCCAATAATTGTCCCATAGCCTTAACTAAAACAATGTCTGTGAGGGACATGTCTTGAAATTAAACTCCACTCTTTCGAGCAGCCCATAATCTAAAAGACAAACTTGATAGTGAAAGGGATATTGATTTAGCCAAGTTAGTATTTTGCACCCTGACATCTACTTTAACTAAAGAAGGATCAATAAACAACTTTCTTAGATCAGTCTGTATTTTTATTCAGCTGGAGGGTAGAGTAATTCATTTCCCAATGTGCTAACTTCTAACAGTGCAAAGGTTCTCAGGACCAGTTTATTATAGACAGCCCAAAGCTAAGAAGAAGAATACAAGCTACTTATGAGTGGAGACCTGGAGCAGATAGAGAACTGCACATATCTAGAGATTGAGAGCATGTATGAATGCAAACAGTAGGTATTGTCAGCATAAGCAGATTCCTACTGCAGCTCCTTGAACCATCTTTCTATCTGTCTCTCTGTAGGAGAGTCCTGAAGTACCCAGACCACATTTTTGGTTTCACTATCTCATTTAGATTAGCTGAGACGGCCATAAAAGTGAATGATCTGGGTGAGGAAGAGACATGTTTCCTCCATCCATGATGATCCTGGCAGCTGGAGCTCTGCTGGAGTTAAACACAATCTGCAAACTTTTTCCACTGCATGCCCAGATCTTTATCTACCTGAAGTCGACTTAAGTAACTAGCCCACTGTCATCCAATTCCTGTATTCATATCATGCTATTCAGGGAGAAAAAGGGAGAGAGATTTAGCAAAATGTACTTATGAACCACATCTACAACTTGTTTTCCAGTGAAATGTTTTTAAAAAAAAAAAAAATTCCCCAGGAAGACTGGAAGCATAATAGTATTAACCCTGTGCCAAGAAAAGTTATAGATCCTAAAGAGATTTCCTATTTAAGCAAAGAAATGTCATGTCAAAAAAATAAATAAAAAAAAAAATCCACAATTTGAAAACCATTTTGTAAAGCATCTCAAGCTGTGCAGCCCTGCTGCAGCCACATTGCTAATGGGAGGTAAAGGCTGTAATTGTCTTGGATTTCCTGCCAAGTCATTGCCTTCTTGTTGACCCATGAAATCCAAAATGTCAGTGTCTCCAGGACGGAAATAAGGGCCTATAAAAAATTGTCAAGTGGCTGTAGACCAAGGGTACACTGTTAGTAAAGCACAATCCTACCAGTCATTAAAGGTTTGACCCAAGAAAATGTTTTTATCCAAAAGAGAATTCAGTATTTATAATTCTACTCCTGTAACCGAAAACTGCTGTTCTTTGAGGTAGAAAGAATATCCATCAGGTCTTCAGTGAAGGTTGTTCTTTCTAAAAGACAAAGGTGTTATTCAAAAGATTTTAACAGCCAAAGGTGTTATTCTAGTTATCTGACTTCCTACATGACAAATATCACTTTATAATCCCTGTACTTAAGCTTTATCTTTTATGGTTGAACTAGAGCGCATCTCTTGGGAATGCCTCCAGTCTTTATGTAAAATGTTGAATTGATGTGATGAGTAGACGCTAAGAGAGTTGCTCTCTTGTTTAACTTGGAAAGACAAGGCTTGTGAGGTCTTACCAATGTCTAGAGACACCTGATGGATGATTATAGAAGATAATCCCAAAGCTTTCTTACACTTTGCTCAGAAAAAAGACACAAATTCAAATATAAGAAATTCCATTTAAAGATATTTATTGTATGGGTGATCAAATATTTAGACAGCATGCACAGAAAGATTCCCTGTCCTTAGAGATAATCAAATTCCAACTGGACAAAGAACTGAGCAATCTTTTGCAATGACCCTGCTTAAGAATTGGGATTGGATGAAATGTATTACCAGTGGCCAGTTCCAACTTCTACCATATTGTATTTCTGTGTTCAACCTCTTCTTCCTTTAATCTAATAACCAACAGCAAATAACAGCTAATTATGCTCCAGAGTAGAAACCTGCATTTATTTCCTATCTAATTTTGTCTTCAATTTCTATCTGTTGGATCTTGGCTTCTGTCTGACCACTTGATTAAAGAGCTCTCTTTTATCCACTCTTTAGGTACTCTTAGCTCAAGCCACCTGTTAACCTTCTTTTTGATAAGCCAAAGGATATTTCCACAAATAAATACTCAATGTTCCTTGTTAAAATGGAAATTGAGACCTTAATTTAGTCAATTTGCAGACATGGTACTTTACTATCCAACTGCAGACTGTTCAGATTCTATTGAACCATTCTGGTCATTGCTAATTCTCTCTTAAAGAATCAAGACAAATCAAATCAAAACAAAACAAACAAACAAAAAAACAAAAAACAATAATCAACCAACCAACCAAAAAACAAAAAAAAAAAAACCAAAAAAAAAAAACAAAAACCAAAAATGACACCCAAACTCATCTCCTTGCTGCCACATGTCCAAAAGATCTCCCCAACTACTACAAACCAGTAAGCAGTACTAATTGTTATATCACGTGTGCAGGAGACTCTTTAAGATTCTGACATCTTATATAAATGACCTGTAAAACAGTAAACACTAAAAAAACTACCTATAAGGGCAAAAGCACAGAACCTCTCTTGCCCACCTTTATTTTTTTTTTCTTTCATATGGGTTATTGTATGGGTTAGAAAGATCATTTTTAATTTTTTTTTCTCTTTCCTGTAATAAATCTATCTCTCCATTTCCATGATATCTTTTATTTCTGAGTTCTTGTACTTAAAGCGGTCTGGGCATTAACAAATAGAAAAAAAAATTGAAAATGTTATTTTTAGCTGAGATCTGTATATAATTAATGGTCAGAGCAGTGGGCTTCTTCCTGGCAAATCTCAAATGAAATACTGAATGATGGCAGCGGTGAGGTGGAACAGGAACCCATGTGTCAGAACTTCTCTGTAAGTTCACTCCAACCTTCTATGGTTCATTACTCAAAATCCATCTTATGCTCTGGAGTTTGAGAGTTCATACCATGGATTATAAATATCACTTATCAAAGCAAAGCTTATTCACTTCCCTCTATCAAGTTTTCTATTTTATTTATATCCTAGTTTTTTCACTTCTTCTGTTCTTCCTTAACCCTCATGCAAACTCCTACATAGCTGAACAAGAGTAGCAATGAGCAATTCAGTGGAATATAATCCACTGCTCCCAGTGCCAATATCAGTGTGTTTTTAGCTTCTGCTGCCCATGCTCTTTATCATTTCAATATGATAGAGGGGAGCTTTGTTTATTTATTTGTCACTGTCTATTCTTTCTGCGCCTGTCTACTCTCCTCTGTTGTTGCTTTCTTAGTTTCTTTGTACAAAAAAAGCAAATTCAAACAGATTATCTTTTCAAAAAGGATAGAAGATAGAGAAGTACAGCTGCTTAAGCAATTAGCAAAGCAGCATGACATGTGAAAGCCTAGAGCTATTGTAACTCACCTGGCTTTATAAACTCAGAGGTCAGCCTGGGTTGCTGAGAGGGACAGAAAACACTGGAGCAGAACCAAACCTGCTGGTGGGACCTTCTCTTTTAAAGGGATTGGTTTTATGGCTTACCTCTGTTAAATAGAACTGTTTAAAAATTTGGTGTGAGATTCCATTCCAGACTAGTAAATGGGAATGTATGTGTCTGTGTATTTCCTTCTGAACACTGATAAGCTGAGTTTTAGTTTGCATCGCTGTGATAAAACCAATACAACCAGCAGACTAGAGAGACAAACACTCAGCTGACCAGCCAGTGGGTCTTTGATGAGTTGCATTTTTTAGTAGGAAGACTACAAAATCAAACCCCCAGAGACTGTTAAATGGCATGAAACACTTCTATTAAGGAACTTAACCTTTCCCCTTTTTTATTTTATTATAGTAGTATATTCTCAAAGCCCGCTTGAGTTAAACAACCATAATCTTCCCCAATTACTTTGTTTCCTTCACCAGGGACTTCAGTTTACTTACTGAATCCCATGTGAGACAATAGATAATGTCAATAAATGAAAACTTCACAAATCCCATTGTATGTTGATTGCTCCAGAAGTAATGCCTCCTATCTATTTCCACTGAAAACAAAATAGATACAAAGAGCACAGTAACAGTATTTAATAGAGAAAATTCTCAGTTACAAGACACTATTTTGCAACGTGGTTACCACATAAAAATCTGCACCAGTGGCGGTGATCTATTGTTGCAATCATGATTGATGGGTGTCAAGGAGTACAATGTTGTACACATGGAGGAATTCATTTCCTTGCCCTTGCTTCATACAGACTTCCATGTCAGATGTCATTTTGCCAGACTGCCTCTCTACTGATGTCTCTCACATGGCAACAAAGTACAGTGGAATACTGTTGAGAAGTTTCAACCTCTACTGACATACCACCACCATCTGCCTCTGGTGATGTGGGCAAATTTAATAGGAGATTACTTTTGAAGCAGAGCTATAATCAATAAGGAAACATATAGGAGGTAACAAGTATCTTTTTTTTCTAGTTTTCAGAGTGAGGAAAAGGATGAAGAATAATTAGTTAATAGAAATGCTTTGGATATTTCCAGTTTATCCAGGAACTGAACTGAATCTTGTCCCTTGAAACCTGGCTTACTGCTTTAGCCACCAGCCCATGTACTTCCTCAGACCTCCTCTCAGTTTCTCATCAATAACAACAATTAAGTAAAGCACAAAAATCAGTTAATTAATCTCTATGGAACATTTTTTCTCCATGATATGAGGGAAAAGAAGTGAGAAAAAAAAGAGCATAAATGGAGGAAAGAGAGGTCCAAAAAGTTTCTGGCAGTGTCTAAGCTCTGGAGAGCACAGGCTAAATCACTGCCTGGACTAATTTACAACAAGTTGAGGTGAATAACTCTTCAGGCAAAGTACCTGTCAATCTGAACTCTGTTTTTGGGATACATTGTATTTTCCTCGTATTTTGGGAGAATCTTCTGAAAAAATTATTCTCTTCTCAGTACAGAGAAAATAGAAAGGATGTAACTGGGGACCCCAAATAGATTCCATAGCATGAAATTGTCATCCTCCATTGTTATCACCAGAGATGCACTGTGCTACCAAAGAAGACATGAATTAGCAGCAGTTACCATATCTACATATTCTGGAGCCTGTGCTAGGTCATCTGCTGCTCTCATCTCTGGATACAATTTGCAATAACAGCCAAATAAAAGTCATTTTTGATTGCACAATATTTTGTGTGTGAGAGAGAGTGAATTCTGTGCCTTGATTACTACCATGATAAAGAATATTAATGAACTAAATTGCATTTTGATCTATTTACTATGGGTTTGCAAGAAAAGAAAAAAGTGCACTAGATTTTGGAAGCATTTCACTAATGTTTGATGAATATTTATTATTTTTAAGGAAGTATAAAACTGTGTCAGAATGTCACATGACCTTCAGTATATACATGGTCTACCATTGCCCAAACAACTGGCCCAATCAAGGTCTAAGAGAAATATTCACTTTTTATTCAGGTCATATAGATGACATGCACTCTGTTTGGAAAGACCCAGGAGAAAGCAAAGCATTTCTGAAACCTGTGATCATCTCACTGAAAAATTCCTAAGGTCCCATTCAGTATATGGAGTCCATTAGGAGCTGTGACTTAAAGATGAGTGTCACATTCCCAGTTCATCAGATATATAGGTATGTTAGGGGTAAAAATGATTTTTTGGGCCAAGGCAGCTTCAAAATGAAACCTGAGAAATTATCAAATGAGTACATCTCTACAGAATTCTCTGTCATCAATATTTTAGCAGAACAGGAACAGCTGATGACCTTTGATACTTTTTATTGAAAATAACAACCATCAAAATCATTTTTTTTTTTCTTTTTTTTTTTTTTTTTTTTTTTTTGGAGTTAGGTTTCAAACTTTCAGTTATTAAGTGTTTCCTGAGAACACTTTTCTGTTTGTGTCTGGATTGTCTCCTTGCATTGTATTTAAGCCCTGATGATTTGGGAAAAAAATAAAATGCAACAATAATAAGAATTGAAAGGGTAAAGGTATTTTTAAGTTCATTTTTCTAGTCTGGCTTAGACAGAACTAATTTGGAGTCAGATACTTTGCACAAGTTTTCTATAGTGTAAATAATGTTAATAGAGCCCTTAGTGTTTTTCTGTGCATGCCTGTGTACTCATTAACATTTCTTTGTCTTTAAGGCAGAAGAGACATGAGGCTCAGAAAAGATCCATTTTGCTATTGATTACGCAGTTTTTAATATTCTCTTTTTTAATAGTTCATAAAAGTTTAGAGTTTGTTTTCTTTTTTTTCCCTAGTCTGCGTTAAAACCATCTGTAGAGAAATCTGATTTTTCCTACTTGAGAATTCCATGGTCAGACTGAGATTTATTTAATTAAAATACTGATGGAAGGAGACAGAAGTAAATTTCCCAAGTTTTACCATTCATAAACACCAGTTTATTAAATACTTCAAAGCAACAACCCTTTGGTGTGTATTTCAATGTTTTATTTTTTCTGTTTAACTGCTTCGTGCGTGAATGTCTATCACCCCTGAATAGCAGCAATTTCCCTCTGCACATACAAATGAAATTAGCCAACAATATAAAACCAAGCAGTGAAAAAGCAAGATCCAAAGTGCAAAGAATTTAAATTTTTGAAGTGTACAAGTGTTGTGACCAGTAGTGTAACAAATGAAAATGGAGAAGTGGAACTGAAATATGGAGGTGTTTTGAAAGGCACGTGTCAAACATAAAATTCCAGTGGAGGTTGAAAGTCATCCTCAACAGCCTAAAGTAAACTGATGCCTACATCATAGATGTGGGATTTAATATCTGTGTCTCCTGTTGGGAGACCCTTCTGAGAACTCACTTCTTCTCATGGGTTGGATAGTCAGCATGGATATATGTATATCTGTGTCTTGGATATGATATTCAAGGGCTGCCTATATCCAATTTCCACTAACACTGCAAACATGATTCTTGGGGATTTACAGATTCAGTCCTGACATCCACTATGTGAGTAATTTTCATTCATATTGCCTGATTTTGCTACAGAGGGTTACGTTTATGACCAGGTAAGTGCTGTCTGCAAAAATGTGTGATAGCTCAAATCACAAAAATAGATTTCTTAGGACTACTCCTTTGCTGTCTAATGGCTTTGTACAACTTTTAGTGCACTTAAGAGTCTTACATTACTACTCAGAAGTGAAGTGCCATGTTGTTCCTAGTAACATCTCACTGTTAATATTCTAGTGTACACCTATTCAACCCCCAAAATTAAATGAGTCTGTACTGTGCACCATAACATCCGTGGGCACATTATATGAATACAAAACCAAGCACAAGTTCCTGAGCACTCCGATGTGCATTTTCCAAGCAGAAGAAACTCTCATGCAAAAAGTAAAGATTTCTGCTGTTTAGGAACTTTCCTACTGTCGCACTCAGACCATTTAACCCTCTCAGTTTTAGAGGAACTTCTTAAGAAACTCACTAATTTGTTTCTTTAATTCTCACTGCTTCTTACTTTTAGCACTCTGCCCCCAACAAATGCTCTCTTGCAACAACGTCTCAGTATTGAGAGCATCTGTTAAGAACTCTTTAAAGTCTTCCTGCAGTCAATGAGATTCTTGCACTTTAAACTGCTGTATTAAATGGTGCAGTATGGATCTGATCCAAACCCACTGATGTCAAAGGAAGGAAAAGCTCCCATGGACTTTAATGAGAATTTAATCAGGTTTGTTTTCTGTGGTTTTTTTTTTTTCTTTCTTTCTTTCCTGTTGGTTTGTTTTTAATGGAAAACAATTATACATTTATGCTTTTGACAATTTATAATGAGAAGCGCCAGAAAACAAAAAATTATGAATAGACAATAATGTGAGGATCTGAAATGCCAGGGGAGATGAGCTTTCAAGTTCTGTCAGTCCATCAACATTGTATAGTCTAAAGGCTCCACATGCACTCAGCCTTCTAAGCAAAAATGTGGACTAGAAATCCTCTGATTGATTCTATTTTTTGTGAGACAGACTTGGTATTTGAGCTAGATGATGACTGGGACATTCTTGCTAAATATGTTTCATTTAACATTTATTGCATTTCTGTAATCCTTATGAAATTTTTGAGACAGAATTTCATGCCTTCATTATACCATGTGTTTCTGCTATATAACTGAAATGACCATTTTTGGAGTTAAAGTTGTTGGAGCAAGCTGTAAGTAACAAACATTCCCACCAGAATTGGTTATCATTCTTCAATTAGTGTAATCAGCTGGATGGCGTCCATGGGACTCTAGTTAAATTCTGAAAAATATACAGGGTGAGTATGGATCTAAGTATTTTCAATA
This sequence comes from Lagopus leucura, assembly GCF_019238085.1. Lineage (NCBI taxonomy): Eukaryota > Metazoa > Chordata > Aves > Galliformes > Phasianidae > Lagopus > Lagopus leucura. The sequence goes on along the minus strand of NW_024962265.1, from coordinate 4,575,634 downwards.
CACAGCTTAACAACAAGAATGCCCATAAGAAAAAATCATTTGTATGAGATTATGACACGTAAAACAAGCAACAAGAATTTAAAGAATGAAAGGTCCTGTAGGCTGGAAATCCCATTTCGTAGATAGAACACAACTTCAGAAATGCACAACTAATGAGAATTTTGGCCAGAAAATTTATTAATGCGGTTAGAAATTTCAATTTACATTATATATATAGATAGATAAAGAATTTTATATGAGTTATATTTCTATGGGAAAAAAAAACATTTTTATGTGCCTAAATTTTGTATTGTTATATGACCAGTATCTAAACTTATGGAGCTTCATCATCTATGCTAGTAATTATACTAACTTTTATATCTTTTTCACAAAAATGCTTTATTTTGGATGGTTGCTGCTTAGAACAATTTCAGAAGAACTCTTAAAAACTGCAAGATAATGCAGAAAGACGATACAGGATAGTCTCATTTTAATAAAGAATAAATATTTAAGAAAGAAGCTAAGCGTTAATGATATATGAATTTATTAAATGCCTACCTATTATGATAATTAAAAAGATAATTTTGGAAATGTGTGTACAAAGGTCCTAGAACAATTTTATTAAAGTGATGCAGTGAAATTTATAGTTACTATTAATGCTGATAAAGTTGAAAGAAATGAAAAGCAGATAAAAACAATATTTAAGCATTTTATACAATTCTGTATAACAAAGAAGTGAAATAGTGTGTAAATCACAGTAACTTTTTCTACAGATTTTTTTTTTTTTTTAATATTCTACTGCAGTTAGTGCAAAAGTGTATATTAACTGTGAGTACATGGCCAACTTATAGGAAACTAGGATATTTTGTATTGTGCCTGGAGATTAGCATTAGTTCCTCAGTTACAACCCAGAATTAACCCAATTAGTGGAGAATACTGTGTGAGGGCAGGAGAATAAAATGTTTGCATTAGTGAAAACAAAGGAAACAAACCCATTTTGACCTAGCTCTAACTTACCTTGATTTTTGGACATCCTTCTCACCCTCAAGAGGTCTTCACATAACACCAAGTTGGCAGGAAGTTTTGTCGATCTGTCTGAGGGTAGACAGGCCCTTCAGAGATATATGGACAATCTGGATCAAAGGACTGAGGCCAATGGGATGAAGTTCAACAAGACCAAGTTCCATGTCCTGTGTTTTGGCCACAACAACCTCAGGCAATGCTATGGGCTTAGGCCAGAGTGGCTGGAAGACTGTAGAGGAAACAAATCTGGGGATATTGGTTGATGCTTTGCTACACATGAGCCATCAGTGTGCCCAGGCGGCCAAGAAAGCCAATGGCATCCTGGCTAGTTTCAGAAATAGCACAGCCAGCAGGGATGAGGAATCGACTGTCCCTCAGTACTGAACACTGGTGAGGCTGTACCTCGAGTACTGTGTTCAATTTTGGAGGCCCTCACTACAAGAAAGACATCCAGGCCCTGGAGCATGTCCAGAGAAAGGCAGTGAAACTGTGATGGGTCTGAAGCACAAGTCATATGAGGAGCTGCTGAGTGAACTAGGACTATTTAGTCTGGAGAGGAGGAGGCTTGGGGAAGATCTTACTGCTCTCTATAACTCCCTGAAAGGAGGTTGTGGCAGGATAGGAGTTGGCCTCTGCTCCCATGTAACTAGCAATAGAACTAGAAAGGTCTCCTTCTATCAGAGGAGGTTCAGGTTGGATGCCAGGAAAAATTTCTTCTCTGAGAGTGGTCAGGCATTGAAACAAGCTCCCCAGGGAGGTGGTAGAGTCACTGTCCCTGGAGATGTTCAAGAACCTTTCACATATTGTACTGAGGGATGTGTTTAACGAGCAATATCAGTGGTAAGTGAACAGTTGCACTGCATGATTTTGGCTGTCTTTCTAACTTTAATGATTTTATGATTCTATGATCTTAAGAACCTTGTTCCAGTGTTCACAATTTGAATTACACCACTTGTGATTTCCACTGATGTCTTTCTAACTTTAATGATTTTATGATTCTATGATCTTAAGAACCTTGTTCCAGTGTTCACAATTTGAATTACGCCACTTGTGATTTCCACTGAATCCAGACAAAAACAATTTTTTACTGTTTGTAATCACAATGTTGATGCCGTCATGTATTTAATAAAACAATATTTATGTGGATGCTGGAAACATCTAAAGAGAGTTTAAGATTATGTTAAGTTCCAAAGAGACCTTTATTATACATAGTGAAAATCAGTATTTTATATTTCAGTGAACTTGAAAGCTTACTTTAGTGGTCTTTTTACATGGTAATTAGTCACAAAGACTTCCTTTGGTTAATTTAAAGAATGAAAAATAAGTAATGTGGCACAGACCTTAGGAAATAACAACAACAACAAAACAATCCAAACTAGAACTAAAATTATGAGCAGATGAGTAATAGACAGTAAATTGAGAGTAATAGATAGTAAAGTCGGTTGCTCTGAAAGTAATGCCTCTTATTTCCAAACTACAATACATGCAACTACAATAGATGCAAGGTGCACAGTAACAGTATTTTATAGAGCAATTTATCAGCTACAAAACTCTATTTGGTAAAAAGCTATGCATTTTTACCAGTGATGAACAAGAACCTGCACGCAGCAGTTGTAAAAATCTGCACCAGTGGAGGTGACCCACTGTTTCTGTTGCCACTGTTGAAATGCACCACACAGTGCCTCACTATTTTCACATTCACTGTTAGGGTTCCACAAACGTTCAGAAAGTACTGATGAATGTCAATGAATGCAGTTTTTTGCACACGGAGGAACTGAATTCCACTTTTTTTTTTCATGTGTATTTCCATGTCTGTTGCTGTTTTGTCAAACTGCCCCTCAGTTGCCATCTATTATATGGCAACAAAATGTAGTGGGATACTTGTGGAAAGGTTTAGTGTTTACTATCACACCACCAAAATCTGCTGCTGATGTTGTGGGTCAAAGTGATAAAACAGGAAGCATTACTTTTAGAGCAGCTATTAAATCTGCTCTGAAACATCTTCTGAAAAATATTAACATCAGCTCTGGCGAAACTCCAAATGGGTATCTCTCCTCTTTAAAACCAATTAACAACAATATATTTGAAATACTGGATATCAGATGTCTGCTGTTGATCTACTGGAAAATTGTTACTAACCAAGATTTCTTATTCATCAAAAAGAAATTACTGAGTTAGTTTCAATTCCATGAATTACATATTGAAAACGTTCAACTTCTTAATCATAGATCATTGGAACATTGTGAGAAACCACCTTTACTATTCATGATTTTTTGCAAATATTATGGATGCTTGCATCATTGGCTGAATGAAAGTTTATAATGCTTTCTTGGCTGCCTGAAGCAGCCAGTAAGAATGATTAACATATGCCTATGGGAAGTGCCCTACCAGATAGGGCAGTAGAGTGGTGTCCATAAAGATAGATTATGCAGAATATACTGAAGATGGTAGATATATTTTCTGCTTAGTTATTGACCATTGGCTCCAGCAACACTGGAAGTGTCACTGATCTCTTCTCGGGAGTTAACTGGGATGACAAAGAGAATATGCAGAAATGCATTTATGTTATTGGTAGGCACTTTTATCTGCAGGGAAACCAGGATCTTTGTACGTTGTGTTGTCTATACATTCTTAAAGGTATTACTTGAAGATATAGATCTTGCCATAATATGCACTGAGTGACAGCACATGCCTGATTTTTGAAAAAATAAATTCACAGAACAAATAAATAGGGTATGATTAATCTCTTTTACTTCCCACTTTCAAAAAGGGATATGTCTAGTGTAAACTAGTCCTCTAATTGCCTTCTAAAGTTAATGGAGAGAGAAAACATATTGACATTTCCTGTGTGACTCAGGGCATATTATGCAATATGAGCTTGATGAAAATGCTACTTCAGGTATTTTCTGTTCAAGTGACATTTTCTGCATTTGAACAAAGACAGTATGTAACAAACCTTTGTGTTCTCTGAATTACTTTTATACTTGATTTATGCTGCTTCCTTTTTGCTAATAAGTCATTAAAGAAATCATTTCTGCTAAATTTAGTTGTCCTATACCTACAGTTGAGCTAAATCATACAGTAATTGAATCATAGAATCACAGAATCTAGATTGTATTGGGTTGGAAGGGAGTTCAAACATCATCTAGTTTCAACAACCCTGCCACAGGCATGGTTACCAACCACTAAATCAGACACCTGATCTGGCTGCCCAGGGCCCCATCCAACCCGACCTTGAACACCTTCAAGGATGGGGCATCCATAGTCTCTCTGGGCAACCTGTTTCAGCATCTCACAAAACTCTTTGAAAAATTTCCCCGACATCTAACCCATATCTCACCTCTTTTAGTTTAAAATGGTTCTTCCTTGTCTTATCGTAATCTACCCATGTAAAAACTTGATTTCCTTCCTTATCCCTGTTTATAAGGTCTCTTAAAGTATAGGAAGGCCATAATGAGGTCTCTTTGGAGCTTTTTCATCTCCAGACTGAGCAAGCCCAGCTTCCTCAGCCTGTTTTCATATGACAGATGCTCCAGTCCTCGATTATCTTTGTGGCTTCTTCTGACACCAGTTGGCAGGAAGTGTTGATCTGCCTGAGGGTAGGAAGTTCCTACAGGCTGGATAGCTAGGCTGAAGCCAATGAGTTGAAGTTCAGCAAGACCAAATGCTGAGTCTTGCATTTTGGTCATAACCCCAGGGATTGCTACAAGCTTGGGACTGTGTAGAGGAAATAGCCCTAGGGTGTATCTGTTGACAATCAACTGAACATGAGCCAGCAGTGTGCCCAAGAGGCCAAGAAGGCCAATGGCATCCTGGCTTGTATCAAAAATACTGTTGCCAGCAGGAGCAGGGAAGTGATCATCCCTTTGTACTCAGCACTGGTGAGACTGCACCTCGAGTACCACGTTCAGTTTTGGTTCCCTCACTACTGGAAAGACATTGAGGCCCTGAAGCATATTCAGAGAAGGGCAGTGAAGTTGTGATGGGTCTGAAACACAAGTCTTATGAGGAGCAGCTGAGTGAGCTAGGGCTATTTAGTCTGGAAAGGAGGAGGCTCAGGGAAGATCTTATTGCTCTCTATAACTGCCTGAAAGGAGATTGTGGCAAGATGGGAGTTGGCCTCTGCTTCCACATAATTAGTGATAGGACAAGAGGGAATTCCCTCAAGTTGCTCCAGGAGAGATTCAGATTGGACATTAAGAGTGGTAAGACAATTGGAACAGGCTGCCCAGGGAGGTTGTAGAGTCACTGTCCCTGGAAATGCTTAGGAAATGTTTGGATGTTGTACTGAGGGACATGATTGAGTAGAAAATATTCATGATAGACAGATGGTTGGACTGGATAATCTTTGTGATCTTTTCCAATCTTGGTGATTCCGTAATACTATGATTCTATGATTGATATCTGGGGTTGCCTCATCCGAAGTGTAACACAGAATCACAGAATCACAGAATCATAGGGCTTAGAAGGGACCTCCAGAGATCATTGAGTCCAACCCCCCTGCCAAAGCAGGTTTCCTACACCAGGTTGCACAAGTAGGTGTCCAGGCAGGTCCTGAATATCTCCAGAGAAGGAGACTCTACAACCTCCCTGGGCAGCCTGTTCCAGTGCTCCATCACCTTCACTGTAAAGAAGTTCTTGTGCACATTTGTGCGGAACTTCCTATGCTGCAGTTTCTGTCCGTTTCCCCTTGTCCTGCCTCCAAACACTGCTGAAAAGAGTCTGGCCTCGCCATTCTGCCCCCCACACCTTAGATATTTATAGACCTGGATCAGGTCCTCTCTCAGTCTTCTTTTCTCAAGGCTAAACAGACCCAGTTCACTCAGCCTTTCTTCATAGGAGAGATGCTCCAGGCCCTTCACCATCTTTGTGGCCCTCCGCTGGACTCTTTCCAAGAGATCCCTGTCTTTTTTGTACTGGGGAGCCCAGAACTGGACGCAGTACTCCAGATGAGGCCTCACCAGGGCAGAGTAGAAGGGGAGGATGACCTCCTTTGACCTGCTGGCCACGCTCTTTTTAATGCACCCCAGAATGCCATTGGCCTTTTTGGCCACAAGGGCACACTGCTGGCTCATAGCCAACCTGTCATCCACCAGGACACCCAGGTCCCTCCCCACAGAGTTCCTCTCCAGCAGGTCATCCCCCAACCTGTACTGGTGCATGGAATTATTCCTCCCCAGATGCAAGACTCTACACTTGCTTTTGTTAAACCTCATCCGTTTTTTTTCTGCCCAGCTCTCCAGCCTGCGCAGGTCTCACTGAATGGCAGCACAGTCTTCAGGTATGTCAGCCAATCCTCCCAACTTCGTATCATCAGCAAACTTGCTGAGGGTGGCCATTATCCCCCCATCAAGGTCATTGGTGTTGAACAAGACCGCATCCAGCACCGACCCCTAAGGAACACCGCTGGTTACAGGTCTCCAACTGGACTCTACACCACCAACGACAACCCTCTGTGCTCAGCCAGTCAGCCAATTCTCAACCCACCTCACTGTCTTTGGCAGGGGGGTTGGACTCGATGATCTCTGGAGGTCCCTTCCAACCCCTACAATTCTGTGATTCTATGGTTCTGTGATTCTGTCCACTCATCTGTCCCACACTTCCTCAGCTTTGTATTAAGGGTCGTGGGAGACAGTATCAAACGCCTTGCTGAAATCAAGGTGGACTATATCCACTGCTCTCTCCCCATCCACCCAGCCAGAGACAACATCATAGAAAGCTACCAGGTTGGTCAAGCATGACCTCCCCCTGGTGAACCCATGCTGACTACTCCTGATAAACTCCTTTTCTTCCAGTTGTCTGGAGATGGCACAGCACAAATTGTTCCATCATGTTTCCAGGGACAGAGGTGAGGCTGCCTGGCCTGTAATTACCCGGATCTTCTTTCTTGCCCTTTTTGAAGACCGGAGTGACACTGGCTAACCTCCAGTCTTCAGACACCTCCCCCATTCTCCAAGACCTCTCAAAGATTACCAAGACCTCTCAACCGCTGTTCAGCAATTGCCTCCACCAGCTCCCTCAGCATCTGTGGATGCATCCCATCAGGTCCCATGGATTTATGAACACTGGTGTTGCCTAGGCACTCTTGGACCGCCTCTTTCCTGACTAAAGGAAAGTCTTCCATTCCCCAGACCCTCTCACTAACCTCCAGGGTCTGGAATTTCCGAGGCAGAGCTTTTTCACTGAAGACAAGCAAAGAAGACATTCAGTATCACCGCCTTCTCAGCATCCCCCAGTACCAGAACACCCCCCTCATTTAGTAGGGGAGCCACATTCTCCCTTGTCTTTCTTTTACTGTTAACATACTTAAAAGCCTTTTATATTATCCTTTATCATCTTTGCCACCTTGCACTTGGCCTTGTTAAACCTCACTGTGTTCACCTGGGTCTATCTTTCAAGCTTGTTCAGGCCCCTTTGGATGGCATCCCTTCCTTCTGTCATATCAACTGCACCACTCAGATTGGTGCTGAGAGTACACCTGATCCCATTGTCTACATCACTGATAAAGATATTGAAGAATACTGGTCCCAAGACCAGTGGGAACCTCAGAATGTCCCAGACTTCATTTACTGCTCACACAACACCACATTTTCAGAGAACACTATACTGCTTGTTTTTCAATAATGTGCAGGCTTACTTCCTGCCTCTTACCAGTTCTTTTATATGAATCAGAGCAGCTTTACTCTTTCCTCTCTTCTTTCATAACACAGTTAACCTATGTGCAAACAAGGAATAATCTAAAACACTACAGAGACTTTATGGTTATTTCATTGCTTGCATAGTCATGACAGCTCTGGGATATGGATATTAGAAAGATTAAGAAACTTTTTTCCAAGGGTAAATGTGGATGTCAGAAGCATGGAATCTAAGAAGATTCAAAAGAAACCTATAGCAATAACAAAATTAAGGCACATTGGGCTAGTATATTCAAGACAATTAACGTTGTTCAGACCTGAGAAAACAGTTGCCTTATTGTACTGATCTTAGATGAACTACTTGATCTTCAGATCAAGAAGGATAACAAAGGTTTGCAAACCGGTTTAATACACGAACAATAATTAACAAAGCTAGAGTTCTGAACTGGATTTCCTATGAAATGTAAATGCACCATAGAAAATCTCTCTAGAGGTAGAAAAAATTATTTTCTATCCCCTCAAATTTGCTTGAGCTAAATGAGATTAATAACTTTTAAATGTGCTTATTTGTGAATTTTATTGTAGAAGTATCCTGGATTATTAAATCATATGTCTAATTTTATAATGACATGATTGACTGAATTAAATACCACTCATGGTTGTAATACTGAGTTTTCCTCTTTGGTGATTTCAAAAGCTGCATGGATGTGGTCCTGGGCATCCTGCTCTGGGCATCCCTGCTAGAGCACGGGTTAAACCATATGATAACCAGGAGTCTTTTCTAATCAAACAGCCATTCTTGGATTCTGTGATAAGAGTTTGAAGTTGCAATTACTTATTTATTTACATTTTGTTGGTGTGACCCATGAAGCATCTGACAATGTTTCATTGTGCATGAGACTATGTGGTTCTTGCTTGAAGATCTTTTAGGTTAGGTGGGTTCCATATGAACATCCCAGTTGCATTTGGCTATGTCAGAGAGAGCTGCACACTGTCATAATTATTATTATAATTTTTTTTTGTGTGTGATTGAGGCTGCAGTATTGGAGAAGAATGACTAAAGAAATGAATACAGGTAAAAAAAGAATATTGCCTGTGGAAATTTTCAGGTCTTACAACAGGACACGCACACCTCTACATGCATGATAATATTCTAAAATTACAAGCTCAGCCATATTTTACAGAGGCTGCTGAGATGACTACAATTTGTTTTTTGGGTGTGAAAGAATGCACTAATGAGGATTGCATGCAGCAACGGTTAATGAAATAGGCTTACAAATATGGATGTTCAGTGAAGAAACAGCTTTAAAAAAATCCTAGTACTGCAGAGGAATTTAAATGTGCATATAATGACTAGCTACACAAGCACAAAAGTAGCTGTCACACACTGCATAGTATTCATAAAAGCTCCAACAAGTTGCACAGTATGAGGAATAGTTGCTTTTGGATCAGTGCACAGTCATTTAGTAGTCCTATCAAGCTGACAGTGAGTGTACCGGGCCTGATACACATGACTGCCCAAGAAGAGTGTCTCTGGATGTCAGCCTTGTGTACGTCAATGAAACAAGAGTAGAGCAGAATCAAAACAAGTTAAGAAACCAGCAGTGAGCTTGTTTCTGCGGCAATAACAGAACCATAGGCTAACTGAGGCTTTCTTTTTAAAACTTGTAAGGCTATTTCAGTGACCTCAGAATCGCTGACCCACAGATGCTGGATACAGTGAGCATGAAAGGTTTTGTTTCCCCTTTATTCTTTCTTTCTTTTTGAATTTCTAGGTAACTAGAATTCTGAAGCATCTGAAATACTGGCTGTTGTTCTTCCTCAGCCTTCCTGATAAATCCTAAATATTTGCTCGTGTTTTTTAAATACAATTCAAGATCTTATTTAATGAGCGCTGTAGGGTAGTCACTTCTAACCACGCTAACCATTTTAATGTTGGTTTTGGTTTTGAAGGCTGGGATTCACTGAATTGTTTCAGTGTTCTGGCGGCTACACTTATGCACTGTCCTTCCTCCTAGTATAGTGCCATTTTGTAAGGCTACTTTCTGAAAGGAATTTCCCTTGAGAAACTGATGCTAATGAAGTTAATTTTTCCCATATAATTTATTAAACAAATAATCTCATTTTCAGTGTTCACAGCTGTAGGTACACCTGGTGCATGAAATAACCGTGAACAAATGGCTTAATATCATATTCAGCGTGGACTAGCTTTTCATCATTCTTGATTATGATTTTCAGCATTTTTGATTTTCAGCATTCTTGTCAGCATTGCAGACAGCCCATAATGATTTCTGCAACAACCACAGTGTTGTGAGCATTAAGTTAGACACTTTAAAGCGATGTCAAACAATGAATTCTATGTGCCACAGTGACCCCTAATTCAATCAATATGTATTCCAAATGTTTTTCTTTCTTAATAATCTGCTTTCTCTCTGCTAACTTCTATAATGCTCACTGTCCTCCCAAAAGCTCATTGCGAAAGTCAGAATTTTAATTATGTGGGTACTTATAAGCTCAGAGTTGAAAGCTCTTCAAAATTGAAGTTTTAACAATAATAGACGCATCCTCATCTATATCCTGGTTCACTGTATTTTAGAGGAGGTAAATTAATTTTAAAAGTATATGCAGTACATGTATAATTTCAATTTTGAAAGAACAGGGGAAATGCACTGGACATCTTATTCATATGGAAAGCACTTTCTTTTTAAGTTCTATTAGGGAATTTAAGATAAAAAGGGTTCTTATAAGTTCAGACTGATAGACACAATCACAAATACATCTCCACATCTGTTCCATTTTCACAACTGAATTAAGGAACATTTTCTCCCCAATGAGTTTAATTAACTTTAAGAACAAGCTAAATTAGTTTAAAAGGCAATTAAAATGCAAGCGTATAAATTGTAATTAAAACTGCATGCTGTTTATAGATATTTTTTCTAAATATTTAAAGAAGATATTTTCCAAATGAAAAAGGAGAAGTTCTGCAGACAGTGAACAATTCAGTTCAGAAAAATATAAAAAAAGCCTCTTCTTACACATGTAGAATTATTTTTTTAAAATGAATTTGATCGAAACAGAAATGATGGAGTGCCAAGTTAGTGTTCCACTGGAAAATAATGACAATTTCTTCACAGATGTACTGTTTTGTGCATAAATAGTTCTGCTATTTTATTGTTTTTGACACAATCAAAGTTACTGGGAGCTATTACCTATGCCTAACTCAGTTTCCCTCACCCTTCTCATCTCATTGAATTTTTTGTGGTCAGCTTTTCGCACCTGGCATTTTTGTTTTTCTTCTATATTCTCTTTCCCTCTGTCCATGTTCATTATCTGGAGTGGATGACTTTCATCACTGGTAGTGTCTTCAAAACTGTACAGTTTACCCAACCAACATTTTAAAATATTTTTTTTTCTCTTCTTTTTCCTCTGAGCAATCTAGATGATGTGAATGGAGCACAGATTAGACCTGAAATAGCATCACTGTGCTCTTCCCTGCTCTACATCTCATGTATGTAAGTCACACATACTACGACTACAAGCAAATCACTTCTCTGTGTCCTTCTTCTCTAATGCCCAACTTTCGGTGCACTGGCGATTGCCCTTCCCTGCCATTTAGAGAATTCTTAGGAAAATCAAAGTCTTGCCTCAGTGGCACAGGGATCAACAGAAATGACTACAAATGGCAAATATTATTGTGAGCCTAAGTCTATACCTGACAGAGCAAGAATAATTGCATGAATGTCCATGGTAAAAATAAGGCACTCCCAGGATTTATGAACATCTTCCTCAGATATCAGATAACTTGAGGGATTGACATTGAGGAAATGATGGTGATCACATACTACTACAAAGTAAATTGTTATTTGTTCCCTTAGTCCTAAATTTTAATCCCACCCAAAACAAAAGGAGAATTCCTATTTATTTTTTTGTAGGTAAGATTCAAATATCATAAAAAGGAGTTAGTGGTTCATACGTTGTACTGCAAATATTGCCCAAAGAAATGAATCATATGTCTACGAAAGACTGTATAAAAATATTAGATTTTAAAATCTGGAATTAACAATAATTATTGTGAATGAATGAAGTCTGATTTTGGTTTTGATTTTGTTTTCATGCTTTGAAATAGAAAATGTGACTAAGATGTTTTAACCTAAACCTTGAGAAACTCATGAAGTAGATTTCTGACTGCAATAAGCAGTGCTCAGCAAAACCCATCTTGATGCTAGAATGTAATTTTTAGCAAAAATCAGAAATTGAAAATGTGAAAGCAAACTTAAAATATGTATCCTAGTTCCCAGTTTTTACAGCTTCCAGTGAGTGACATTCATGAGAGTGTAGGAGTTCTAAAAGATTTGAGACAGTTTAAAAATCTGTCATTTGTTATCTTTCAAAAAGAAAGATATACTAATATAGAGAGTAAGATAACAGTACAAAAAGGCTTTGTAACTGACAATGAATCAAAGCTGCATATTTCATCAGAGTTATAAATGTTATATTTTAAAAATAAGAATGGATAGAAAATGAATGGCTTGTTCTTTCCTCAAATTGACAAATTTGAAGAGGTTAGCTTTGTTTCTAACTCAGGAGAAGCATTCTTGTTTGTGCTATATGATCAAAAAAGAAAATAAAGCATTCAGGTGGAAAAATGGCTCCTGTGAATTGTTGGATATGAACGCTTATTCAGAATAGGGATACTTCATAGGAAGCTTAAGAATTTCCATTTCAATCCCATTTCATGTTATGCTATGTTATGTTATTTATAAAATAACGTAAGTGCACTAGAGAGAAATACAAAAGATAAACTGATAGTGACTGGACTCTGACTCAGCTCTCTTCTCCAGATTGGGAAGCTCTTCACTGGAAAGTTTTCTGAATATGGTCCTTCTTTGAATAACTACAGCTGGTCACTCAGAGCACAAACACAGACAGCCACAAATGAAACTTCTTAATTGCATTAGCTTGTTGACAAGTAACAGGACATGTAAAGAGAATCAAGCATGTCTCATCTGCCATACCCTAGGGAAGGCCCAATGTAGATTCAAGAAATAATGAGGCAATTATTTACGCCATGACAAAAGAGCAAAAAGATCTTTTGCTTTAGGGAAACCTAGTTGTTACTATTGGGACAGAATGATTTTGCTGCTTAATATCCAAATTCTTGGTTCACTGTAAATATGAACAGAAAAACTGTTGGTAGAGTATTTGATGTTTTATGAAACATCAGATACTGGATATCCTCCAGAATAGTTGAAAATATCTACAAAATTTTTACTTCAAAAAATGCATCTCACAGAATTAATTACAATAGTTAACAGTAAGATATTGCTTTTTATCATTAGTTCTTAGATTTTGAATTAGTATCCTCTCAGTTTCATATCAGGAAGTGTACTACATTTGAAATGCATTATTGTGTTTTTTATAATTATTATTTTAGCTGTGTCAAACAGATACTTTTTTTATTAAGGCCAAGATACAAAATTTAACAAATTTAAAAATGAAAGTGAAAATGAGTTGAATCATTTTTTAGAATCCCAAAAGTTGACAAATTCCAGACAGCTTCACATTTACTTTCTTTTGCCAATTAATTTCTTGGATTATAAGAAACCTGTCTTAAATTAATCAATTAATTGAAACCCAAACTGGAAACTGAGAATAAACTACTGAATTCTATTTCCAAGAGGATGAAAATGTCAAATGTTCCAAAGTTGTAGTCATCAGAATCTCCTTGCTTATGGATTGAATTTGTTGGGTTTTTTTTTTGAAGGACTTCTTTTTTTCACAGTGGTCTTGTAATTGTGAAAATAAAAATGTCCTCTTGACCTTCATCTGACAAACTGAAAGTTTTGACAAGGACCTCAGAAAAGTGACATGAGAGCACCTCTATAATAATAAGCATGTACCCATTCATAAATGAGAGAATACCTTCATTTATTCAGAACCTTATTTAGAATCTCATTATCTTCTTCTAGCCTTTGATAATAGGGTCATGAGTTTCTAGAATACACATTGAGTTTTAAAGTAAAATGCAAATTACCAATGTGCTTTCTTCCACCATTTATGTGAACTTTATTCCTATGAGTACACTATAGCTTCTTAATGACTACTGTTCAATGTCCATGAAAGTTTTCAATCTCTATGAGCATAAAAAGTTGAGTCAAAAGCCTAAATGAAAGTCATTTAGTGGAAAAACTCCCAATGACTCCTGTGAACTTGAGGACTGTGATCTTAAATCACTGCATTTATGTATTAAATTTGCTATGTACGTACTGAAAAAAGGCTTGTAGCAGTAAAAGGCAAATTAGCTTACTATTGTGATGCTTTTTGTTGAATTAAAACCTTAGATGTCTGCTATATGTAAGAATTCCTTTCTCCTTTGCAAAACTTTTATTTATCAAATTAAATGGTTTTATAAAAATCAAAATAAATTTGTGTTTAATTGAGAAACTTTGAACTCAGTGAGATCTAAAGAAGAGTTTATGTGCCCAGAAACCTGTCAGTTTTTTCCACCTGCGTCAGTTGGGGTGATAAGAAATATTATCTCTAAAGGCTTATATGAAGTGCAGCCAGAATGCCATACAGTGGAAAACTAGAAATCTCCATCTATTTAATTCTTTGAAGAGTAGATTACTTGCCCTCTTCATGCACACAGATTTTCTTTCTTACGGTAAACAGCTCAGTAATCTAACATGTCAGGATCCAGCAGCTGGAAGCTGAAACCAGACGAATTCAGATTAGAAATAAGACATCTTTTCTTAAGAGTTAAGAGAAATTGTAGCAGCTTCCAAAGTGAGATAGGTATTTAAGATAGATGGGATATATCACACTCTCTCTCTCTCCTTTGGCTTTTGAAAATCACCAGATAAGCATACTAGATGTCTAAGTTTTAAATGGATAAATCTGAGAGAGTATGTATTAAACTGACATAATATTCTGTGTGTTTCTTTATTATATGCAGTTACATCTAATTGTGGTTTAGCTGTAGTACTTAGGAAAATTGCTCTGGAATATTTCAATGCGTTTAATAACTGAAACAAGTTTAGGAAGAATTGGATGTCCAAAAGTACATAACTACATCTGTGTAATGAAATGCATTCACTTAGATACAGGGATTATAGTTTTTTATGATTTTAAGACACTCTATGACTTACCTTTAAAACACAGCAGACCAGATTTGCTAAATCAAATCATCTGAATAGTATTTGCATGACTGATTTTCAAGGGCATAAAATTGGCAGAGGAGTAAAGGGAGCATCAGTTATGCATTTAGTACAGATTTGCTAACAATAATGATGGTCACACTACTTTCAGAACATGTATCACAGTTGATACCTAAGAAATACATCTTAGCATGATGCTATTTTATTGTTCTTTTGTGTATGTTTCTGTTAATATGTCTTTTTCAGGGCATGAGGATGGAGGTATGTTACTTAGGCTAATGGAGCATGGACACTCTCATGAGCAAGCCTGGGAAGAAATTATCACAATGTTTGGATGACTTCTGGCATATATCAAGATCTAGGAAGTTCCCTGTTTGGATCCCAAAACAGAGTGCAAGTGCATACACGTACATAAGCTCTGTAGTTCTTTGCATAGATGGCTCAGACCACCCACATATGTAAAAAGCATTTTAATCTCAGTTGGATACTTAATGTCTTTAGTGACTTTAGGCAGTCACTGGCTACAAAAACTCTCAGCAGAGATTTCTCAACTACCAAATTAAAAATCATACTTCTCACTTTTTGCTCACTTGAAGACTTTTGCATCATGTGTCAAGTTTATCCCAGCATTATAACTTAGTGGCCAGAAAAAAATGCTTTTGGAAATGGAAAATGTGTGTTTGAGATTCTCTGAGTGTAAGAGACTTGAACCTAATTTTGAAGTCACTGTAACATTTCCTGGGATAATTAATCGTTTAGCTATCTATTAGGCATAACAAAGACCCAAGCAATGCTAGACTTCCAGGGGAGTGAGATCTGCTCATGGAAAAATCTGTAAAGAATTCCAAGTGAATAGAGACACCTGACATTCATATGGCCAGATATATACTGAGGTAGAAATCTGAGGGAATTAAATTTAGAAATCTTAAGTAAAATTCACCTACACCTAATGTGTGTATCTGAAATCCCCTGAGATTATTCTGGTTAAAGTTATCTAAAATATGATTATTTTAATTACAGAAAGAACGTATAGAAAAGAAGTTATAGAAAAGACTGTTTTAAAATTATTAGCAATTTGTATCCTATAAAAATAAACAAACAAGCAAAACACACACCTGAATGCAGCCGACTTTTCATAGAACAGGACCTCAGCACTTCTAAGGCATCTGATTTGGACACAGAAATCATAATATTTTACCTTGGCAAGTTCTCTTATTTTACTAAAGTGGGAGATTCTGTTCCCTGTAGAGGAGCATGACAACTTGCAAAGAATCTAGATATATTGGAGCACTGAATAATGCGCAGGGGCACAAAATTCAAGAAATGAAAATGCTGGATACTGCACCTGGAGCAGAGTAATGCTGGACACAGGTAAAGATTAGAAGACAAATGACTAGGAAGCAACTCAATGGAAAGAGATCAAAGAATTATAAAATGGTTTGGGCTGAAAGAGACCTTAAAGCCCATCTGATTTCCTCCCACCAAATCAAGTTGCCAAGGGCCCATGCATCCTGGCCATGAACACCTCCAGGGATGGGGCATTCACAGCTTCTCTGGGTAGCAGTGCCAGTGCCTCACTGAGCTTTTCATGAAAAATTTCCCCCTGATATCTAATCTAAATTTCCTCTCTTTTAACTTAAAGTTGTCTCCCTATTTTCAATCACGTGATGGAGATTCAGGGGTGCTGGTCAACATGAGTGAGCAGTGTTCACTGGCAGCCAGAAGGGCAAACTGCATTTTGGGGCATTTGGTTTAGTGGGCAATATTGGTGATAGGTGGATGTCTGGTCTAGATATTCTTGGGGATCTTTTCCAACCACAATGATTCTGTGAGTCTATGATTCTATGATTCTGTGAACACATGGGTATGGTAGAAAGCTATTCCTGGGAGGGTTCAGATTGGAAGTTAAAAAAAAGTGGTTGTCAAACACTGGAATGGGCTTATTAGTGAGAGACTGATGCCTCATATCTGTTAGTATTGAAGAGGCATTTGGATAATGCCTTCATTAATATTCTTTAAGTTGTTTAACTTTGAATTGGTCAAGCAGTTGGATTGAACTTTATCCTATCCTATCCTATCCTATCCTATCCTATCCTATCCTATCCTA
>NW_024962265.1:4510940-4558723 GCF_019238085.1 Lagopus leucura | reverse complement strand
TATCCTATCCTATCCTATCCTATCCTATCCTATCCTATCCTATCCTATCATGGCTTTGTAATTTTTTGGTTTTTGGTATTCCACATCATAACATCATGTAGTGCACTGGGTGTTAAAGTGTTAATGCACCAATTCCAGGTACCTGTCCCTGTACGTGGTCGAAGTCATAGGATCTGGCTCTTCCTGGTTGGGAGCACTCTTACTGCACTCTTACTGAAGTGGGTGTTGGAGGGTGCTTTCCTATCCGTACCAAGCTTTTCAGGTTTGACTTGGTCTTGGGAATTCACTCTCTCTCTCCTATTTTATTTGATTTATTAGTCTCAATTTCAATTAGATTGTGTTATACTGTGCTATCTTGCATTAAAATACCTTGCTTTAAAAATACTTTTGCTATGTAAAATATTCATAGATATGAAAACAGTAAACTCACATGGAAAAATGGCATAATTTTTTTCTAGAACAGAAAATATTTTATGAAAATATAATAGAAGAGGCTTTCAATGGGATGAATAAGGCACAAATCACAGGGAAGACCAAGATGTAACTACACACCTATACAGTTTACCATGCAAAAAAAGGGTTTTCATTTTTTTTTGTTTTTTTGTTCCTTTTTTTCTCTCTGAGAAATGAAAATGACAAGATCAGATTATGAAGTATAATGTGCACAATCAAGTATGAGGAAATATCAACTCATGAATCAACAGCCTCAGTCTCATGAACAGAACATTATCAGCTCTCTGTGTCAGACCAAAACAATTGTCAGCTGCCATGCTTTCTCAACTAGACAATTAAAAATTTCATGTGGTGCAAAGTGAAAACATGGGATTAAAGTCAGCAGCCCTTTTGCCTGTCAAAATGTAGTCTCCTGCAGGGAACATGCAAGAAGATGAACATTAAAAATCAGGGGAAGGTCTGGTGAGATATCTGGGTGTGACCATCAGGACATCTGGGTTCTGCCTGTGTATGAACATGGTTATTATGGGCAAATCCTGCTCTGCTGGTGAGATAAGGGTGAAAGGATTGGAGTAGAGGTAACATCTGCCTTGAACATCTAGCCATATCCCAGCTTGTAGAACACAAAATCAGAAGGGCTGGGAGGCAGATGGGGTGTGTTTTACCGCTGCTTAAAAGAGAAAAAGCGTTAACGTTGGGAAAATGTGCATTGGGGTCTTTGCTACCTGTGCAGCTGAGTAGAACAGATGAGCGTGCCCTCTTGCTGGCAAACTACACTCCTTTGTGGATGTGTTTTATGAGCTAATGCAGTTACAGTTGCACTCCTACTGTATTATCTTGCAAAGATTGTCTTCCAGATGCTAGGGGAAAAATGTTGTCTCTGCTGCTTAATCCCCTAAAATATCACAGCACATCACCACACAGGATCTAGCCCTTTACCTTACCATGTTCAAGTTCATCCATCTGTGAAATTAGTATAATAGCATTGTTCTGCCTTGCAGAGATACTGTGTGTTTGCCTGTTTTTAAAGTGATGCTCTAGGCATCTTTTGAAATGCTTTGTGTTACAAAAGTTCTTTGTGGGTCTCAGACAAAACTCCATGCTAACTTTGAGTAGCAAAGACAGTAGATTTCTGCACCATGCTATAATAGAGAAGAGCGATATGGGATGAGGGCAGGGCAATGGACATAGGGAGATTTCATTCAGCTGCTGCAAGAGATCACAGTCCCACTGATGCTCTTATCTCCTATGTTGTACAGAAGCACGAGTCTTCCGAGAAATCAGAGGGCTTTGCAAACTTTCCCTGTTCTTGCTGAAAGCTCTTTGAAGATGGCTATCGAACAGCTGAACATTTAATGGAATTCAAGTTTTCTACCAGCCATAACTGCATGAGAGCATGTTAAAAAAAAAACAGCCTCTCTTCAAGAAAGCCCAGCATCAACACAAAGAACATTCTTTGCAACTTAGAAAATAAGCTGGAACCAATGTGTCATTTTATGGATTGACTCTCTGTATGAGTCAGCCCCATTTCCTGATAAGTGTTTTAAATTACAAACATTCAATTACACTGGAAGTTATTTAGGACAGAATGGATGTTTATGGCTGTGATGGTTTACTGCAGTGAGACATTTGTTTGGGAGTTTTTGGAAGATGAATAATGATAACAATAACATATGTAAATCAGAAAATGCATTTGTTCATTTGTATTCTTAGATCTCTAATCACTGCCTCTCAAGAGTTTCTCACTCCTGTTTTTTTACCTAATGGAACCACACGCATCAGAAAAGCTACCTGCTCTGAAAGCTACTTTCTTAATAAGCAAGTTGCCTGTCTAAGTCAGGACTGAGACAGAAAAAGACGGAGAGAAAGGCCCATACAGAAGAAAAGGCAAGAGAAAGCAGGAGGAAAAGCCCAGCTGTTCCTTTAGGCTATTCATGTAAAATTGTCCATTTAAGTACTGCAAAAATGAGTTTATCATTTTTAGAATAATGTTTCTGCTGTTTTCAAGGTATTTACACAGAACACAGAATCAGAGAAGGGGCAGGGTTGGAAGGGACCTCAAGGATCATGAATCTCCAACCTGCCACAGGCAGGGCCATCAATCTCCACATTTAATACTAGACCAGACTGCCCAGGGCCCCATCCAATCTGGCCTTGAACACCTGTAGGGGTGGGGCATCCACAGCTTCTCTGGGCAGTCTGTTCCAACACCTCACCACTCTCTCTGTAAAGAATTTCCCTCTGACATCCAGCCTAAATCTTCCTTACCTCAACTCAAAACCATTTCCCCTTGTCCTGCAGTTATCTACCCTTTCAAAGAGTTGACTCCCCTCCTGTTTGTAGGCTCCCTTTAGGTACTGAAAGGCTGCAATGAGGTCACCCTGCAGTCTTCTCCAGGCTGAACAAGCCCAGCTCCCTCAGCCTGTCTTCATAGGGGAGGTGCTCCAGTCCCCTGATCATCTTTGTGGCTCTGCTCTGGACCCTCTCCAACAGCTCCCTGTATTTCTTGTATTGGGGGCTCCAGACCTGGACACAGTATTCCTGATGGGGCCTCACAAGAGCAGAGTAGAGGAGGACAATCACCTCCCTGTCCCTGCTGGCCACCCCTCTTCTGATGGAAAGGTATTTACCTACATAAGCATTATTTTTATCTGCTTGGTGTTACTGAGTTGACAACAGCAATTTCCTTGCTGGCTTCTCTCTGTAAGAACTACTTGTGGGCTTCTTTTTGTACAACAGGAGAATTCCATCTTGATAATCTCTTAGAAATCATGTGTCTGTTTCCTCCTTGTAAAAATGTATAGTGTTAAAAAAAAAAAAATCAAAAATTTTTCTAAATATAATGTGATTACAGAACAAATTCTACTTGTTTTTCATCCAGTTTTAAAAGCTGTTTTACATTTTCAGACTTTGTTTTCTGTATGGCAAGAAGCAGAAGCTATCTCTCACTAAGTAAAAATTGATCCTTGCCTATCTAGACTCCTGAAGCTTAGGTGTGTTGGAATAATAAACGTTGAGCCTCATGAGCATCGAGAGCATCATTATCATTAAACTCATGTTAGCTTGGAGCTTGAGGTAGTATTTCAAGGGAACCCAAAACTGTAAATACTAAGTTCTGCTCATGAAAACAATGAAAAAATATGTTTAATTATTTGTCATTAGGAGGAAATTAGAGACACAAGCATTTTCCTAGAAAGTTTTGTTGAAAGTTTTTGGATGTTTAACTAATAGGTATATGCTATCATAGTCATGTAACTGTAAAAATATGACCACGTGATTTTTTTAAGTGTAACTCCTATGATTTTGAGTTTACATCTGGCTCCACAGATTCCCTGTCAAATCATAATTTTCCATTTAATTCTAATCACTTTTCTAGACTGTAAGCTAGTCCTTATCTTGGATATTCAATTCAATCAATACCCGTGGCATCCAGCTTTAAATCACTTAAAATAAATTTATGCCTAATTTCTGAGCCTTTTTTCCTCTTTAGACTGCGGATTTATTTATTTTTACTCTTTAATATCAAATTAGGAAAAAAATGATACAATCTCCAATTGCCTCCTTAGACTGAATGAATACAAGTCTATGGGGCCGGATGGCGTGCATCCCAGGGTCCTGAAGGAGCTGGCTGAGGTGGTTGCCGAGCCGCTCTCCATCATATTTGAGAAGTCGTGGCTGTCAGGTGAGGTCCCGAACGACTGGAGGAAGGGTCATGTCACTCCCATATACAAGAAGGGGAGCAGGGAGGACCCGGGGAACTACAGGCCGGTGAGTCTCACCTCCGTGCCTGGGAAGATCATGGAACAGATCCTCCTGGACAACATGCTCGGTCACATAAAGAATGAGCATGTGATCCGAGACAGCCAGCACGGCTTCACCAAAGGAAGGTCATGCCTAACTAATCTTGTGGCCTTCTATGATGGAGTGACGGCATTGGTGGACGAAGGGAAGGCGACCGATGTCATTTACCTGGACCTGAGCAAGGCCTTTGACATGGTCCCCCACCACATCCTCATCTCCAAATTGGAGGGAAGTGGATTTGATGGGTGGACGACCCGATGGATAAGCAATTGGTTGAAAGGCCGCAGACAGAGGGTGGTGGTCAATGGCTCTATGTCCAGGTGGAGGCCGGTAACAAGTGGTGTCCCCCAAGGGTCTGTCTTGGGACCGGTGCTCTTTAACATCTTTATTAATGACATCGATGAGGGAATTGAGTGCACCCTCAGCAAGTTTGCTGACGACACCAAGCTGAGTGGTGCGGTTGATACGGTGGAAGGAAGGGATGCCATTCAGAGGGACCTCGACAGGCTGGAGGGCTGGGCTCGGGTGAACCTAATGAGGTTCAACACGGCAAAGTGCAAGGTTTTGCATTTGGGCCGGAAGAACCCCAGGCACCTGTACAGGCTGGGAGGAGCGGTCCTTGAGAGCAGCTCGGCAGAGAAGGACCTGGGGGTCCTGATGGACGAGAGACTTAACATGAGCCAGCAGTGCGCTCTGGCAGCTCGAAAGGCAAATGGGATCCTGGGCTCCATCAGGAGAGGGGTGGCCAGCAGGGACAGGGAGGTGATTGTCCCTCTCTACTCGGCTCTTGTGAGGCCCCATCTGGAGTACTGTGTCCAGGTGTGGAGCCCTCAGTACAAGAAAGACATTGAGATTTTGGAAAGGGTCCAGAGGAGGGCGACTAAGATGATCAGGGGGCTGGAGCACCTCCCCTATGAGGACAGGCTGAGGGAGTTGGGCTTGTTCAGCCTGGAGAAGAGAAGGCTGCGGGGTGACCTCATTGCAGCCTATCAATACCTGAAGGGAACCTACACCCAGGAGGGGAGTAAACTCTTCAAAAGGGCTGATAACAGCAGGACTAGGGGA
The DNA here is from genome assembly GCF_019238085.1 of Lagopus leucura. Classification (NCBI taxonomy): domain Eukaryota; kingdom Metazoa; phylum Chordata; class Aves; order Galliformes; family Phasianidae; genus Lagopus; species Lagopus leucura. The sequence goes on along the minus strand of NW_024962265.1, from coordinate 4,553,404 downwards.
AATGGTTTTAAGTTGAAGGAGGGAAGATTTAGGTTGGATGTTAGGGGGAAGTTCTTTACTAGGAGAGTGGTTAGGCCCTGGAACGGGCTGCCCAGGGAGGTTGTGGATGCCCCGTCCTTGGACGTGTTTAAGGCCAGGTTGGACGGGGTCCTGGGCAACCTGATCTGAATGTGTATGTTTGGTGGCCCTGCTAGGCAGGGGGGTTGGAACTACATGATCCTTGGGGTCCCTTCCAACCCGGGTGATTCTGTGTGATTCTGTGTGATTCTGTGCCTTTTCAGTTTGATTGTCGAAGGGTGTTTTTTGGTTGTTTCGTTGTTGCTCATTTTTGAATGACTCGTTAAACTAGTGATAAGCTTCAAATACAATTCACAGCAAATGCTACCTACAGCACACACTTATTCTAATATTATATACAGATAGATACTAACGGAAGAAAAACAAAAGTAATATATGTAGTTCCAGCAATTTTAGCTGTTAAACAGCCTAATAATTGTTCTTTCAATACACTATCATGTGCATTTCCTGTTCCTCCCTGAAGGTTTTATTGACATCGTATCTGACTTGAGTAAATTTTTCCATATATTATTTTATCCTCCAAAATCTCATGACAACCAACTTAGTGTAGAGTTATTATTTAATAATAATTAATAATTATTATTTTTATTTATTAAAAATTTTTTAAAAAAATTTTAATTTATTAAAAAAATTATTTATTAAAAAATTAATAAATAACAACTTAGAGTGTAGAGTGATTATTTAAAATACTGCTTTTATTTTATCTGGATTAGAGATAAGGCTATATTTTCTGAATTGAAGCGTATTAAACAGAAGATCCTTGAAATCAATTGTTTTTTTGCCTGTTGGATCTGCAGAGTTAAATTTCATTTTCTCTCTGGGAAACTTGACAAAGTCTCTTATTATATCTTTAACATTCTTTTGCTTAAATTAAAATATAGTCCTTTATATCTTCACTGCATTAGAAATCCTCCAAAATGTCACAAGTATTAATTGCACTGTTTTATCAGCATGCCAAAAGATTATTGTTTTTTTTATTTCAAGTAAAAGTTGTTTAGTTTTTTGTTTTGTTTTGTTTTGTTTTTCAATAGTAAAAATAACTCCTGGAAATAAAAATTCATAATTGTTCAGTCAGGTCATTTGAAGAGTTATTGTCTCATAGGACACAAGTCCTGGATTTCTGAAAATTTTCTTTAAGGTACCTTAAGTTTGTATTCCAAATTGTGAAACAACTGGAATGAATAACAAGAAAATTAAAACTGTGAAGCTTAAATGATTTGCTGAAGTTCATATCCTAAATATATTTCTACAGCATTTAAAAATGAGTACTTGTTCAATGTACTGTATTTTCTTCCATTGTTCACTTGTTCTTCCAGCTTTTAGAAGCTGATGTATGTCTTTCAAAGCAGATCTTAAGAACCAGCGGTGAAGAGGAAATGGTAAAAAATAAAAATAAAAAATAAAATATAATAGAAAAAAAAATTCTTAATCTCATTTGACCATTCAGTGGAATTCTTTAATTAAAATACTTACTTTATTACAAATATTTGTCATGACACTATGAAATGACAAATAATGACAAATATCTAATTCTCTCCGAGATTTCTAGAAATTCAATTTTTCCCTTTATACATGGAAACATTTGTTAGACTTGTGACAAAAATAAATGTCATAAAAAATGCTGAATGTAAGAAAAAATTGGCACCCTATGCATACATTATATCCCTTTTCTGAACATTGTTACTGTCCACCTACTTTCAGCTTCTCCATGTCCTTCAATGAGCTCCTGTTTCTTGACTGCATCTAAACTAACTGCGAAGTAAGTCAGTATTGTCGCCAAGAACTGAGTCACAGGGCTGGAACTGCAGTAGCAATGGTTCCTGAGCTGCCAAAACTGAGCATATAAGCATCCACCTACCAGGATGGATTCCATAGTACTTTCTGTATATGGTACACAGAGACAGGCAGTGAGAATTCCATTTGTGGTAATGTTGTGTTAGATGACAACCTACCTAAAGCAGATGAGATAAAACTCTGAACAGAATTTGCATTATTAAACCTTTAGTGTTGCTGATTTTTAGACTGCTATCCAGCCTGAATGAAGGAATTCACTGGAAATTAACATTTCATTGGTGGAATAAATCTCACCTAACTTTGGACATCTTAGCATGTGTTAACAAAGTCTTTTATTCACTCAGGGCTTTTCACAGAATCACCAAGGTTGGAAAAGACCTACAAGATCATCCAGTCCAACCATCCATCTATCACCAATAGTTCTCACTAAACCATGTCCCTCAACACAACATCCAAACGTTCCTTAAACACCTCCAGGGTCGGTGACTCCACCACATCCCTGGGCAGCCCATTCCACTGCCTGACCACTCTTTCAGAGAAGTAGTAGAGAAGTAGTACTTCCTAATGTCCAGACTGAATCTCCCCTGGTTCAACTTGAAGCCATCCCTCTAGTCCTATCACCAGTTACATGAGAGAAGAGGCCGACCCCCAGCTCACTACAACCTCCCTTCAGGTAGTTAAGAGAGCAATGAGGTCTTCTCTGAGCCTCCTCTTCTCCAGACTGAACAATCTCAGCTCCTTCAGCCACTCCTCATAAGGTCTATGCTCCAGACCCCTCACCAGCTTTGTTGCCCTTCTTTGAACATGCTCCAGGGCCTCAATGTCTTTCTTGCAGTGGGGGGCCTCAGAGTGACTTCTTTAAATATAGTTATAAAAGGTAACTCCAGAAGGTGATTTAGACAAGTGCTCGGAATAACTGAAATAAATCACATGTGGAAAGTGCCATTTTCTCCCCATTTACAGAAGGAGGTAATCAAATGATTGCTTCAGGATTCTCCATGTGAGCCCATGACCCTTGATGCCCTTCACAGACATTGGGAAAAATAGGCACTTTTCAAAAGCAAGTAATCTACCCAAATGTACATAGATGATTCATCCCCTATTTATGTCCTCCTTTCCTCAATGAGCATTCAGGAGCTATGGGAGACCAGCACATAAAAAGATGTCTCTGATGTAGATGTTTCATTCATTTAATGAATCCTGCCAGATTTCTTCCATGAACTGGGCTCACAGTTATCCTATTTTATTCAAAATCACACAGGAAACTTGTGGATCAATATCGTATCCAGGCTTTCTGAATCCTATAGGAGTGTCTTAACACATGGGCCAATCCAGACTTATCTTTAGTATACATAGTTCTTCCACAAGTCCTGCTGCTGCCAGCTCACAGGACTCAGTACTTTCTACAGAGTGACCATGTGAACTATTAATATTAAGCAGCAAGACCCATTTTTCTCCTGCATGTCCTGCCCTATCGCCAGATGTCTTTTATCTCCACTGTCCAACCACTCTGAGTTTTACATTCTCTCAAGTCTTCTTGTCTATCCCACTTGAGCTGTTGCTGTTTTTAGCAATTCTTCACCTATATTTCCCTTCTATTTCTTCATCCCATCTTGCAACTGTGACTGTTGAGTTTCTACCTGTATCTTAAAGTTCATTTTCTGGAAACAGAGTTTGGGTAGAAGAAATATGAGTTCTATATTTTATGCTATTTGTCATGTATCACCAACCTTTATCCAAAACAGAAGCTTCTCTCTTTCTTTGACTATATTTTTTAGCACGTACTTTTTAGCTTAGGACAGTAAGGATAGGACAGACGAAATACTGAATTAGGTTTGAAACTTCATATCACAAATAAACCCAGATAGATAGACAATAAAGCCTGAATGTGCTGAAAACTGACATATCTCCTTCAAAGATAAAAAACTGTGGTTTTCATCTCAAACAGGTTTACATGTATCTTCAAATAAGTGAACAACAGCCAGTGCATGTATCTTCTTTGTTACACATAGAAGGATATTTTGCAGTTCTATATTTTCACTCATAGGTGGCGATAGAAAATTGATCAATTATTTACCATTCTTTAGCTGAAAGATGCTCCACTGAGACTAGACAAATCATAACAAACTTTTCCAGACATTTAAAGTGATGGATTTTTCTTGTTTTGTGTACCAGGGCATTTGTAGAAGGTCATTTTAAATTATGTCTGCACATCAAACATACCCATGTGTACTTCTCCAGGCAAGTATGTAGAAAAAGCTCAGCCTCTGATTTCTTCTGCTTTCCACTTTGTTCCTTTGTTCTTTCGATCCTTCATTCCTTTCTCCCATTCTTCCTTCTTATATTCTTTCTTTCTTCTTTCTTTTTTTCCCTTCCTCCTTCTTTTCTTTCTTCCCAACATACTTCCCTCTCCTTCCCTATTAAAAAAAGAACACTTCATTTAAATACTTCGTCTCTCTTGTCTTGCAAATGAAATGGAACCAAGGGAGCTCTCAGTGTGTATGTGTATGTGCATGTGCTCACAAATCCTGATAGCTTTTTACCTTACTCCTTCTACCACACGGATCAAAAGACACAAATTATTGTTGCCAGTAACAATCCCAATATGCTCACTTTTCCTATTCACAGCTGTCAGAATGATGTAATAAAAAGTAAACTGCACTTCATGGTAAATGCCTCAGGGCAAATGTAGCTCACATATACCATTACAGTATCTCTTTGCTTTGTTCCTCAAAATCAATGCCTAAATCTTGCGGTATCTGTATATTAGCTTTGGATCAGAAAATGAATGGTAAAAATAATAATAAAATAATAAAACAATATTCCATAACTTTGCCTGTTTTTTTTTTTTTTTTTTCCCTGACTAATAATCATACTGCACTGCATTCATATTGCTTAAATTAGAGCATTTCAATTAGGCAAGAAATCAGAACCAAACATTCTTACTGTCTATGTTTTATTTGGTGATTGAACTTGCCCCCTGGAAAAACTGTGTAGCCTACTGAGAAAAAAGTGTCACATCAGGGAAACTAAAAGGATTTATTCTGAAATATACACATTCGTCATTTCAGATTATTATTAGGATAGTCATCATAGATGAAGATACACAGATTCATCTGAACAATCTTTTCACATTTAACTGAGGCATGCATGTTAGGGCAGTAACTATACTTCTCTCCTACAGACAATAGAGGTTTTAGGACTGCAAGTCAGATCTGAGTTGCACTAATTCAAGACTCCAACAATTAGATATGTCTAAATAAAGCCAAGATACATCAAGATTTATGTTTCACAAGCGTAGACTTGTAATAAGCAAAGCATCTTTCATAAATTTGGACTGCTCTAGTTCCTACATTAAAGAGCTGATTGTCAGGCTACTAAACCAGAACAAATCTGACAGACATGTTACTCCGGCATCATATTTCCCACTGAGAACAATGCAGAAAGATTTATAATCAAGACAGCCTAATAGATTCATTTAAAATTAAGAAGAAAATTATCTTTCTGGCTTCACTTTGCTCTGAAGACTGAGTTGAACTGATTATTTTTGTCCTCAAATGTACAGTAAAGATGATACGTAAAAGGCTTTGTGGTTTTATTTATTGCTGTTGTTGCTTGTTTGCTTTGTTTTCTTTTGTTTTGCTTTTTTTTTTTTTTTTTTTTTTTTTTTCCTGAAAAAAAAAAAAAAATAAAAAAGCAATTCCATTTGTAAATCACAAACAAGATGACAAAGATGACAAGAAGTGTCTCTTGGAAACAAAATATCCCAGATTCCAGCAAGAACCTTAGTGGCCATGACTTGCCCAGTCCAGCTGTTCTTTAGTCCTCAACTAGATCTCAGACCAATTTTCAGGCAGCTTCTCTTTTGCGACTACTTCTATTTGTGGTGCATTTACTTTACCAAGAGCTCGTGGGAAGATTATTTGCATGCATCTTGGTGCAGAGAGTACCAGCTCCAAGATAAAACAAAACTTTGCTAGAGAATCAGACAATACACAAATGCCTACCTACAACAAAACGTGTATAAACTGCTCTCTCACTGGAGCTCATCAGCACAGTCCAGCTGCTTTTTGTTTACAGCTAGGGAAATGTTTTCCCTTACTGGAATAAGTATGACCAGTCTTTTGCAACAAACACGAGAATTCCCAAGAGCAGTTTCAACAAATATTTAGAAAGTTATGACATGACAAAGAGTAAAGCTAGAACTAAGCAATGAATCTGAAGTTGGATTTCATCTTCGCTCTTAAGTTCAAGGCTGATGTTTTGATTTCTTGTTGTGCTGAATCTCTAGTGCTGTTCTGATGATCGAGCTGAGAAAATAATTAGCAATAGCTTTTACTCCGTTATCATATTAATATTTCAAACTTCTGAATGAACAAATAGGCGAACTCATTATTTGCATATTAATATTTTTCTTTAATAAATGTTTTATTTGCATTTTGCCAAAATGCAAAATATTATTTGCATTTTGCCAAAAAAGGAAATGCTGAATATTAATGCTGTATACATGTTCTATAACTTGAGCCATGTTAATTACAAAATATAACAAGATGGAGAAGAAAAGGCTGAAAAAAAAGAGTACAGAGTACAGAGGCAGTTATTTGAGAGCTTCTTAATTTTTTTAGTTCTGAAAGAAATCTATTTTTTTAAATGATATGATTTTACATTTACATTAGACTCACCCTCACCACTGTATTTGTTGAAGTGTTAAAGGAACAGCAAAAAACATGCCCTCCAAGGGGTGCCAGAAGCATCTTTCCCTGTTTTGTTTGGAGAATTTAAATCTTTCATCAACTGCTGTAGTCATGATTGTCCAGATCACTATACTGTTAAATCTTAAGATTTCATCCCGAACATCATTTTATTTGTTTTTGGTTGTTGGCTTGTTTTTATTTTTTGTTTGTTTGTTTTTTTTCCACATCAGCTCCTGCACCTCAGTTTTCATCTCAAAGGAGCTGAGATTCTTGGCCTTCAGGGATGTAAGGGAAAATTTGGAAAATGTGAGTTCCTATATCCTCAACATTGATAAGATTATAGAATCATAGAATATTCCAAGCTGGAAAGGCACACAAGGATCCTAAATGTCTAATTTTTGGCTCTACACATCACTACCAACTTGAACAACACAAATGGATAATTAAAATGTCCCATACTGACTATGTTTAGGCCTCATTTTTAATTTTTATGGAATGACTGAAAACCTAGCTCTGCAATACAGAACATGTAAACTCCCATAGACTGTGAACAGGTACTTGAGAAGGTTAAGCCATTAATGTAATTAAGTTTAACATTCATTTAAATGACAACATTTTAATGCAATTTGGATAATATGTATAATTTTCTGTTGAGATAAAGGGTAAAAAGTAAAGAGCTTTCCCAAAGATGTGCTTCACTCATGTCCAACTGGAATACATTTTCTAAAGGAAAGACTTCTTGTTTCCCTGAACTATAAAATAAGTCCAGATTTACCACCTGGAGAGAAGCCTTTTGGTATTCTATCTTCTATCTATTCTATGTTCTATCTACTTTAATCTTATGATGTGTTCTCAGATTTCTAGATTTCTTGCTTGACTTTCAGAAGATAAATCCACGTGGACAAAAATCTAAATGCTCTAATATACAAACTGTCCAAAATAAAAACAATCCAAGAAAACAGTTTACATAAATGCTTAAATGTTAGGTTGGCTTTCTGTGTAGGTTGTGGACTGGATTACCAGATCACAATTAATTTCAGAGGCTATTGATCTTCTAAAGAGTCAGCTCTTCACAAGAAGTAGAAACCTCAACATATTTATGAATTGAATCCATAGAGCTTATTGGATTTCAAAACCTCCAACAGGATTCACTGTTTAATTTAATCTGACAGAATTCAGTAGAAAAATTCCAAGAGGAGCTTTTAAACCAGACATGAGAACTTTTCCCTTATTCAGAGAGAAATAGATTTTACAAACACCTTGCATGCACCTCACATTCGCACACTGTAAAATGGCTGTGAGTCATGCAAAATGAAATCTCAAGCTGTGTATAGTCCAGAAGATATAGATTCCTTGCTTCTGATTTAGGAATTGATCAATGGTAGACTGAATTTGTCATGGAGCATTAAAGCAAAAGCTCCTGTGATGGGAGGGAGGCTGAAATTACGAAGCTACCTTGTGATTTCTGCCTTCTTTTTCCCTTGATAACACATTTATCAAAACAGAAAACTCTTCAGAGTAGAGATTTCACCTTTTAAAATGTATTGGTCTTTCCAAACTGAGTAAAAATGTACAAATTTTGAAAGTTATATAGCAGCTTCTATAACTAGTAAAGCTGAAGGGATCTGTGAGCATTAAGCATTTCTTTTTACATTTTTGCTTCCCTGCAAGTTTCTACAGTGTAAGTACTTGCTGAAGCACCCAGAAGGAGACTTTCAGAAGCATTCTTATTTTACACGTGAACACTATACCATCACAGAAATCAGTAAGATCTGTGCTTCTAATTTTCTGATTGACTTACATTGAGGCAAAATCATAAATAAATAAATAAATTTGTACATTTGAAAGTATTGTACTTAGTTTAGCTTATTTTAATTCAGAAAAAAAAAAAAAAAAAAAAAAAGGTGATGATTAGCTCTGGTAAATGGAGAGAAGGAAAGAAGAAGGCTTCTAAAAATAATATTACAAAGCCACAGAAAAAAACAACAGTTACATAGCTTTAGCAAGAAGTTAACATGTGGCAGAGGGGTTAATCAAGATAAACTGTCGCTAGCATAAGGAAAGCAATAAACAGAGATGCCAGTTAGAGGTGTCACAGTCAGAGATGAGCAAATGCAAATGTCAACATCATTTCTGACTTGTTCTTGTTCTGACTTCAGTTCTGTCTCCAGTCCTTCATACATCTAATTAAAAGCCATGAGTTTAAATGCAACAAATTTGGTTTACACTGCATATGGTCATCCACTGCTGCTAAAGCCTTTTTTTACAATTTAGCCTAGAGCAAAATGTTAGAATTCATGCCCTCAGCATTGCTGTAGTCAGGGGTATCTTGGGTTGCTGTTATGTCAATATGATGAAAGTGTTACAGATTTGCCTTTAATACCGTAAAGTTACTGTAAAAAGCAAATGATTTTTCTGGAGGGGTTACATTCATGTTGGCATTAGGGTGATAAAATTAGTAGGAACCTGGAAAAGTAATTGAGAAAGCAGGTACAGCTTTGAAAAATAATAATAATAATAATAATAATTTTTCAAGCACTAGAGCCTACTGAAGCTCACTTAAATTCAATAAAACTTATTTTCCTAAATAAAGAAAAGTACAAGGTCCCAAGCTGAAGGACCATGTATGCAGTAATGCTCAACTTCCAGCCAACCCTGAAGTTGTGTGAAATTTGCTGCTCCATCTGGATACATATAAGCCTATGGAACCCAATGGGACTCATCCCAGGGTAGTCAAAGAGCTAATCAATGTCATAAGACCTCTCCAAATTACTTTTCAATGCTTTTGAGAATCTGGATAACTCCCAGTTGACTGGATGCTAGCAAAGGTTGTTCCAATTTTCAAGGAAGGCAAGAAAGAAGACCTAATTACAAGCCTGCCAGTCTCACTTCACAGCCAAGTAAAATTATGAAGAATGTTATGTTGGGAGTAATTGCAAACATCCGAGAGACAACACGATCTTAGATCACAGCCAACATGGGTTCACAAGGGGAAGGTCCTTTTTACCTAAATCTCTTTTTATGACAAGGTCACCCATCTAGCTGACATGAAAGTCAGCTGAGGTTATCTTTTTGGATTTCAGTAAAGCTTTAGATATCGCTTACAGTATCCTTCTGGAAAAAAACATCCAGCATACAGATAGGCATAAGCATAATGTGATGGGTGAGTAATTGGTTGACAGGTCAGATCCAAAGGGTTTTAGTAAATAAGGTCATGTGACCAGTCATTAGTGGGGCTCCACAGGGCTCCATTTTAGTGCCAGTTCTCTTTTATGTTTTCATAAATGACTTGGATACAGGACTAGGTGTTTTAAGCAAGTTTGCTGATGATACTAAATTGTGAGAAGCTGTTGACTTCCTTGAGGAAGAAAGAAGCCTTGCAGAGAGACCTTGACAAATTAGAGGGCTGGGCAATCACCAAACATATGAAGCTTTTCAAGAGCAATTGTGAGATTCTGCACCTGAAAAGGGGCAGCCCCATCTGTACATGCAGAGTGGGGGATGTGACGTTAAAGAGCAGCCATGCTGAAAGGGATTTGGGGCTCTTGATTGATCACAGAATCACAGAATTGTAGGGGTTGGAAGGGACCTCTAGAGATCATCGAGACCAACGCTCCTGCCAAAGCAGGTTCCCTAAACCAGATCGCAACCTATTGATAATAGGTTGAGCACGAGTAACAGTGTGCCCAGGCTACTAGGAAGGCCAGCTGTATCCTGGGCTGCATCAAGCATGGTATTGCTAGCTTACTGGAGGAAGTGATCATTCTTCTCTACGCTGCACTAGTGCAGCCTCATCTTGAGTAGTGTGTGCAGTTTTGGCCATCACAGTTCAAAAAGGACATGAAGCCATTAGAGAACATCCAGAAGAGGACTACAGTAAGGTGAGGGGTCTGTGTAAGGAAAGGTTTCTTGGTTGTCTTGGCACAGAGCAGAGGTGACTTAGGAAAGGTCTCATGGCAGCCTACAACTCCTCACAGAGTGTGGAGGGGCAGCACTGATGACAGTGACAGGACCTGAGGGAATGGTTGTGATGTGTTTGTTCAGATTGAATAGCATAAAATGGTTCTTCACTGAGACGGTGATAAGACACTTGAGCTGACTCCCCAGGGCAGTGGTCATGACACTGCACTTTCTGGAGTTCAAGAAGCATATGGTCAGTGCTCTGTCATATAGCCTGATTGTTGAGAGGTCCTGAGTGGAGTCAGAAGTTAGACTCAATGTTCTTTATGGGTCTCTTCCAATTCAGGATATTCTAAAAACTGACAGAATATTTTTAAACATAAAGCTCTGTAACATGGAAATAGAGGTTGGTAGCTGAAAAGTTTCTGTGATGTATAGAGTTGAGAATGGTGTAAAGAGGTGTTGAAGACACTTGGATGAGATGACACTGCAAGCCAATGCATAGTAATATCAGGATAGAATAGGTCTGACACAGATTGGTCAAAGGAGAAGCGAGACAGATATTCTGGTGAAATTCAATTTCAGAAGGCTATCTTCTTTTCATTAGGGATATACTAAGTTATTACTTTTTCTCTTTACCCTCTTTTAGAAGAATCATGTTTGAGTTGATCTGAACTGAGATACATTCTTTTCTGTTGTTTTCTCGTTTATAGTAAAAAAAAAAAAAAAAAAAAAGGTTCACTTCATCTAGAAACATAGTGTTTTCTTTTGAAAATGAAGGCCTGAATCAGGAGAGGGAAAGTATCTGAGTACTCTCTTGACTTTTGAACACAGAGCACTCCATACTTCTATTTGCTTTCCTTTTTCACTGATCTGATTAAGTCTTTTTGTCCACTTAGGTAAGTGGTCCATCCATGCAGCGATGTAGCAGAGTGCTGAAGTCACTTGTTCAAAAATCTCTTGTTGGTTTCCTCTCCTTGTATTACTTTCTTTTTCAATAGGAAAAAGAAATAGGAAACCAAAAGCAACTAAAGAAAAAAAAAACAACAAAACCCAACAAAATGAGCAGCCAAAACCAAACAAGACCTCCATCATACCATTGGTTGGAATTTCATGAGGAAGTATATATCACAAGTCCCACATTAATTAATACTTAACTACTTCATATATAGCAGAATGGTAACAGTATTGAAAGACCAACAACCCTGCGCAAAAGAATAGCATGTATCAAGAAATTCAATTCATCTGCAGATGATGAAATACTGAGTCACAAACCCTTTGGGTCAGTAAAAGATGAAAAAGCATTCTGCATTTTACTCTCTGTTGTTTTAGAGATCAGGAGAGCAGAGAATTGGGAAGCAGGAACAAATGACAACTAACTACCCTAGAACAAAGTTGAAGGTTATCTCGGGTGATAAACAATAAGCAAGCACTACCAGCCCTGCAGTGGGTTGGTCTCCACACCGCATGCACAACAAATGCATTAAGTTTCATCCATCCATCCTGGATAAGACTATTAAACCACTAACAAAGAGACAAAGAAGCATTGATCTGGCATAAGAATAACAGAAAAGTGCAAAGTGTTGACTTTTTTTTTAAATAGATTTTCCAAAGAAAGTGTTGGGATCCAGTTTACTTGTAAGTGAAATAGTGACAATTAGGTATTAAGAAAAGAGGAACATTGCAGTAGTCTTTACAACGTGGGAACTCAAGCTATCTCTGTTAATTGATATGCAACATAACCCTGAATTCAAAATTCACAGGTAATCTTTTGCTACATCTTCACTGTAGCACTGAGAAGCAGGGCACACGAAATCTGAACACAGTACATCTAGGAGTAGAGAAGCATTCCTCCTACACAGCCATCACTTAGCAAAGGGGGAAATTGTCATTTTTTTTCCCTGAAAACATCAAATGGAAGAAATGAGCCTAAGGTAAGACAACTTGTTCAGTTTAATTCAGCTCTTGACAGAGAATGAAGATAAAGTAACTTGGATTTTATATTGATTTAGAGCCCACTATAAACTCACAGATCCATGAAACCACTTCTTACTGCCAAGCTTATCCTGGGACACTTCAGCAGTGTTACTCTAAGAAATTTCAATATCTGTATTGACATGATGAGCCACAAAAGTTGCAGAACAGTTTGTCTCCAAGTATCTAGTCATCTTCTGAGAGTTACAGTTAAAGGAAATGCAATAAAGTCAGTCAATGGGTTCTAGAACTAAGTTAATTTACCTATATTAATGTGTTTATTGCCATTTGAAATTCTCTTGTGTATGCCAATTGGCTAACAGCTGCATTTGCACTGGGGCTGTCTCATTTGTCCAAATGATGCACATGTTATACATCTCAGATGCTCTAGGATATCTCCCTGTCTGAGAGCAGAGACATTTGTATTGCTCCGATTATCAACTCACCCTAAAGTAGTTATCTAGGGAGGCATTCAGTTGTTCAAATGCAGAGTCTTGAGTCATTTTAGATTCTGAGAAATATCTTTCTTGTAATCTAGCTGCTGATGGAGAGTAGTGTTGTCTCCCATAAATCTTATGTTATATATGTCAGTCCTGTAAGAGTGCCTTCAAAAAGCTCCAGATATTTAAGCTTCTGAAAGTTTAAACAGTTGAGTTCTACTCTTCATGTCTGGTCAGCTAAATTGTTCTCTGGATACAATGCCTGTTGACTGTAACTATCAGGAAATTAAAAACCGAAATATGAGTACTTTCATCTTAAATGTGATTCCACTTCAAGTGACTGTACAGTGATTCCAGACAATGCCCTGAGAAATAGATAAGCTTGGGGAAAAGCCTGGTCTTCCCTTGATTTAGCCTATGCCTCATCGCTCCACTCCTGGAACTGAGACAAAAGAAAGGTTCAGAACAATGCTCTTGAAACAGTGAAGTCATCAAGAGTGTCCTGGTGTCACTCAGTCAATCCTGGAACAGGAACAAGAGAAGGTTCCAGAAATCCAGGAACTGGGGCCAATGAATACATGCATATACAAGCCTAGGAGAGGCTCTCTTTACACCAAACACTTCTGTAAGTAGGCCCCACGCTGGATTTAGGATTGGTGGTCTCTGTCGCTTTGTTTCTCTCTCCTTTTTTTCCTCTTTGAGTTGTGTAGCGGTTAAAGGCTTGCTTTGATTTTCCGTGGAACTGTGCAGCTTGAGTGGACCCATGTCCAATGCGGGAGGGCCAATGATAGCTGTTCTGTAGAAATTTCCCGTTACATTTTATGTTTGTGTACAGAGTGTTATTTCACCTTAATCCATCCCAAAGGGATTTGTGAATGTTAGTCACTCCACTTTCCCCATAAATAGAATGTAACACATCCCTAGGAGTCATTGATGAATCATTAAAATTGTGTGCGTTAATCTTGTGCAAAAAAAGATTTTTTTCATTCTCTTTTCCAGCAAAGATGTTGTTTGTAGCATTGTGAAATTACTGAAGAATTTAAAATCTTAAGTGTAAGTGTTCATGCAGACCGGAGTGAGATTCTCAGCAACAGGACTGGAAATACTATTGCTCTTATTGCACGCCAAAGTCTCACTCTTGGTGATTGGAAACAAGGCTCTGGTGGTAAACTATTTATCAGTCTTACATGTTTACAACTTACCTTAGAGCAAATGTACCTAATAATAAACAAAAAACATATGTGAGGGACATAAATGTGTACTTTCTGTGGAATGACAAACAGTAAAGGTTTGTTCATCAGACAACTGTGATAAAGACTTTTGGCTTTTGTGATACCCATAGCATTTAGATATCTAAAGTTTTAAATCAAAATAGTGGACTTGATCCCTCCTGAATCACTGATACTCACATATGAAATATGTGATGCATTATCTTCAGATGGATATTGTCTTTATTCTGTCAAGTATACTCAGAAAGCATTGAAGAAACTGAATCCATGAATATTTGTATTCAACCGTGGATCAGGGGCAAATTTCCCATTGCAAATGAAGCTGGTAGAGGAACTAGACAATTCCTGGTTACATAAACTTGAAAATAAAAGCCAACATTTTGAATTAAGGTCAGAACTTGGCACTGAAAGCATTTGCTGTTACTAATATACACATCCTTCCTGTAAGAAGATAGAAGACAAAACAATACATTCAGACATTTTGATCTTATGATACTAGGGCTTCACATGAGAAATTAGAGCCAACAGCTTTACTCTCCTAACATAACACTTGCTATGTGTATCTAAAAATGGATTTGTGAGAGGCATTGCTGTTCTAGGGACTATTTTCAATCTGGATAATGAGCTTGACCATACGTCATCACAAAGAACTTCACAATAATATCATTTAAAAAAAAAAGAAAAACGATATATTTCCTTAAAAATATATTTTTGCAAAAAGTATCTAAAATGTAATAGTAGAAGCAAAAATGAAATCTTAAAAAAAGAAAAAAAATGTGCTGCTGCATATTCTCTGTCTTCTCTGTAGGACATGAAAAGACAAAAGATTCTAATACCGACAATAAATAAATTAATTTTAAAAAATCAGATAAAGGCATAGATGGAATAGAATAGCACAGATTCTATCTTGTGTTGGAACTGAAATATGAAAGAGATTTGAATTTGAAGGGAAGTTGTGGTCTAGGATCAAATGAGGAAAGAGAACAGTGTTGGAAGAAGGATGCAAGTATATTTCAAAGAGAGCTTTGTGACAACTGGAAGCATAAAAGAATTAAAGAATAAAAGCACCAAATGAAATGACATTCCATTTCTTTTGAGGTTTGTCTATCTCTAGCCTTAGTTACTGTGAAATTCCTTGACAACAGTAATAAAGCATTTACACTGAGAGTCTTGACTTGTGCCCACCTGAAACATTCTTCTTCTATTGACTTAGAAAGCTTTGGGGGCAAAAATTGTGTGAAGCAATGAGCCTATTCAATATTAGACAAAGGGATAAAGCATACAATACTGGAGACATATTTTCCCTTTGCCTATAAAATGTTTCAAGTGAAAACTGCTTCTTTCAACACTGCAGACCTTGTGGGAAATGACCTGTACACTGGATAAGTTGACAGGCACAGTAGGGGATTTCATTACACCTCAGAATTTGACTGGCACAAGCAGCTTTCTCTGGCTCTCTGTAACCTCTGGCAAATGCTTGGAATTGAATCTGTAAATGTTAATCAATATTTCAGGCCTATTGAATAAAGAAAGGCATTGTGGAAATCAAAGCACTAACGGCTAGCGTGATGCTGTACAATGACTTCCAGGCCATCAAAAGCCTTGTAGGGAGCAAAAGGGCAAATATTTTAATAATACAATTACCTCAACAATTTCAAACTTGCAGAAGAATGTTACATCTTCAACCCTATCACACTAACTAAATTTTCATTTCAAACAGGTCAATGAATAGGAGCAACTCAATACAGACATTTAATGAGTCTTTAAAAAGCTATCCTAAATCTTTAGGAAAGTATAAGACCACCTTGTGTTTAAACTTCTGCAAGCACATCCATTTAATAATAAAGATTAAATGGAGCATAACTGTACTCAAATCCTAAAAGAGTTCATTGCATTGGATATAAACACTGAAGGAGATTCATGGGTGGGATTGGTTTAGCAAAGTTGTAGACAGCTACAGCATAGGATGTTGTGGTTGAACTGGTCACTAGAGGTTCATTTTGTAGAGAAGGGAGAACTTTTGGAGTACAATTTACTTCATGCCAAAATCAGTGTCTAAAATAGGTCAAATGATTTGTACCATAAGGACTTTTATTCTTCTGAACTAATTACAAGGTGATCCGAATATAGCCAAAGCAACTAAGAGAGAAATTCAATTAGAGAAGATGAATCATTGCATCCCTGTGGTATGGACATAATCTAGACTAGGAAAAAGCAAACATCCACTGATTTTAAAATTATTTCTAATTTCTTCTCCCCTCTACAAAACAAAAATTCAGCTGTTCAACCACAAAGGGACAAATTTCTGCAGTATGAAGTAGCAGGTTTGTTCATTATTATTTTATTTTGTTTTAAACATCCTCGTAGATGTGAGAGCTGGCTGCTATTAAGGACAATGCAAGATAGTCTTTGTCAGTTTGTGTCAGTTCAGCAACATTACTCTGACTCTGAGAGCAGAAACAGTCTCCAGGCTGCTTTCTTGACCAAATACCAACACAGGATATAATTGCCAGTCCCACTGGCAACTTACTCAACTTGCTTTTGAGTAAACTCTCTCTTGTAATATTAAAATTCAATTTTTCTGCAAAGTTATAACTATGAGGTACTGAAAGCAAGCAGAAAAAGATTCAAATCCTTTCAGGGTTAACTTAAAAAATTGCTGCCATTGGAAATTTTAATAAGACAAAGTGTTAGTCTGCCATGTGCATTCCATTCTGAAGATGAAGACTGGAAAGTTAAAATTTATTTCTTTCTTACCTTGTATTGAAATGAAATATGTGAAAAAGGAAGACTGTTGCTCTTGTTCTGTTAGAATAAGAAATGCAAAGAAATGGATAACTTACTGGATAACTTGTGTACCTCCTGTATACTTCTGCTCTGCTGTCTCTAATAACAATTTCATTTTATCTTTGGTAAGAATTTCCTCAATTGGCTACAAAGAACAACATGGCAAAGTTGTATTTACGTAGCGATTCAGAGCAGGTCATTCACAGTTTCTGGTCACAACACGGAGGTAATAATACATTTTACTGGGCACCTGGTCTAGTAGCTCCACCTGAAATGATCTTTATTCCCAGGCTCTGTTACACTAAGGGTACTAAACTACCCTTGAAGGAATGCTATGGGTTAGAACCACAGAAAGCTAAAGATACTCACAAGGATGGGTATGTTACGGCAAATCTCTGCACTTGTGGAAGACTTTCAAACCTCTTGCCTCTGAGACTACACATATCCAGGGAAAGGTAAAGCTTCACACTGTTCCCTGTCATATGCTCAGCCTCCAACACCCTTGGTGAAATGAAAGTCCTAATCATTTTCTTTCATTTCATTCTCATGTTCTCTCCTCTTGTTAAATAAAGCACCTGTTATTTACAGCTCTCATCATCCTGCTCCCAATCTAATGAGACTGCAGAAAGTTTGCCTGCAAACTCCTACTCCTTCTGTCAGCTTGATTGTCTGGGGATGCCTTGTGAAACTATTCATGTTCTATCAACACCTCCTGTTTCCTCACCCTCTTTCCTGTCTCCCTAGCTGAGACTTGTCCTTGCCTGTCATCTTCCCTCATGTCATTCCTACAGGGTTGTGTAAGATGCAAAGAGCTACATAAGTATATTTAATTTACTAGTGCTATCATATGGATCTTCTCCCATCAAGTTTCAACTACTCCCACTGTAATTTGAGTATGCCTTATATTTTCACAGTGATGGAGTGTGTTCTCTCCATGGCACTCTGATTTTCCAATATCTTCAGGTCTGGATGAAAGACATGAAGACTGGAAAAGGCAGCTTTAATCTCTAGTAAACATGAAAAGGTTTTGAGGTGGTAGAATCAGAGTAGATCAAGCAGGCTAAAATATTAAGGCAAGGTTGAATGGGGCTTTGGGCAGCATGATCTGGTGGTTGCCAAGCAGCCTACAGCAGGGTGGTTTGAGCTCAATTAGCTTTAAGGTCTCCTCCAACCTAAGGCATTCTATCACTCTATGAAAATTCTATGATTCTATGATATTCATTCAAGAGCATAGGGTCATTGAAGGTGCTTTATGTGAAGCTGCTTTATGGGAATCAACACACTGTGTAAGGAAACCTACTAAAAAAAGTGCCACAAAGATACTTACTGAAAAACTATTTCTAGGAAGATGGACTGATGCAATAAGTACATAAGCTTTGTCCAAAGTCATGAACTTCGGACACCAGCCTAGGAACCTGGTGAAAGTGCTGGTGAATGTCAAATATATTAGAGACTAACAATCTGTGCATGTATTCCAGGACTTGAATGCTGGTTGTGATGAAAATCCTGCTAAATACAGAAGAACCATGGCAAATTCTTTGGGAGATTAGTACATTCTTATCTGTGGTCCTTGGAAAGATGTGAGCGCAAACACTAAAAAGGAAAGCACAAGATTGCCTGAAGTATTTGAGGTATGTTTGAATAACCTTTTTTAGAGGAACCTGAGTAAGTTTTGGTGATGAGGTGGTGAGGGTTAAAGAACAAAGTACGGGGGCTGTGAGAATAATAAATATTCAGTGCTATTATTCCATCAAAAACTGTTACATTAAATACTCCCTCATCCCATTTATCAATGAAGTCCATCTACAAACCTGTTCTAATCCTGACTGCTCAGCTATCATTAACACTAGATAAGTGTTCTGCTTCTCTCCAACAATCTCTGTAGGCTTTCTTGTTTTCCCCAACACTGTGTCTATCCCAGAGACTCACCTGATTCAGGATACTGATCTCAAAATATTTCTGCATTTCTATTCTCCTCCTTTTCCAGACTAATTCAAAACTTGAAATGTGCAAAGTAAATGTTTTTACTTCTGTTAATATTACAGTTCTCAAACCTTTATTTTGAACTTCTTGGGAAGGCCTGACATGGCCTGAATTCTTATAGTAGTAGACTTCTCTGTCCAAGAAAAGTAGAAGTACCTAACCTAAATAATATGAATGCAAAACAGCCCAGTTAAAGCACCATTTTGCATAATACTTGACTCCACTATCCTTAGATAATTAAGAAAACAGACCTGCACAACACCTGCAGATGTTGAAGCATCATTCATCTGTAAACACATGAAGGACAAGCAGACCTGCAAAATGAGTGAGATGACATGCAGTTCATAGATGCTTTCAAATTTGTTGGGATGAATTGATTCAGTCCCCATACTTCTCCTCAGTTTCAATATTCCTCCTCTTTGTAATTCAAATTGTTCAAAAGTAGAATTTATAATATAGATATTTTCCTCCTTTTCAGAGATGGATATAGTACAAGGAAGTGTTCTTTGTAAAAGGTATCTGCAATACTTAACTGGATGTCTGTTTCTATGAAAGAAACTCTGGAGTCTCCTTCCTTGAAGATCTTCAAAAGATACTTGAATATGGTCCTGGGCAACCTTTACTATGTGGGTCTTTTTAATCAGAAGCACTGGACTAGAGGTCCAGCCTTAACCACTGTGATTATCACTGAATCACAGAATCATAGTCTGTTGGAAGGGACTGTCAAAGGTTATGTAGTCCAGCTCCCCTACAATGGACAGGTATACCTACAGCTAGATCATTGCTCGGAGTCCAGCCTGACCTTGAATGTCTCCAAGAACGGAGAATCCCCCACCCCTATGGGCAAACTGTGCCAGTGCTTCGCTACCTTTACTGTAAAAATTTTTTTTCTTACATACAATCTAAATATCCCTTCTTTTAGTTTGAAACCATTTCCCATTGCCTAATCACAAGAGACCCTGCTAAAGTGTCTGTCTGTCCCCTTCATTTTTATAGAACCCCTTTAGATCCTCAAAGACTGCACTTGGGTCACCTCATAGCCTTCTCTTCTCCAGCTTGAACAGCCCCAGCTCTTTCAGCCTATCCCTGTAGGACAGGGGTTCCATCCCTTGGATCATTTTTGTGGCCCTCTTCTGCATGCACTCCAACAGGTCCATGTCTCCCGTACTGAGAATTTCACATCTGGACACAGTACTCCAAGTGAGGTCTCCCCAGCACAGAGTAGAGACAGGTTCACCTCCCTTGTCCTGCTGACTAAGGTTCCTTTGATGCAGCTCAGGTTATGATTGGCTTTCTGGGTTGCTAGGGCATATTACTGGCTCATGTCTGTCTTATCATCCACCAGTATCCCTTTACACAGGGCTGTGATTTTGTGGTCCATAGAAAGATCAAACATGACAGCTCATGGTAAAATTGGGAGTGGACACAATTGTACATCTTCTTCATCATAAGCACTGCACTGTTTAAACACTGTACAGTTATAGCAATGACTCCAGATTTCTCTAGTGTGGTCTCAGCACAGAAACTGGTATTCACCTAATTCATCCTAGCATTTCACAACTGTTAATGGGACATTAGGGATCTCATTCCTTGTTGATGTTATAGATTCAGAATTTAAACTCCAATGTTTATGAACACAAATTTCCAGTTAGCTCTTGCAGACACCTTTTCAGTATTACAATTGATGATTTTGTGACAAAGTGAATGTTAAGAGACTAATGAGGAGACTGCATAAAAGATGTTACTCAGAACATACAAAACTTCTTACTGCCTCCAGAAAAATGATCTATAAAAAGGCAGGCCTGAAGGAACAGAGAGGCAAACTAGAAGGCAAAATATGCTTCAGCAAGGAATATGGAGAGATGTTGCAAACCCTGAAAACTCATGGAAACATTTGTAAAGCAGTATCAATGTCATCTAGCACAATCCAAGAATATCCCCAAGGATTTATCGGTCAGATTTGTTCTCAATTCCATCACGCATTAACAAATACGAACTGAAAGGATGGTTTGTTTGTTTGTTTTGCCTTCTCAACTATTATTTTGAACATTTAGCATCATTCTAAATTTTCTGATCAATTTTGTGGGTTATCATCAAAGGCCTCAAGCAGCCGAAAAATCTCCCTATTCTTTTTAGCAGTCTGAATCCTAACACTGGCTGATCACTAAATCATTTAAATGACCAAAATTTCAGCAGGAAATGAATCAGCTAAATTATATCTGAGTCTCTTCTGTTTCCAGGCTCTCCAAATAACATTTCTGGCAGCTCTGTTCTGTCCCCAGGCCTTTCTTTGTTATTTGGCTTGATCTTTGACAAACATGGAAACATACTTAATAATAGTTACAGCCTCTCAAATTATAATAGATATGGTAATTTAGAGCAGAACTACAGCCAATGGATACACACTGAAGGGTAGTGAAATATAACATAAGTGCCAAGTAGCCAATTATAATGTATTTTTCTCATCAGTACTTTTATACAAATATTAGCCAGAATAATAACCACAGAATACAATGTTACAGCTGACAATGATCAATTTTAAAAATAACATCTGAGCTATGAGAGTCAGAATAGTTATATGTAATCTACTTCAAAAGTTGAATATTGGGACTGGGACGAGTGCTTTATGGATTAAAGCAGGTTATTAGGGAGTTATTTCATCATTACAGGCATAAACTTCCTTCCTTTAGGAAGTTTTTGTTATTATTATTATTATTTCTTCAGAAAGCTGCTGAGTGAAACTCATATAATGACATCAGCTGTCAAACTTATCATGTTTCAATTATACTCACAATTTCTTTTGAAGTTCCTAAATGCAAAATGCAATTTACTGTAAAAGGTTTCAACTCCTACTGAAAGGAATTCAAGAGTAGAGAAATGCTTCATGTGCTTTGGAGAGTTCAGGAGGCTTTTCTGTTGCTGCTTAGAAATCTTATTTGCTGGGGAAATTGGTAGTGTAGTCTTCTAGCATAATCACAAAGAGAAAAGAAAAGAAAAAGAAAACTGTTTATTTGAGAGGTTTGCAAATGTTCTAATGTGAAGTGTATGATGACCAGAGTGATCAACAAAGCAGGGCAGGAGACGTAAAGCCAGCCTCATCCTGAATTAGTAATAAATGTTGTTTAAGTGTGGTTCAAACTCAAAGTCAGTATATGAACTCTGATTTTCCTCTCTCGTTCTACCCCATAGAACTACAGGAAATCTACTGAAATGAAAAGTAAAAACATATCTGCAAAAGCTGTGGGAGAAAATACTATTGGGATTTTTTTCAAATTTTTGAAGCGTAAACCCTTTTCGTTATGCCAGTGTTTCACTGGAGCAAATACGTAAGATATTGTGAGCCTACCAATTTTCTGTGTTACTGTACTTTGAACAACATGGTTGATACAATAACAATACTGTGTTATAGTTATCCGAATGGTCCGATGCTGGAATGGACTTCCCAGGGAGGTGGTGAAGTCACTGTCCCTGGAGGTGCTCAAGAAAGGTTTAGATGTTGTACTGAGGGTTATTGGGGAAATAAGGCAGGTAGGTGGATGGTCGGACTGGGTGATCTTTATGGTCTTCTCCAACAATAATGTTTCTATGGGTCTATGATTCTATTCAATTTCATACCATTATAATTGATATCAATCTATCAATATCATCATAAACTTGCAGGATTCCTTTTTCATTTGTTTCAGTGGTGACTTAGGCCCCTATCTGAAATAAGCTTCTGGCAACAAAATTAATATTCACAACATTTCATAACAACTTTTCAATATTTTTTGCTCTAGGTCTGTTTTTCAGGCCTAAATTATGCCACATGAATATATATCTCTGTGTGCAGCTGCCATTTTTCTTCTCATAGACAAAAACCATTGTTCTCCCCTTCCTATATTCTTAATCTTTTATTTTTGACAAGGATGTCTAGCTTTCAGGGAGCTACAAATGCTTGCTATTATAAAGGACTTCTTCAGAGTCGTTCCAAACTTGAACCTAAAAATGCACAGTTACTAAAATCCCAGAGCCATTTGGGAATCTCAGATATAAACTTTCAGCACAAAACTAGTTTTAGAAAGCTGTCTTCCAATAGTTTCTACCTGGAAGTCATGATTCTGCAGCTGAAGTGGAAGCTCTTTGAAAGCCATTTTTCTCCTCCCTAGGTACAAATGAGCTATTTATTTATGACTGAAGGAGTGTTTTCTTGTTCAGCTATTTTTTTTTTTTTTAATAGTTAAGTTATAAATAACTATTGTTACAAAGCCTGAGGCATCTGAGCTCAAGATAAGGCTGAATGCACTTTATGAGAAGTAGAACAGCTTGGGACAAAACACCTAAAACATTAACAACAAAGACAAGTGGATTATGTAATCTGAACACAAACAGGCTTCTTCCCCTGTTTTGGATCACTGTCCATTGAATTCTGCATCATGCACAAAGCACAACATACATTCAAACAAAGCTCTAATAACAGTCATTCCACTGTAGTGCATTATTTACTACTGCTATGTAAGATTTCTCTGGCAAGAATTTCACAGCTGAGGAAGATGTGAAGATGAGAAGTTCATGAGGAGGAAAAGTAATATGATTTTTGCTTCTAAAGAACAAAGACAGTGAAGCTATGAGACTGACATTTTCCCCTCCAATTATGTCCACACCTTTTTTTTTTTCCTTTTTTTTTTTTTTTTTTTTCCCCGTGCTTTTTTTCTCTCCTCCCTCTTTACTGCAGTTCTTCAAAGGAGGAGATTGAGATAAAAACTGCTGAACAGAAAAGGGTAAAGTCTGCCTTCATATCAAGCCATAATTTGCTTTTCTGAGGTAGGTGGCCATTTCCTCAAAAATAACCTTGAGTTTTTGATGTAATCCTGCTGTCTGGGGTCACGGAGTAATTCATACCAGGACAGAATGGGGAGAACAAACAAACAAACAAACTTCACATTTTAAAAGCTGACTTTGCTTGTCTATAAGTTTCTATGGCTTTGAAGAGCCTGTGTGTGCTTAGAAATCTCCATAGGTAGCTCTGAAAGTAATGCCTTCTATTTATTTTCATGCAAAATACAACAGATACAAAAAGCAAAATAACACGTTTAATAGAGCAAATTCTCAGCTACAAAACACTATTTTTTAACATAGGCACCACCATTAGCTATGCATTTTCATCAGAGATGAACAAGAGCCTGCAAGCCACACTCATAAATGTCTGCACCAGCGGAGGTAATCCACTGTTGCTGTCATCACAGCAGAAACACACCACCCACCACCTTGCTGTGCTCACATTCATTGTTTAATCTCCATAAACATTCAGCAAATGTCAATTAATGTCAATGGGTGCCATTTTTTTTCCACATGGAAAAATTCAGTGACACACCTTTGCTTCACACACATTTTCACATCTAATGCCATTTTACCATACTGTCCATCTGCTGCCATCTGTCACACTGCAACAAAATGTAACAGGATATTGGTGGGAAGGTTCAGCCTCTACTGCCATACCAACACTAGATTCTGATACTGTGGGCCGACAAAATAAAATAGGAGGCATTACTTTCAGAACAGCCCTCATAAATAAAAAATATACTGTCTCAGAAGTTCCATAAGTATGACTGACTGGTAGTAAGAAGCATGAAACACTATTTATTAATTTTTCAAGGAATCAGGAATGGCTATATTCATGTTCTTTTGTATTTTCTTCTTCTTTTTCTTTTTCCTCTTTTTTCCTTTGTTTTCCTTTTCCTTCTCTCATTTCTTTTTCTTCACTGAATCTTTGCAGAGATAGTTACAGATAATTAGTAAAAAAAACCCTGTTTCATGAACTGTTGTAAACTAAGGATGACCATGTAATTTAGAGAAAGCATTATATAGAGACATTCTCCAAGTTCTCATCATTCCCTGCTTTTTTTTCTCTCTCTTTAGTCTGTGTTGCAGTGGTATTTTCATTAAGAGACATCCATTTCCCTACATAGCTGTGCTTAAATTTTGGCACGAAAATTTGAATAGAAAACAAGTCGCAGTAAATGTAGGAGCATACAGTCCTGAAAAGTATATGCAATGAACAGGGGCTATACATAGTTAAATCTTTATTTACTTTCCTTAAAGAGAACTTAATCCCTTTGTTATGTAGACGTGTCAAGGATACTGTAAATAAAACCAGCAATCTACATAGATTAAGATTTTGTTGTATGAAAATCTAAGAAGCTCCTTTATTAACAAGTGTGATGACCTGGCTACCGTCAAAGTGCCTGCCGTGTTCAGTTGACTGGTATGTATTCCAAGAGAGTGATCAGGACATGGTCTTTTTAGTAGTATGTTCATAGCACAGGCACAAATTCATAGAAGCACAAATCTCAGCTGCCTATGGGATGTCTTGAGAGATCTTCCAGATGTAATTTCCAAGAATAAAAGTTAAGACATGCCCGGGGTGTAATTTAGTTCACATTGTCTATTATCTTTCCATGCTTTGGAAAGGGTTTTAAATTGGCTGCTGAGCTCTGCATTTTCCCAGTTTTGCTGAATTTAAACCAACTAAGCTACAAATATATATTTATTCTATAATCACGATAGCAATAAACTATATTGCTATGATAATACTATGATAATAATAAACTATATTGCGATGATAATACTATGATAATATGAAATATGATAAAAATAAAGTAGTCTATATGCTTTAGAAAATATTCTAGTCCCAGGCAATTTAGTCTTGGATTTTTCTTTTCCTGGCTAGGATAGTTGAGCTGTTTGTAGATATGATAGCATTGATAGCATTTTCTAGGCATTTTTATTTTTTTGCAAAGGAAATAAAAGACAGATTCTGACAGCACATGTTCAAAACACTGCAGACATTAATTAACAAGCGAGAGATGATGAACAAGTGGTGAAAAGTTTCAACACTTCTGGCTCGCCTTGAAAACCTGAGCAGAATGGTCCATGCTTCTATGGACCAGCCAACTATAAATGCCAGCCGGGAACAGCATGACAGTATTCAGACTCAAAGCCTGCAGTCAAACTGTCAGCAGCATCTAATTAGTGGAGTTCTAGATCAAGAACAAAATGTGTTTGACTCTTTATGAATATGATGTGTAAAAATGTTACATAATGACATGCTGCTCCTCTACATCCCCCTTAATGTTTTGACAAGGGGTGTCAAGTGGTGAAAAACTGCAGAGCGCCGAAGTATTTCAGCAACTGTTTGCTAAGAGCTGAATTCTCCGTTTAAATTTCTTAAGCACCAAGATCCAGAAATGGGCCAGGCCTGGGGGATAAGTGGTGAGATTGTTAAGTTTAATGAGATGTTAGGATCCAGGTTGGGTTTTGTTTTTTCTGTTTTTTTTTTTTTTTTTTTAATTTTTTTTTAACGGAAATTTTAGTATGTATAATGAATTAGAAAGAAGACAGAGGTATTCTATCCACAGAAGTCTGAGGTCTAGAATTGCTTCTGCAGGACATCGTCTTTATTTTAGCAAGTAGCTTCAAGCAAAATTCCCACTGTTGGCCATTATATGTGTTTCACACTTTGTGGGTGTTTCACCTCCCCTACAAGGACAGACTGAGAGAATTGGGGTTGTTCAGCTTGGAGAAGAAAAGGCTCCAGGGAGACCTGATAGTGGCCTTTCAGGATCTAAAGAGAGTCTACAAGAAAGAAGGGGACAGGCTCTTTGATAGGGTCTGTTCTGACAGGTCAAGGAAAATGGTTCCAAACTAAAACGAGGGAGATTTAGACTGGATATCAGGAAAGTTTTTACAACAAGGGTAGTGAGACACTGGTACAGATTTCCCAGAGAGGTGGTGGATGCTCTGGATGCCCTGGAGACACTCAATGTCAGCCCGGATGGGTCTCTGAGCAGTCTGATTGAGCTGTAGGTGCTCCTGTTCATTATAAGGAGTTCAACTGGATGATCTCTAAGTGTCCCTTCCAACTCAAACAATGACATGATCTGGGTATCATCTGCTCTGCAGGCATCAAAGAAATTGCAGGTAGTGGTGGTCAGAACCACACACACACACACACACACAAAAAAAAAAAAAAAAAAAAAAAAAAAAACACAAAAAAAACAGAAACAGATGCTCTTGTTCATGGGCTTGCTGGCTGGTCAAAGATCATGTTTTGACAGGGGTGTTGGTCTAGATGATCTCTAGAGGTCCATTCCAGCTTCTACAGTTCTGTAATTCTGTGATTCCAATGAAAAATTAAACTTTGCAAAACTCACTGGTAAATGGGAGGCTGCATCTACCCCAGATAATTTTTGAGTAGACTTAGAATCATAGTTTCCTTATGCTTTATTGGTAGATGATACAGAGATGAACCTACGTGAAGCCTGTGTTTTTCTGTAAAGATTCTGCTCCTTTCCACTTATTTTTGGTCAAATCTGAAGTTAGTAGGTTGTTGGGTGGATACCAGAGTTATGCAACTAAAATAAGAGGAGTAAACCCAGGTCAAACACCACCTCCCTTTCTTTAAAATGGGAATAATCTCTTTGTCTAACAGAAGTGTTATGCATAAAAATTCAATAACCTTTGTGAAACCAATGGATGTTACAAAAGACAAGCTGTGTAGAAATGCTAGGAGGAAATCAATCATTCTGTCTGCAGAGCAAAGTCTGAGTATTGTACAGTAAATAAAGATTGAGAACATTGAACAAAATGAAAAACAAAGTCGTTGCCTGGTGGTTCATTAATAGCTGACTGTCCAGTCTGTTCTCTAATCAAGACTGAGAACTTGTAGGAAAGAAATCATGTAGAGAAAATAAAGGAGACAGCAGGGGCAACTAAAGATTTAAAAAAAAAAAAAAACAACAACCAAACACATCTTAATTATGAGTTCAGTTTATTTTTTATGATAATTCATATCTGCAAGCTATAAGTTCACTTTTCTTATGATTATATTTATTCAACCTGAAGTTCCTTCTTTTGATTTGCTGGAAAACATCACTGTTGCAAGAATATTAATACATTAGTAAGTTGTATATTACAGAGGCGTACCAGCCTGGAGATGCAGGTGGCTATATATGTATATATGTATGGAATATAAATGCCAGCTAATGTAGGACAAGAGTGCAGACTGACTAAGTAAAATTACCTAACTGTTACAAACAGGTCTCCACAGCTATAAAGCAAAGATCTGAAGCTTATCTCATTTACATGAGTGTTATGCTTAGGGAACTCCTAATTTACACAGATGTCAGAGAAAAGAGAATCAAGCCAATTATAGTCTGAATTTATTGTGCCATCATATTAGCCAATTTAGCTATTTCAGTGATGACCACATCATTAACATCTTTTCAGGACAGCAATAACTGAGTCTGTTTTATTGCTGTAATTAATATTGATGGCAATGAAACAAGTAATATATATGTTTTACTCATATATACTGCAGATAAGTATTGGAAATGCAAGTAATTTCCTGATCATTACTTCTTGTTATTGTTAAACAAACTCACGCTTGTCATAGATATTAAAGATAATTACATGTAATTAATGCTGAAATATATATATATAAAAATCTAAAATGTCACAAAAATAAATTTCATTGATAATGCAAAAACTTTTCATGTGTCACAAACATGTAATCCTATCATCTGTCTTAGGGAAAAAAAATCTCGCTATTAGAGATTTAGTATTTTTAATGAACCTTATGATAGGATAATAGAAAAATAAAGAACAAATTTTATCCCAAACATTCATTTTGGGATAATCCCTAAAGATAAAGAAATCCTTCACCTGCCAAATGTTATATAACAGGAGAATGAAGCCAGTGAAAAGCATGCTTTTGTTTTATTCTAAAAATGAAAAGTATTGTGAATAGACTTTAGTTGCGATAATTTACTTTTATAATATAAATCATAAATCATCTGTACTCTAGTTCTAACAGAAGAGAAAGAGCTTTTTAAGGATTTATTGTAAAGCTTACTATTCCTCTAATAAGTTTGAAGTAAATTTGCTGTTTCTTTATTTAAAGTAAGGTTTTAAAAAATGTGATATAGATACTAAGGAAGACTTTTCAAATACTCGTCACAACAGTTTCCATGACACTACAGAATTGACCAAAACTAACTATCAGGGAAGACAGCCATTTATCTAAGTCAGAAAAGGGGATCTTTTTAACCAAAAATGGCCACTGCCTAATTTGATTAAAAAAAAGAAGAATCAATTTTTTCTAGCAAAATAGTTCCATAAAACTTGAAAAATGCTTATAGGATATTATTTCCCCATACATGCTTATTTCCACTTGACGTCAACTGGTTATTTTAAAGTGTAAACTCAAGTACGTTTAAGAGGAAAATCTGTAAACGACTCCACATTCCCTGCTTTCATAGAGTCATAGAATTACAGAGCGGCTTGGGTTGGAAGGTACTTCAGGGACCAAATTCCAACTCCCTGCTGCAGGCAGGATTGCCAACCGCTAGATTAAATGCTAAAATACTAGAACAGACTGTTGAGGACCCTAAACAACCTGGCCTTGAACACCTCCAGGGATCCATAACTTCTCTGGGCAGCCTGTTCCAGCACCTCACCACTTCTTCAGTGAAAAACTTCCCCTGACTGACATCTAAACTAAATCCCCTTTTCTAGTTTAAAAACCAATTCCCCTTGTCCCATTACTACCTAACTATGTAAATAGTTGTTTTCCATCCTGTTTATAATCTCCCTTTAAATACTGGAAGTTGGTAATGAGGTCTCTCCACAGCCTTCTCTTCTAGAGACTGAATAAGCCCAGCTCCTGCTGTACATCTTTATATTAGAGGTACTTTGTGAGGAGGTGCTTTTCATTTAAAATAAAAACTATATATAGAAAATAATTGGAACCACAATTATCTGGCAAAAGAGTAGACAACAATTTAACCAGAACTAAGCTATTAAACCAGAATTTGGAGAGAGACGTAAATCTACCACCACCATTTATAGGAGAATTCCAGGATAAATGCCATTTATATTTTAGAATTATTTCTGCTTTTATTTTTTTTTTCCCAGACTTTGGTTTTTGCTATTCTGGACCAACTTTTTGCAACAAAGGAGGATTTATTCACATCCTTTTCCAGAGGAACAGAAACCATAAGGGTTTGGTTTAAAATTTAAAAAAAAACACCCACAAAGAGAGAAGAGTGTTGCAATTCTAGTTTCATGTAAATCTTTCCCTCTCGTCTGGAGTGACTGAGATCTTTTGCTCTCAGATGATTTGTGCTCTATGAAAATCTGCTCCCATTTTCCCATTTTTTGAACTATTCTTGCTGTTGTTTCTTTTTTTTTTATTTAATGTCTTTTTTTTTTTTTTTTTTTTCTCTGCCTATAGTATTTCATGGTCAGGCAAGCAGAACTGGTGGAGAAATATACAAACACAACAAAATAATATTGCAAGGAAATGACAAAATCAGTATTTAAATCTCTATACTAGACAGGGAGAAAGTAGACCTTTTAAGAAAGACAATTAAAATTTATAAAAATTTTGCAAAAATATAATTATTTTAGATATCAAGATTCCAAGGGATTTTTTTTCTTTCTAACTTAGGTTATACTTACCATTTTGAATCTCCCCATCTACTTCTCTAAGTGTTTCAGGATGGCATGCTTTAAAATGTACATAATGTTTTATCTATATATGATTTAAATAAAATTATGACCATTACAAATGATATGGCTGTTATATCAAGGTTTTATGTTTGTCATAAATTTTTAACACATAAGAAAATGAATCAAAATGTAACTCCCTTATGGTCATTAAATAATAACTCTACATTGTCTATCATACTTAGGTATCCTATTTTAAAACTTTGTGAAGAAAAGGGATGTAATTTGGTTGATGGATATTTTTGATAGTGGAATAGTAATGTCTTTTTCAATGATAATGCAAAAGGATGAAATACCATCTAGTCATTCTGCTGACTTTTATTACTCAGCCATTACATAAATGCAGTTTTAGGAAATGAACTGAAGGGACTCTACTGAATATTTTGCAGTGAAGAAAAAAGATTAATGTTTAGGCAAGAGTTAAAGCATCTCTGATGCCTAAAATGCTTTTTCATGCTGAGATGAAGAGAAATATAAAGGAAGGTTGGAAAAAATGGGCAGAAGAGTATAAACTCTACCTCTCTATGCACTAACCACACTGAAAACATGTTTCTGAGTTTTCTGAAGAAATATTATTTGAGGACAATGTGAGTTTCACTACTGTCTTATTCCCATTTAAGGTCTATAGGCAAAACTGGATCCAGGTGGGATGCATTTAATCTAAAGTTGATGTCTAAATGTTTCAATGATTTAGGTGTCTACACTTCATTAAATCTCTTTTATCATCGTTGTAATTTCCATATCCCTCAAATATCCCACCTGTTATTGGGAAAGCAGTGAGATAACTTCATGAGCTCTGCTATGATAATGAAATGTGGCAATTCACAAGAAATAGAACCTAGATTGCTGGTGACTGCAAGGTTCAATAAAACAAGGTATGCACAGTGCCAGTATCCTTGCAGACTGTTTTCCAGAAGATTTGGAGTCAAATCCATTGTTTGTCCACAACTGATAGATGACAATGGAATTCGCAGAGTCTCTGTATCTATTGGTATAGGCATTTGTACCTGTGGGAGCACACATTCTGAACAGACAGCATTCTATTTTGTTTATGTAATCACTGACAGAAATAGTGGTTCAATTTACAGAGCAATGAAGTACCCAGCCAGTTAAATATTCACTGTGTATCTAAATAATGCCATGATCAGACATGTTTTCTTCTCTAGAAGTAGAAGTGGAGAACCAATTCAACATACAAACAATGAATTTTACAATGTTTTCATCCTCTAAGTAGCTCAGTGAATTGATTTTCACATGGGTTAGCCATTGTTCTAACTTTGAACGATAAAAAGAATAAATAAAATCAGTTATGTACAGAAGAATGCATAGGTCACCCAGTCTCAAAAGTAATCGTGTCCTAATTAGCAGGGGATTTTCTCCCATCACTGTTATAAAATTAGCCAAGTCTTTCAAAATTTCCATCCTGAAAGTTACAGACAGTGGGGTAACAAGCTAATTTTTTTAAAGATGTACAGGTTATGAGATGTAGGATTAATCTAGTGGATAATCATAGAATCACGAAGGTTGGAAAATACCTCTAAGATCACCCAATCCAACTGTCCAGACACCACCAATATTTCCCACAAAACCATATCCCTCAGAACAATATCTGCCCTTTTCTTGAACACCCCCAGGGATGGTGACTCCTCTGCCAACCTGGGCAATCTGTTCCAGTGCCTGACCACTCTTTCAGAGGAGAAATTTTTCATAACTTTCAACCTGAATATCTTCTGACACAAGCTGGGGCCATTCCTTCTCGTTCCATCACTAGTTACACAGGAGAAGAAGCCAATTCCCACCTTGCCAATATCAACATCTAAATCTGAGCAGGTCATCAGAGTTCTCTTTGCAGTTAGTGGAGAGAAATGGCCCTCTGGGAGATATTTTAGCATGAAACAGGAGGTCACTAAGTTCAAATGAATCACCCTCAAGGCCATCAAAATTTTTTTGAGTGCTATATTTAGATAATAGAAGAGAAATTATACAAAGGAGACATTTTAGGAAGTAATATCCTAAAATGCAAGGTTGTGCAACATGAAACACTGATATTTTTGCTATCAGTGAGTGGCAAAATGTAAAATAGGAATGTGTGTGCCTTCACTGGACACTCACCCATTCAGTATACATTCTAAAAATTATGGAATCTGTGCTAAAGTGTCAATTTTTTTAGGATTGTTAACATGATAGTTTTGAAAACCAAGGCTAATTTACATTTTTTAGACTTTTCAAGGTCAGGTTGTCTATTTTTACAAATTAAATAATTGTTTTCATAAATTCCTCGTTCTAGGTTAACACCTAATTGAAAGCCATATGAAAGCAGTTGCAAAGTCACTCCAATTAGGGACAATTCAGAACCACATCCTTGAACTTAGGTAAACAAATGGTACATTTCAATGGAGAGAGAACTTAAAGCTGGAGGCTCACTGTCAAGACAGTCCATGGTGGGAACTTTCTGCAACCCAGAGTTTCTCTCCACAAGAGGTTTATTTTGATATGGCCAAACCAGAGGAATAATAGGCTCATAAATGCAACCACATAACACATACTGAACTACTCAGAACTCAGCAGTTTGAATTAGGTCTCCAAATCTTGTAATCAACAGAGGGTGAAAATCTAACACAAAGAATACCTATAGTCCTTATCAAATATTTGGAGATCCATATTTCATTCCTAGGTATCAGACAAGCTGGTAGTCTGACACTTATGGATAAGATTTGGCTCAGGTGGCCCTTCCTTACTAAATAGTAGCTACAATTGGTGGGCAGGAATTTCAGTGGTTAAAATCTGATGAAAATTTATTGAAGTTCTAGCACTTTAAGCTTGATTAACCAAAGAAACAGGTTTATAGAACTATCCCGCTGTCTGTAGTCTTCTAATAACTCAAGACCCACTGGAATTTGATAGTCTGATGCAGACTCAAATATGAAATTCCAAAGGGCAAAGAGGAGCTGCCAAGTGCCAAATTCAGCAGTAACCATTTCTGTTACTGAGCAGTCAGTAACACCATGAACCTACGATAGTTCCTGCTTCAGAGGTCTAGAGGTACTGCAGAAAAGATGATGTTATACTGTATCCACTGTATCGTATCCACTGTATTACAATGTGGAGAACTGACAAGAGACAGGACACCAAATTGTCAGGAATCAGGCATTATTAGCTTTGCTGTACATAGAACAGCTTGTCTTACACCAACAGAGATGCTGACAAAAAAAAAACTTCAGCTTTGCTTGGGCAGGATTACTGTGAGCAAACTAAAATATTAGGCCCAGTTTTATTTTCAGTTCTTAGTGTGTTTCTAATTTGCAGTAGAGTAACTAATATTTTAACCTGAGGTTCTTTGGGAACTAAAAAGTACTGTTAGTTTTTCTGCATTTTTCTTACTCAATAGATTGGAATTATGATTGACTAACTTGCAATTCTCCAGAACAATCCTACCAGTGGAATAATACTGAGCTTTAATTTGTGTATATTTTCTTTGACATTTAGGAATCTTTTTTTATCCTTCCCCCCATCAACTCCTTATATATAAAGATGTACACTTAAATATTTAAGTTTAAATATTTAAACATGGCCTACATTTAATAATTTGAAAGCATTCTCTCACTCTTCTAATGATAAGAACCTCAGAATAAAGAAAACCATAATGATTTGTTTTGGATACAATTAGAAAACAAAAGAAAAAATCAAAGTCTGGCGGTGTTCTTTAAATTCACAGTGCATATTTCCTTCAGCTAGAATATGGTATACTTGCTAACTGATTTTGAATTTGAGAAAACAGATTGGAATTTTAGATAACTGGGGAGCTTGTTTGTATTTGAAAATGTTTTACTGTTTCTGCAATACCAGCAGAATGGTAATGGCACTTAGGTTTTACACACCATAAAGCATTACAGATAGTTCTAGATACCTAGACTAATTTCTCCTCCTTATAATCCTATGCAATATTTCTGAGAATTAGTTATTTGACATAATTTCTTCTAATTGTAATATCTAATACAAGTGGGGAAAATATGGTAAGTTATTTGTCCACTAAAATAATAGATAATTAAAAAACAAACCAAACATACATACAAACAAACAAAAAACCAACCTACAACCCAGAAGCTAGTATCAGCATTGCTTTTCTTCTCATCACCTATTTTTCAGTGCTAAGATTCAGCAGCATGAAAAATATTTCCATTAAATCCTAAACAAATCAATAAAAGTAAGCAGATATATTTCATATTCTTAATAATTTCATTAAACTGTTTTTATTTGATTCATTTAGAAGGAGAAATTTCATTGAATTCATTCTTGTTATAATTTTTCATTTCTTACCTGCATCAAGTTAAAAGAGAAGATTTGTAAATCGGCACAGCAGGTGTAAACCATATGGTGTACTAGATCCATGAATGTACTTGTAATTAAGCACTACGTTGCTCTAGATGCAATTTAGACTCTACATACACTAAATACACAACACTCTACATACACTGGACATCTATGATTGACTTCCAGGTCTTTCATTGGTTTTCAATCCTTCATTGCTATCAAGTTTCCAAAAGAAATCCAGATAAACATTTAGATCTTTGAAAATCTACTACTGTCTACGTTTTCACTATGTAATTTCAAGTGTGAGTGAAATGTTCTATCTTGTCCCAAAAACTACCATCAGCTTGCGGAGAGAAGTGGAAAAAGAAAAAAAATGGGTGAGATTCCCACTGGAGGAATATTTTCAGTTACCTGAAAACTATCTACAATGAATTGGAGGAAAAAAAGCTTATTTTACCCCTTCTTCATAACAACTTTGATGCTGAAGGAGAGACTTGTTGAAAATGCTAATTAATGGGAGCAGAAAAGGGCAATGAATGAATTATCTTTGCAGTTTAATGAAGACAAAAAATAATCATTTCCAAATTGGGAAGTTATCTTTTGTTTAATTTTATAATTATGGTGGCAACTTACATGACCCTGCTCCTGGCATCAACTTTTGTCTGCTATTTTATCACTTATCCTTTAATATTAATTTTTCCTTCCTATACTAAATAGTCTGGGATAATTCTTATTTTGGAAGACAACCAGTATAAGCTGGTAAGAGGGCAGCAGTAAAATCTTCAGAAATAATGAATAGGGAATTTATCCACTGCTGAGGAAATATGGTGCCTGAATGAAGCTTTCAAGCTCTTCCTCATTTTCTTTTTTGTTTTCATCTTATTTTTAATGGCTTTACTAAACATCTCAGCACCAACGACAAAAATAACTCTGGGTGGGACTATTTTATTCTGCTTCATAAGCAAATGCATAAATGCACATGGAAAAAGTATGTATATATGAGATTGTATAATTTCTCCTTCAATCTTTGGTCAAATATATTCTTGTTCCTATGGAGATGTCCATTCTTTACCCATATGGACTCTAATCATAGGCTCCAACATTTGACTCTCAGTGCACATTTATCTCAAATCTCCAGTCATAGTCAATGGAATAACCACAGTTTCTTTTCATCTTGTGAGCACCAAGCTCATAAAATCTTCAATTTGTCACTGCATCTAGAGCAGAAAGCCTAAATTTTCACTTTGTCAGGACTGTTGTGAGTAAAACTGGCTAGAGAACTGAGATTTGAGGTTATAAATAGGAGCAAATTACTAGTCCTCTGCCACTCATTGCCTGCACAAAATGGGGTATAATTCCAGACAAGGGAAGGACGTCCCCACAGAAAACTTACAGTTCATTCTGTACACTGCTTTGAAGTTTTTATATACAACTCATCTTTATTATGACAGCTTGGAAATTTATGAGTTATAGCCAAGTGATTTATGAGGTCTTATTAACATGACAGACCCAAATGACTCAAACAGAACTATTAGGGTCAAATTAAACACTTAGCCAGGCAGGACTGTATATATTAAGCTGTAGAAGTGTCTTTTGAAGAGGTATGTTTAGAGGTTGTCAGCATTGCTATGTCAAAATCTTTTTATGGATATCTTTAATTTTTATACTTCTGTGGACAATGTTTTGATCCATAATATGTTGGCCACACCAAGTTGTCCACTGTAAAAAAATTATAAATATTTTAAGTCAGTGATTGCATACTAGATGCATTACTCTGATGGTCAAACAGTTCTGTTTTTAAAAAGAAGCTCACTCTTTATCCTTAAATGACCATAAAATGGATTGAAATAATTTCCCGAAAGCAATTTAGGAAATAACTCATTTTCGAAGCATGCTCACCAAGTAAGATGCTTTGCCCATTCACATAACTATGTTAAACAGGGGCAAATATTTATGAGATGAATGTTATTTGTATTATCATAAAATGTGGAGGTCTTGTGAGATCAAGACCCCTTTCTGTGCATAACAAGATAGTCTCTACGCTGGAAAATTTACAGATCAAGCAGACAAGATTTGCAAAATAAAAGACTTTTGGAGATGGGAAACAGATGCATTCACAGTATAGAATGACCTTTGCATGGTTCACAGCTGTCTGCCCGGAGAGATGAGAATGCAGTTCTAAGGCACCTGAATTTCCAAAACTAGTGTCCTGTCACCCAGAATATTGGTATTAGTACAATACCAGTGATGTAGTTTTTTTGTTTATTTGTTGTAGTACACACATGGTGATAGGGACTTCTCTGAAAATTCACAGAGGGTAATTTTACTGCTGGATATTGAAAATGCAATAACCAGACCCCCTCCATGGTCATCCTGTGAGAAGCAGATGGGAAAAAAAGATAAAATATTTTATCAAAATCTTAAATAATTACCTACCTTGTAGGTAAAAATATTCAGAAGTTCCTGATTAGTTTTTTTTTTTTAAGCCTTTTTTTTTGTTTTTATTTTTTTCATTCTTATCACATCTGAATTCTTATAACTTATTGTACGTTCATGCATTCGTCACACATTCAGCTATGAGTTATTTCTGCGTTTGTGCTTTTCAGACTTCAAGTCCAGAAAAGAAATATATGCATAGGTCAAGTTCAAATTTTAGGATCTATAGTTTATGAAAGAGAGAAAAATATTACCAGTATTGTCACATAACAGGGAAAAATGTCACTGTTGAAGAGTCAGCATGATACTCAACATACTGAAAAGTTTTGATAGATGTATTAAGGTAGACATTTGTGTATATTAGCTAGTTGTCTCAGCTCTCCTTACAGTCATTAAACCTACCCATGATGCAGCATAGACTAGAAATCTATGTAGCTGTCAATATAAATGTTTACTCTGTGTCAAAGATCATTTCCAGACTGTTTTAGAATGGCTTTGGTTGGGAGGAACCTCAGAGATCATCCAGTTCCAATCCCAGTGTTCATTAGATTTCTATCAGATTATAAGGCTAGAGACTGAGCATATATTTACATATAAATGCATGAATACATCAAAACAAATACATAAATTCCCACTTGCACAAATATGGGAAATGAAAAAAATCATAGCAATGGTAATTTATGGTATTCATATCTGATTACAAAAGCCTAAATCATTTACAAAATCAAGATATATTTAATTTCTACCATTACTTCTGATTTTTAATGTCACTGAGGAATGACTGTAGCAGTGAAGAATGCGTTGTGTGTAATCTGGTTTGAGCTTTATCAACAGCATGCTTAATTAAGATCTGGTGACAGAACCTTTCACAAGAAGCAATATAGCAGTCAGAATGAGCACCGTTTGGCACTCCTGAATAGATGTGTCAATCTGGCATCTTCCTATGCATAACAGAAACACATTTATCCTGGAAATAGCTGAGTGGTAATGAAAATGGAGCCCAATATTTTTTTGAGGCTATTTTCTACAGTCAAAATATATTTTTTAATTAATATTTGTAAAGCATTACAAAAGGTTTACAGAAATGATCTTGAAAATGTTCTGCATTTTTTGTGGACTACTAATTTAAAACTTTCTGGCTTTTGCCTATCAAACTTCACTTTATATATACATTTAAGTGATTAATTACCATAATCTCAGCATCCATGTATCATTTTGCTACACATTGATCTGGTCAATTTTAGGCTCTGAAGTAAATTACACCTGCTCTTAATTAAGAAATTTAACATATATTAATAACAAGGGACTGACATTATTCTAATTCTTAATTCTACATAGTAATTAAATTTGCTCAGTTCCAATTTAAATCTCTCTCAACGATTAAAGATAAATTCTTCCCCATATGTATATCTATCCATTCTATCCACGTTGCTGTTGTTGTTGATTGTTGTTGCAAGGAAAGGAAAGATGGAGTAGAAATTAGGAAAATTTAAGCAAAGAGGGTCTGATAAGTAATAACAACCAAATTCACCATATTTATTCAGTGGATTTGGACCAGAAAGTGTTGCACTGTACTAGACAGTATTGAACTGGTGTGATGGATTCCTATATGTTGCAGAGCTAAGGTTTGACTTGGCAGTGCTGCATGGAGAAGTAACAGGCAAAATACTCAGAATAATGACAACAGAGGTTGAATTCAGCAAGCAGAGAAAATGTGCCTGCTTATGAGTGACAGGGTAGATGAAGCTCCTTTCTCAGAGTTAATGTTGCTGTTACAGTGCGTCCATCTCTGCAGCTGACTAAGCAGATACACCTGAGTGCTTTCCACATAAGTTCTGCCGTGTCCTCAGTCTGTGAATGAGCATACTCCAAGAAACATTCGTATTGCTTGGTCTTGGAGCTGCTCACTGACCCATGTGCATTTCTGCACTCTCATTAATTTCTCATGCCTAGAACTGAGCCTTCAACAGAAGTTGCACAGAGTAGTAGGAAGATTTCTGCATAAAACTGCAAAGAGAAAAAAAAGAGAGAGACTGACTTAAAAAAAAAAAAAAAAAAAAAAAAAAGTGGGTCTGCCTTGACCCTGTATTTGAAATCAGGAGAATCCTGAAGCCTGGGAATCTTGGAAAATATATGTCAGTCAACGAACTAAAATAGTAGCTGATTTTATATGGGTTACAGCTCCTGCACTTGTTCCCTATAAATAACTCACAGATGTCATTTGAATTACAGTCTTCTGCAAATAAGGGGGCTGCAGGCATACCCAGAAGCCTGCTAACAAGATGACAAGCTTCAGGCATTTAATTGCTTTAGCTCATCACCAGCAAGACACTAGCAGGCCTACAACTAATGCAACCAGCAATTGACAGAAAATTGAATCTAAAGCAGGAGAGTTATTTCATTGGCTTCAAAGGTTTGTCCACTTCCAAAATGAAACCCCAACCCCCTATCTGTTCAGCCAGGTGCTCTAGATAGCTTTTGTGAATTTTCTTACAACCCTTTTGTTAGCACCTGATGTCTGCAGACAACAGTCTGTGAAGCTAATTGCTTTTCAAAAACGTAACGCAGACAGCTAGAGTTAATTAAAAAAAAAATCTTTAAAAACCAAAGCAAAACTACCTGCAGATTTCATCCTTCAAATTCTGTGAAGCAGAGTAAGAGAACAGGACCCTGGATGCATACTATAGGGTCTCTAGCATGTTATACTGACATAGGACACTTAACTGATCACACAGGATTGGCATTCCAAAGCTACTTGCCTTTGGAAAAAAAGAAAAAAATCACTAAATTATCATTCTGAAGCTATGAATCTTAAGAGCTGAGTGAAAATTTTTTCTAGCACAAATGCTTCAGGGACTCTGTGAAGACAAAAAGTGACAATTTGGGGCAGGGACCAAAGAACAAGAAAGGTTCCTTTTTCATACAAGCTGCTGGAGAAGAGTCAAGCCTGCAGCTTTGGCCCCAGTTCTTTACAGATCCTATCGTCATCTAATTGAATTTTCTCTTCAGAGTACTTTGCCCAGATTAATAGCTTGGACACCAAAGGAGCACAGGTGAACTAAGGAGTGTGGTTATATGTGGACATTCCACATCAATCTATAGGAGTTTTCACTTAGCCCTGGGACTAAGAAAACACTCATGAGGTATCATGCTTAGTGTATGTTCTCAATTCTGACTCTATGTTGAATGCAATTCAGTAAATAATGGGGCAAAGGCATGCAGAGTCTTCTTGGCATGGCACGGATTGTTGTGGTTTAGCAAGGTTAGGGCCAGAAATCCTGGTGAAAGCAAATATGAAATGCTTTATGACAGGTTTTTTCCACAACCTGAAGAAACTATGCTTTTGAGATATCTTTATCATCTAGAAACTCTGTAATGTGAACAGCACTTTAATTTAGATACCTCATAACCTAGGAAGCAAGGGTAAATAGACTGTGCTCTATAAGGTCTGGGCACTCTCATTCTGCCCAAGCATCTATTTTACTCTTCCAAGTCAATGCAATATTGCCACCTGTATTTTGAATTTCAACGTACATGAACAGATAAATGACATGGTGTTATTTAGTTATGATAGCAGGAGGTAGTTAGATGTAGTAGAACAATGTATATACTCCAGTTTGTAATCTGTGTACATGACATGGATGTGTCTTCAGAAGTGGTTCTTAAAAAATATTACTTCTTTGATATTGTCCGAGGCGCAGAAAGGTACCAGACAGAAGGGTGGAGAAGAATGTTTTCGTAACAGTTATCATGACCTAACTGCACTCTTGCGTTAAAATACTGCTGTTTGAAACTTTTGAAAGTTAATTTTTATCTGCAAGCACAGGCACTTCTTTCTGTCTAATCTCACTTGCCTAGAAATTGCTTCCCTTTGTGATGATCTAATTCATTCCCCCTTTTTCACAGTATCAGATTGAGCACGCTGACCAGCAATAAACCAAACACATGTCCAATGTAAACACTTCTGTGGTCCATCTGAAGTGAACCGAACTTTTCAAACTCATCATGTTTTTATACTTTACTGGTCCAGAAACATGAA
The DNA here is from genome assembly GCF_019238085.1 of Lagopus leucura. NCBI lineage: Eukaryota > Metazoa > Chordata > Aves > Galliformes > Phasianidae > Lagopus > Lagopus leucura. The sequence goes on along the minus strand of NW_024962265.1, from coordinate 4,512,195 downwards.
AGAATTAGAACTACTTAGACAGTATTCGCAGGATGTTTCTCTTAGCCCATGTCTTCCTAGCCCTAATTTTCTTACAAAAAGGAACGTACTGGCTGTGCTATTTTCCTACTGCTGCACTATGCTGAAGCCTCAGGGAAATTATGCTCCAAACTCCTTTGTTGCTTACAGTGACCATGTAAGCCCTGCTTCCTATTCATAGTGAGGAGCTAAAATGGTAAACATTCTGCTTCAAAGAAATTAAGATATGTAAACACATTCATTTCCCATCGCCAGGCTTAGCCTGTGAACCCAAGGAATATTTCTATATCAATAGAATTGCACAAATGTATGCTATTTTCAGCAGTACGAACTTGTGTTCTATCACTTTCATGATTCTCAAATACACACATATTCTGTACAATGCATTTGACACACTGCACTGCTCAAAGCTCCATTGTTAGTTTCCAATCTGAGTAACTGTGGCATTTTAGAAAAATGGAAGGACACTATAGAAAATGGAAAATGTTTAAAAACAATGAATATGGTCAAAAGACTTTGACAAAATAAAACATAAAACCTTATGTTTAGCAAATGTTTCACTTGCTCATACAAAAGTCTCTCCCAGAGCAACAAGAAAGCAAGAACCTTGCTCTCTTTCTGACTTTAATGGAAAAAAAAAGAGAAGGAAAGCTTCCTTCAGGATTTTAAGATTTCTAATAAGAATTGTTAGATTGTCTATTGTAATTTGAACAAATGTCTTATTGTCTAAATAAAATAGACTCCACAAGAAACTCTTCATCTACTACAGATTTTTCAGGCACTAAAGTTCTTTTTTGAATCCCCTGCTGGCTGAATCTGTTGTCCTTTCTTTAATATTAATACTGACATTTCTCTATTAACTCATTAAGGGCTTGTGACACAGGAAACAAAGACTCCATAATTACTATTCTTGCAATTCCACTTGTTTCTACTAACACTGAAACTTCTTGTACTACAGACTGTACAGACAAGGAAAAAAAAAAAAAAAAAAAAAAGTCTTTGTTCTAGAGCATTACATTTGAAAGGACAAAGCCAAAAAAGAACAGAGATCATAAAACATGCCTTGTTTCTTTTTCTTCCTTTCTTTCTTTCTTCCTTTCTTTCTTTCTTTTCTTCCCTTTCTTCCTTTCTCTTTCTTCTTTTCTTTCTTTCTTTCTTTCTTTCTTTCTTTCTTTCTTTCTTTCTTTCTTTCTTTCTTTCTTTCTTTCTTTCTTTCTTTCTTTCTTTCTTTCTTTCT
>NW_024962265.1:4456552-4510840 GCF_019238085.1 Lagopus leucura | reverse complement strand
TTCCTTCCTTCCTTCCTTTGATAGAATGAGGGTCAAATCCATCTCTGTTGACTTTCAATTAATTTCTCATCTACTTCTTTATAATCCCATGTAATTAAGCTCCATCAGTTTCCAAGTGTTTGCGCTCTCAGGTCACATTCATTTTACTGGCCTTAAATAGTCAGGTTGCATCTTATAGAATTATAGTCTGTGAGGAGTAGAAATACGGAGGAAGGAAAATCAAGGAAAATCAAGTCAAAGCATTGAGCTATGGCAAAATCAGCGGTATCATTATCCTATGGAAAATAAAGTTTCACAGGAGAAATTTACCTCAGTAATAGGTAAACTGAAATAGAATTTTAGAATCATTTGAGTTGGAAGGGATTCTTAAAGATCATCTAGTCCAACTCCCCTGCAATGAACAGGGACAAACATAGCTAGATCAGGTGCTCAGAGTCCTGTTCAGTCTGACCTTGAATTTCTCAACTACTGGGATATCCACCACCTCCCTGGGCATCTTGTTCAAAAGCTTCACTATATTTATTGTAAAAAAATGCTTCCTTATATTGACTCTCAAACTTTTCTCTTTTAGTTTGAAACCATTTCTCCTTGCCCTATCACAACATCCCCCGCTAAAGAGTCTACCCCTTCTTTCTCATTAACCTGACTTTAGATAAGGAAAGGTCACTCTGTTGTTTCCAGAGCCTTCTCTTCTCCAGGACAGACAGCTCCAGCACTCAGCCTGTCTTTTCAGGGTAGGTGTTGCATTCCTTGGAGGTGACACAGGAGAACCAGCATGGCTGCACCAAGGGCAAATCCTGCTGGACCAACCTCATGGCCTTCTATAATACTGACGCTGCAACAATGGATAAAGGAAGAGCCACTGATGTAATCTATCTCAACTTTGGTAAGGTCTTTGACAATGTACCCCACAGCATCCATCTCTCCAAATTGGAAAGATATGGATTTGACGGGTGGACTGTTCAATGGATGAATAACTGGTTGCAGGATTGAGTCCAGAGAGTAGTGGTCAATGGCTCAATGTCTGGATGGATACCAGTGATGAGTGGCATCTTATGGGGGTCAGTGCTGAGGCTGATACTCTTTAATATTTTCATCAGTGACACTGACAGTGGGCTCGAGTAGGCTTAACAAGTTTGCTGATGACACAAAGTTGTGAGGAGCAGTGAACACACCAGAGGGAAAGGATGCCATTCACAGGGACCTAAACAGCCTGAGCTAGGGGCCCAGGTGAACCTCATGAGGTTCAACAAATCCAAACGTGAGATCTTGCACCTGGGTTGATGGAACCCTCACTAACAATACAAACTGGTTAATGAAAGGATTAAGTGCAGCCCTTCTGAGAAGGACTTGGGGATACTGGTGGATGGGAAGCTGGACATGAGCCAGCAATGTGCCTTCACAGCCCAGAAAACCAATTATAACCTGACCTGCATTAAAAGAGGTGTGGCAAGCAGGTTGAGGGAGGTGATTCTGCCCCTCTACTCTGCACTGGTGAGGTCTCATTTGGAGTACTGTGACCAAGTGGGGAGTCCTCAGTACAGGAGAGACACAGATCTGTTGGAGTATGTCCAGGGAAGGGCCACAAAAATGATTCGCAGAACGGAGCACCTCTCCCACAAGGACAGGCTGAGAGAGCTGGGGCTGCTCAGCTTGGAGAAGTCTGTGAGGTGACCTGAGAGTGGCCTTTCCAGACCTAAAGGAAATCTGTAAGAATGAGGGGGACAGACTCTTTAGCAGAGTCTGTGGTGATAGAACAAGGGGTAGTGGCTTCAAGCTCAAAGAAGGTAGATTTGGGTCAGATCCAAGGAAAAGGTCTTTTACAGTGAGTTTGGTGAGGCACTGAAACAGACTGCATGAAGGTACAGTGGAGGCTCTGCAGACTTTCAAGGAGAGGCTAGATCAAGCCCTGGGCAACCTGATTCAGCTATGTATGTCCCACTGTAGGGGAGTTGGACTAGATGATCTTAAAAGGTTCCTTCCATCTCTAAGGATTCTACAACAAAAGTGTATTCCTACACCTGTACATACTTCACAAAATACTCGAAGTTCTGGTGTTACATTACTAATCAGCATCACATTGCATGGTCATGAGCAAAATCATTTACAGATAAACCATTCTTCAAGATTATAAGATGAACCCTAAGTAAGCCCAAAGTTTTGGTAGTATGAGTTTAGGAGTTCACTTTTGTTCAAAAAGTGTTAAATGCATGTTAAAAACATGTTAAATACAACCTTAATCACTGAACTCAGTGCTCACTGTTGCTAGGCAGATGGGCTGCAGGTGGTAGTTGGGTTTTAGAGATCCCTGCATTTTGGAATCTTACTGTTTGAGAGAGAAACTCAGGTTAGAGCCTGTCAAGAGACATACCTCAAAAATTTGGCAATTAATATTATCTGCTTACAGACAGGATCTTGCAGCTTCAGAATCTTATGACCTCTGTTCTCTTTCAGTCTGTCAGGTGAAAGGCGTTTGGAAGTGCAATGTAGCCCTGAAGAAAGATTGTGAGGAAAGGAGCAGGGAGATAACCTTATGAAAGCTCATTCAGTGTTAGAGATTTTGCTGTGGTAGTTCCTCAGAGAACCTAATCTGGGATATGTGCTCCTTTTCTAATTTAAAGCAAAATGACTACCTCCTTCCTTTCTCTTGTTCCTTGTGATATGGGAATGAAGATCAAGTATGCAAGAACTTAATAATATTCATCTTTTTCTCTCTTGCTATATGCAGCTTTTGCAGTGATCTAGGCATTCTTTGTTCTGTTCTGGGATTTTATTTTTAGAGGTAGCACACCATAATCAGTTTGAATTTGGTAAGATATATGCACTTCACTGATCAGCTCCATGTTGGGATACGTTTTGCTGACAGGACAACTGAGTATTCAAGAACAAGAAGAATGGAAAAAGCTTTTAAAGAATACATAGAATCATAGAATCATAGAATCATAGAATCACCAAGGTTGGAAAAGACCTAAAAGATCATCCGGTCCAACCGTTCACCTATTCCCAATAGCTCCCACTAAACCATGTCCCTCAACACAACATCCAGCCTTTCCTTGAACACCCCCAGGCTCGGTGATTCCACCACCTCCCTGGGCAGTCCATTCCAGTGCCTGACCACCCTTTCTGAAAAGTAATACTTCCTCATGTCCAGCCTGAATCTCCCTTGCCGTAGCTTGAAACCATTCCCCCTGGTCCTATCACTAATGACACGAGAGAAGAGGCCAACCCCCAGCTCACTACAACCTCCCTTCAGGAAGTTATAGAGAGCAATAAGGTCTCCCCTGAGCCTCCTCTTCTCCAGGCTGAACATTCCCACCTCCTTCAGCCTCTCCTCATATGGCCTGTGTTCCAGACCCCTCACCAGCTTTGTTGCCATTCTTTGAACACGTTCCAGGGCCTCAATATCTTTCTTGCAGTGAGGGGCCCAAAACTGGACACAGTACTCGAGGTGCGGCCTCACTAGTGCTGAATATAGGGGAACAATCACTTCTCTGCTCCTGCTTGCAACACTGTTTCTGATGCAAGCCAGGATGCCATTGGCCTTCTTGGCCACCTGGGCACACTGTCGGCTCATGTTCAGCCGAGCATCAATCAATACCCCCAGGTCCATTTCCTCTACGCAGTCCTCCAGCCACACCGCCCCAAGCCTGTAGCGTCACCTGGGGTTGTTGTGACCAAAGTGCAGGACCCAGCATTTGGCCTTGTTGAAACTCATCCCATTGGCTCCAGCCCAGCTCTCCAGCCTGTCCAGATCCCTCTGTAGGGCCTCGCTACCCCCAGGCAGATCCACACTTCCAGCCAATTTGGTGTCATCTGCGAATTTACTGAGGGTGCACTCGATGCCCTCATCCAGGTCATCAATAAAGATATTGAAGAGGACATAAAGATATTGAAGAGGACATAAAGATATTGAAGAGGACATGTTAACATAATGTTAACAGCACAAAACCACTCACCTCAGTGCTGAGATATGTGTCAAGAAATCATAAGTTTTAAAGTTCCTATTATTTTTGCTTCTTTTTATGTAGGGTTTGGTCTGAGATCCTTGTTCAGCTGTTAATTTTGACTTGGCAATATGAGACATGGGAGAGGATGGTCCAGTCTTCCACGTCCATGAGAACTGGCAGGGTTGTCTTTCTTTCTCTGCCACTGTCCATCAGCAACCTAGATGAGAGCATATAGACAACAAACACAATGCTGAGATGAAAGAAGATTAAAAAAAAAAAAAGGAAAATGGTATCAGAAAAGAAAGAGCTTCACATGAAAGTGTTATACTAGTTTGTGCATGGTAAAAATGTGCAAATAAGAACTATAATGAAAGATAGAAAATGGGGTAGCTCTGAAGTTTCATCTTAACCTCAGGAACATTGCAAGCATAGTTGCTACTATAACAAATTGATTCTGTTCAAGTCAGTGAAGCATCACAATCATGGAAGAAATACAAAATAATTTTCAGGAAAAAAAAAGGGTAAGAAATTGCTAGTATGAGACACAAATACACATCCAGAAAGAGGTATTTTAAATAACTGATAGCATCTACAACTCTAAAGAGAATCAGAAGTAACAATTACTTTGTCTGGTGCTGATTCTTCCACACCCTGAAAAGGAAGGAAGAGGGGCATGAATTTCACATTGGGAAAAGAGAAAAATAAAAATAGAGAAAAGTGTCAAATGGTGGGTGTTCTGCTCACAAATAAACAAAATTGCTTCTTACAGGTTCTTGGCAATACCAGGCAAAGTATTCACAATAATCATATACTGGTTAATCATCACATGCAGATAAAAGAGTTGACCTCACCCAACTGGTGAGGGGAATCTCTAGCTATGCGGCATTCCATCACCGAAAGCAGCCTAGACTCAAGAGTTGTTTTCCCTTTGGCCCTTACACAAGTCCAGGGTGGCTCTACCTTGTGTACACTCTTAGTGATTTAGAGAGCATAAGTGCAAATATTTTGCCTGTGCTCCCCAGGCCAAACACACTACTTCACCAGGTGCCCAATCACCAGTTCAAGCTGTGACCTAACTGTTCCCCTACAATTAGAGGTGAGAATCTTTCTAAGAGGATAGAGAAAAGAGATACAGGGAATTTGCAAAGAGGGCAAAGAAGAAAGGAACTGTGAGGCCAAAGTAATTTAACATGTTTAATGTCAAAACTGATCTGGCTTAGTAACCATATTTCCTTGTAAAATCAAAGAAATTAAGAACATAACAATTATTTTCAAGATCAAGATCTCAAGTTGTTTTCCTCAAATGCTTTCCTCCCTCCAGTGATTTTCCAGTGAATTCAGACCCCACTCCATTGTCAGCTCAATGGCTCATGTGCAGAGTATTTTAACTGTAGATGGAAAGCGACCATTACCATGTGACAGAACATTGTTACACTGGTGAAGAGAACTCAGGAGGTATGGAATAGGTCTATGGAATGAGCTCTCCCTGAGTTATTGTGCACCATATTACTCTCTGATTGAAATGTAGAGTACCTGACTTTGTTTTGTTTTCTCTATATGAAGGATGAAGCCAACTTTCTAAAATACCAGTATCACTAAGTAGCACTTATGGCACATCCACTAGCAGAAAGACTGGTGAACAAATAGTACCAAGAGGTGAATTTCTTAATTAAATGCTCACAGATATCACTTCAGTAATTTTGAAAGGACACAGAACCTCCACCATCAAATAATCTCCAAAATTCAAAGCGCTATTCCCTGTTTTTAATATTCTCTGCAGCAGTAGCTCTTCCTGTTTTATTCCATGATGTCTCAGCATTTGAAAGATCTGAGGCCTGTGGTCTCAGTCCAGCAACATGTTTGAGCACATATTCTTCACTAGTATTGCAGAAATTCTTGAGCTGATGTGATTTGTTGAAACGCAGTGCTCCACATCTGGAAGTACTGAGGTCACTGTCTTCTCCCTATCTCTGTTTGAACTAGTTCCACTGCTTGGACTACTTCTATTAGTAAACACACAGGTACTTCCAAAGCATCACAGGGATAAAATAACAAAAAACAAACAAACAAACAAACAAACAAAAAACACAACCCAAATCAACTGGATTAACAAGTTTCCATTGGTTTCAAATAGAAGGAAAATATGTATAATTTCTGCGTGGCATCTTTTTCTCTACCCATTCCACATACCAATTTATTCAGCCTTTCACAACATAACATTGTTGCATAGAGTACCATTTGTGGAATAATAAATCATTTGTTTTTCAGCTCCAAATGCAATATTATTTAACTTTAGAAAATAAAATAAATGAATGAATAAATAAATTAAATAATAAAAATCCCTCCCAAGAGAAGGGGGTCTGGAATCAGTATAAGTAATACAAGAGTACATTTTGATACACAAGGAAATGATATTCATAGCAGCCTAGGCAGATTGCAAACAGATGTTGCTAGAAAGTGAATCTATTATTAAATTAATTTGCCTTTTCACCCCCAAGAGTCTGTAAGACATAAATCAGATATGTTTAATAAAAATCGAGTTTGCCAAAAATATTCAGCACTCAGGCACATGCAATGTGACACTGACAGAACTGTCTTTTCTGTCACAGCTCTGAACATAATTAATTAAAGATCCCATTCTTAAGAGATGTTAGCCAGAACTGATTTTAGGGGCAAAATCACTCAGAGTGGGGCATGCAAACTTTGTAAGGAGAAAGCAGGTGAGCCTGACAAACTGATATTGGCCAGAAAAAGATAGTGTTTTTCCAGTAGATGGACAGTACCAGTAGCTGGTCAGTGTGGTTTGTAATGTCCGGCAACAGGAAAAGTTTTGAAGCAAAATAGGTCAGGAAAACATTTGTCTTCAATCGTGGATTAGGAATGGCATGATAATTTGTTAGGGAAACATTCCCTTCTGGTGACAGCTAAGTTACAGTTCATCACTTTTATCATACTTTAAGAGAAAGTGGAAGAAACCAGATAAATTTTGCAGGTGCTTAAGAAGCAATTCTATGTCTCCATCCAAGCATCTGATTATTAGGTTATCACAGCATCCTTATTGCAGACATTCAAGGTCTGTTAAAATAAAATGTTAATAGCATGCCCAGTGAACAGCTAATTCAGAAATATAGATGGGTGGTGGCTGGCAAGTCATGGAGCATAAATCTATACCCTTGCTAGCACAAATGGTGCAACTCATGTAGATCAAAGCCAAGACCTGTAACTCATCAATGGATACACACAGTATCTATTAATGTTATCACTGCTCTGCCTGGGTCAGTTAGCATCTCACTGAAAAAGCAGTAAAATTGAGGATTCCCAGAAAACTGTTTATTGCCTGACATTCTACAGTAGCGAGTAAAGAGCAGGGTTCAAACATTGGCCTCTGCTTGAGATTCACAAAAATTTGGTTCTAACAAGAAAAAATCAGGCTGATGATGTTTGGGTTATGAAATGTTATTTCAGATAAAAACTTAAGTAGGTGTCTAATGGCTGTGCAAACTTAAAGCCTAAAATATCAAGCACGTATTTTAGGATGACAACTCGTTCACATTTTCACTTGTTTAGTCTGTTCAAAACCATCTATTGGACCGTGCTAGTTTACAAAGAATCAAGTATATAGCTACGATAACCAGGGGTAACTATACTACCTTCTTTACCTTTTTTACTTGTAAGCTGTTTTTTCTGGACACCCTTTAAGATCTGGAAATTCAATTTGAACTGAATTCTTGGAAACTGATTTACAATGATTTTGAAGGACTGTATATAGCAATGCTGTGGGGATGAAAAAAATAATGAAAGGAAATCATTTAAAATGTTCCTGGCTAGAAATAGGACAAAAGTGTATTCTGACAAGTAATAAGATTCTAAAGATCACGTTTGGGCTGTCAGGAAGGATTTTTATTTTAATGAAGTGATGACTGGGGGCCAAACTCATTATTTCTATCTTTCATACAAGTTTGAGCAACAGCAGTGAGGAAGATAGGAGTGGGAAATTCTTTCCCCTCCCATTACTTCCTGCCAAATAGGGAAGGATAAGCACTGAGGCCCTACACTGGCTCTCTCCAACCTTTCCAAGAGCTCAGGCTGTCAGCAACACTGTGATATATCTGTGAGCTGGAAGAAAGCTCTGCCACTGACATCTTTCTGATGCTCCCCTATCCTTCTTGCCTAGCCAGGCCATTGGAGCACTTCTGGAGCAGGCTTTTCCCAGCCAGTCATGAGCAAGCTCAGTCCCATTAAAGCTAAATTAACATGGCACCAGCTCACTGGTCTGGCTTACACCTCTCTCCTTTCCATCCAAATTCCCAGAATGCCTTTCCAGTTGTTTTTATTTTTAGTTTTTTTTAAATATAGATATACATTTTATTAATTAATGAGTGCTTTTAACTCTGGGAACAAAGAAAAATTTTTAAATACACTGACTGTATTTATCTGTTTTTAATTGCAGCCTCCTGCTCCCAGGAGCAGTAAGTACAGCCTATAGGATGTTGCAGTTTGACTTGCACTTAGCTGAAGCGTGTCAGTACTGCTGGATGTGCTTCTTGCACAGATGCCATCCTGGCAGACTAGAAATATTTTGGGCAGTGCTGATTATGATAATAATGAGCAACAATGGGCAGTTCACAAGTCTGGGAGATTTCATTATGTTTTGAACACACAAGCTCTTCTCACTGCCATTGATTACTGTTGTTTATCAACTAAATGTCTCCAACCTAAAATCTGAATAATCCTTGCAATGTTTTAGTAGAAGAAACAATAATAAAAACTTCCTATTCTCTTCAGAAACATAGGTTTTTATTTTAATAATGTAATGAACCCAGAAAGACTTATGTTACTGTTAGAATATAAAATAAACCAAATGGAACCATTTGTAATCAGGATTTTATCTGAGCAGTGTGCTCTATGTATCAGCCACTGCCTATAAGATTGTGTTCCATTATACGGCAGCAGTAATAGGAAAGAAACTAAACTATTTGCATCAACAATAATGCAACCAATTTTCAAGACTTGCATGTCAAAAATCCATTATTCCAGACATGATTACCTGGAACTGCCAATAACAATTGTCACCAATTACATTTTTTTTTTCAACACAGCAATTTCATTTCCCTTTCCCCACCCCATCTTTTCTTCCTTTTCCTTTTTGTCTTATTTTTAATCTTTTTTTTTTTTTTCTTTCTTTTTTTCATGAAGGTAGGGTAATGTCTCCATCACTTAGATTAGAACACCACATCTAGTATAAGCAGCAGATGTTAATACAGAGAGGCAGAACGTCTCCATTTTTGCACTGTTAATTCAGCTTACTGAGCCAATTTCACAATTCTCACATTCCTTGGTCCTAAGAGAAAACACTAATTTAGATTGTTAGAATTGACACAGGTTAGGGTGTAAAGGGTAATTAGCATGAGATCCTACACAAAGTGTTTTTAGCACCATTAATCAACACCCACCTATGAATATACATTTTCGGTCAGAAGTGGTTTTGAATAGTTCTGAAAAAATCTCTAAAATACTTTGTATTAGTTAAAAACAAAAACAAACCAAAAAAGCCTGTAGAATTTGGTTGGAAGCATTTTCCAGTGAAAGTATCTAATGTGCAATTAAAACAGAGCTTTTATTTTACACATGGGAATTATTAAAAACCCGTAAAAGCATTCCAGATAAACATATGTATATGATCCTTAAGATTTTAGGGGGATTTGTTAAAAAGCAAAAACAAATCAAAATGAATTAGATGATTTGGGGTTATTCCACTTTCTCATCCTCGACATCAGAAAAATTACTTAGAGTTATGTAAAAAAAAATAAAAATCTGCTTTGCACTCCATTTCATTAACACATACATAGTTCTAGTAAATTAGGTTTTCATTAGTGCAGACTGATTTAATTTTCCTTGAAAATGCTACTTGGGATGGGAAAATTCAATATAATTTTAGAATATTTAATCTAGGAGTACATCCTTCATAAAATCTACATTACTGTTACAGTTAATATGAATTATTTAAATGATACAAAATGATCAGACAAACTACTCTGAAAAGGAATCCCTAAAACAAATAAACAAAATAAACAGATTAGAAATATTTGTGTAATAAAGAATGGAATTCTGTAACTTGGGCAATCTTCTTGCTGATAATTTACAGAAGGTAAAGTTAATTTACAGAGGTTGAAGGGATCTCTGGGTCCATCTGATCCAACTCCTGCTCAAGTAGGGACACCCAGACTTATGCCCAGCATCATGTCCAGCTCAGTTTTGAAGATCTCCAAAGAGGAGACTCCACAGCTCCTCTGGCCAGCTTGTACTAGCACTCCATCACTCACACAGTAAAGAAACACATGTTCAGAGGGAACATCATGTGTTCCAGTTTGTCCCCATTGTCTTTAGTTCTGGACCTGTGCACCACTGAAGAGTGTGCCTCTATCCTCTCTGCATCCTCCCTTCAGGTATTTGCAGGCAGTGATGAGACATCCCTGTGCCTCTTCTTTTCCAGGCTGAGCAGTCCCAGGTCTCTCAAACTTTATTCACAGCAAAGATGCTCCAGTACCTTGATCAACTCTGTGGCCCTTTGCTGCATTCTTTCCAATACCTTCCCTTGTACTAGGGGCCCAAAACTGGACACTATATTTCGTGTGTGGCCTCACCTATGATGCATAGAGAGGAAGCATTAATTCAGGTTCAATAAAAATTGTATTTCCTAAATTGGATGAGTATAGACATAAAAATTCTAACTGCCAAGGACAAAATGTTCTAGGCATTTTCATGCTAAAACAGAGAAGTCAAGTAATTATTGTCTCTAATTGGCACTTCCACAAGATGTAATAATCTTTACAATGCCCACAGTCAAGTGGCACTTAAAAAGGTGAAAAATTATTTCTTGCCTAGGGCAAAAAAAATAACAAGAAGAAGAAAGAAAGAAAAGAAAAGTTTTGCAAAGGGAAAGGGCTATGAATATGATCAATGTACAGCTTATGCTTAAGCTTGTGCATTTTAACACGTGCCTATAAGGCTATTTTGATAATATCTGGCATACTTGAACATTCTATTGTTTCAGTGTTTGTTCAGTGCAGGTGGGATTCAATTTCAGGATTTGACAATTAATTTGGGTGCTGTAGGAGCCTCTGTGGGAGCTAAAGACATAGCTACTCCTTTTCTGCACAGGGTAGATGTAGGACTTTATTCAGCTGTATATATACCTGTTCTATATGCCTAATTATATATATATATATGTATGAAGTATATGTATGTAACTCAAGTTGTCTCAACCTCCACTCATGACCATGAGAGGCCTGAGTCTTCTTGAGATCTATGCCACATTAGCCAACTCTGTGGAAATCAAGGCATTTTAGGAGGCAGCAGATGTCTACTTTAGCAACTAAATCAAGCCCTTTATGTTATGGTCAGAAGTGTTTGAACCAGTTGTCCCTATTTATGTATGTACTGCCAATGAAGGTATTGTAGAGCATCTCACCTGGGTACCATATACTACTCCAGAAAACATGTATGTCATGTGTCCATGCAAGCACCATATAAATGTACTAAATACACTCAAGCTTCTAAGGTTACTCTAGATGTCTGCATAGAGAACTAAACTTGGCTAAAAAGAGACTGAGATATTAAGGTGGTCCCTGTACTACAGTCCTACTCTTGCAGACTGAAAAACTCTATGGACGATAATGGAAAGCTAGAAAAAAAAAATTCTCGTAAACACTTGCATGCTACATATCTTATCTGAATATGGAACTGCATCCCATCCTTAGAAATAAGTTCATTTACCTATGCATAGACATCTGGTGCCATTTGAGATGCCTGAGGGTATCCAAGACATCTGTATAGACCTGACAAATATGATGCAGGACCTAAGGGAAACCTGTGACCTTTGGAGCTGGAGCTGGAGATAGGCAGATGCTTATGTCCAGGTAACTGAATTTTGTTTAATACTATATTAACAGGCCTACAAACAAGTAACCACTAATGCTTTTTTTTGTTGTTTGTTTGTTTTTTTACTAAGATCTGAGAAATCAATAGAGTTACTTGTATTAACAGTATGAGATAATAGAAGGATTCAAAATGGAGAAAATATACAAATCAGCTGTAGAAAAGAAGAACATAATTACTGATGTGAAGTCATAATTACTAATGTAAAGTAACAACTAAAGTAGCTCTCTCTTGAAACAAAATTCTATTGCACAGCTAATCAAATGGATGGATAAATTCATCAATCCAATAAAGTGAAATATTCATTTTTTGACTGTACCTAGTAAAAAAAAAAAAAAATTATATATACATATATATATATATAAAACTCTTGTTGACTTTTACAGAGTTTTACTGCACAACATCCCCACCTGGAGCTGTAAAATTTTCATTCATAATTATCACAGCTCAACTCACTGCTTAAAGAATTATCTAATGATTACAAATGGAGATGCCCTGATGGAAAGGAAGTTACTTACCCAAGATCAGAGAACCACACACTGTGGCCAGACAAAACCACAATGTCTTCTTTCATAATAAAGCCAACCTTCTTTGCACCAGATGTTCTCATCCTTGAAACTCTGACTTCATATCTACAATGATACAGATAAACTGAACTGTTAAATTTAATAGTGTAAGGTCCAAAAGATTTCTTGTTTCCTGGTTCTGTACTTCTATCACTCTGAGAAGTCTGTATGAGCAGGCTATTGACCAGAAATTTTCTTGCGATAAAATGTTCAAGTCTCTGCACTTAAATAAATCATCTATGCTGAAAGAAGAAAAGATCAAATAATAGCATCAACTAACCTTGGAAAGAAAATAAATTTATGTACAGATTTTTATTTTTATTTTTAATAAAGCATAGATAATTTTTTATGGTTTTTTTTTTTTCTGAAATAATTTTCATGTCTTAAATTTTCTCACTTTTATTTGGTATGATTTGGCTACAAAACAATAACAATAAGAAGAACTGAATTCGCCCAGCTCTAGTGCAAACAAGTATGTCAATTAGTGTTAAGTATTGTAGGTTTTTTATTCAACCATATGTCCATTTTGGCTAGGATTGAGGCCAGTTGCTAATTTTATACAAGACAAACAGCTGCTGAGTAGAAAATCTTGGTATTTGCTTGCCTAAGATTAATGCAAAACAGTAAAAGACAGAATTCTTTCTTTAAAGGTCATTGCAGGTCAATAGGTATTGACCACTTAAGGAAAAGAATAGCTTTGTAGGACTACTTTAGTAAATGTTTTTCTAACTGCTTTCTTCAGCACAGCTCACAAAGGAGGCAAATGTCCACAAGCAACTGAAAAATAGATATATTTCTAATAATCTTTATAAGGAACTCACTGAATCCTCCTGTTTTTATAAGAATAAGAATGTAGGCAGTCATTTCTTGAGGTATTCAGGAAATATGTAGATGTTGTGGTTAGGAGCATGATTTAGTGATGCAATATTAATCATAGGTGGATGGCTCGCTTAGGTGATCCTAGAGGTCTTTTCCAACCTTAATGATTCTATGATTCTATGTGCCTTGAATAGATCTTGTCCTTTTCTTGGAGAAAGAGTGGGCAGCAGAGCTGAAGTGTTGCTAAATGGATGCAGCACCCAGATTATTAAGCCATCAGATGGACAAATTTGCTTCTAAACCACCTGCTTAGTCATCCATGTACAACTACATTTGGCATAAATACCATTTATTGCCTTGCAAAGCTCATAATAAACCCACTTATGCTTGTTTGTGTAGATTATCAAACTTTATAAGTTTACCTGTAGTGAAGGACCATCCTGGGGCAAATTTCTCACCCTTTGCACTTAAAAACATCTGTAAAAACATCCAATTTCTGCAGAAAGTTCAATGTTCAAGCTTCCAGAAATAACTTGTTTTATGATGTGTTTGCCTTGTATGTCTCATAACTAATTTAAATGAGTAAAAATATCCATGCATTTTTTTTTTTAATTATTACTTCTTTTCATGAGCAAGAAGTACCCTGCTCCAAAGCTGTCACTTTCAGAACTGCACTGATGTGCTAATTTTGCAGAAATAAGGAGTCAGTGCTTGTCTGTGAGGAATATAAAGAATGATAACCCGGTTGTACTTCACCATATGTTCAGCCTCATGCAAAAGTCAAATCAACTGCCTTTTTCTAAATTACTTCCTCTCCTGATACATGGACCTTATTTATAGCCTCCCTTTGTGCAACCATAACGCCATCACATAGGGCTTAGGTTCTGAAAACCGTAGCAATTGCCTGAAAATTGATTTGATGTCTTTTGCCCATCCCTCCCTAAGGTCCCTCAAGACATTTTAATATGAGCCATGACATTATGATGGATGAAATCTGGCATTTTACTGTAGCAATGCTACTCCCATGTGGAAAATAACAGCTTGTTCAAAGCCCATCTTCCAGCCAGATTTAGGATATACAGTAAGCCACATCTTCAATCTCCCCCTTCTCTCCACTCTTTCACAGCATCCTTTGCAAACAGTTTTGTTTTGTATATCAGGCAGCTTCAGTACCAGATTCTTGCTAATCCTTACCCTCTGTGAAGCTAGTTTGAAGCTTTAAACTGCTGTCACACACACACACACCTTCCCCAAATTCTCTTCCACAAAAAAATACATGCAACTAATTTACAGGTAATTATCTGAACAGAAAAAACAACAACAACAACAACAACAACAAAAAAAAAAAAAAAACGCTACATAAAGATGTAAATCATCTTTGATAATATAAAATTCCTAGTGAACTGTCAATCTAGTAACACAGTGTTACATACAGACAGTCTAGCTCAAAAATATTCTGTCTTCCCTGTTGGACCTTAACTACATAAATGGAGGAAACCTGGAAATTAACCAAATGACATTTAAAATTTTTATTTAAATATTTAAGGAAATCTAACCAAGATGGCTTGCAAAGCACTCACTGTTGAATGACTACCAAATATGTTCCTTTACAGGCATCTGATAACCTTTTTCTAACCCCAGGTATTTGGGATAAAAGAAAGCTCACCCAAATGTTATCATGCCAATTAACTACAGACTGAAGTATTGAGACAGTTTTCATAGATGTTTGTGTGTGTAATTTACACAGATGAAATTCAGGAAAAGCAGAAAGGATTTTGGCTTCTTGCACTTTGAAAGGTGAACTCATTTTAGATGTTTAGAACAGCTAATTATATTTTTCTTTCTCTTCACCTGAGAAACCCTCTTCCGTCATCAGCTGCTGCAGTTGCTTATTTTGTTCGTAAATAAAAATGTGATCATACTGAGGAGTGTTTATCCTCTTATTCTACTTTAAACATTTAGAAATCTAAAGTAGTAGTTTTTTAATTAATTAATTAATTAATTTTGTTGATCAGAGAGGACGTATCAGATGTATCAGTGCTGAACCTTAAAGGTTCTTTACTGGCAATACCAGGAACAAAGGGATGATCATACCCCTGACTAAAACTAAATGGGAGGAAAGACCTCTCCCAACCAATGATGACTTCAAACATCAGATCTAGAATTCCTTTCACCATGAAACAACAGTAGGTGCTACAACACCAGAAGCATTACTTGGCCATCATAATTTACATAGCTTTTGATGATTTGAACTATTCACAGTCATTGATGTTTATTAGAGAGTGCTGTTATCCTTTTTTTTTTGCAGTTGGGAGAGGGAGCTCACTTCAATTCCATTAATAGTATTTTTTTAAACTTTTGATAAACAAATGATACAGCTAAATATCAAAGAAGTTTTATATACATTGTTATGTACATTTGGTGCTTAGCTGTTCATGGGACTTTGGTACCTAAAATACTAGGACCCTGGGGTCTCATCTCTCCTCACTCATTGCCTGGGACTGCAGGCCATCAGTTCCTTCCATAGAGATGGCATAAGATGCCAGCATCATTTCTACCACCAACACTGTCCTACCCCGCAGACAAGATTTGTGGTTGCACTTCACCACCTACAAAGACCCATATACCTTCCCTGTGTGCATGACAAGAATCTCAATCTGCAGAAAATTTGAGAAAAAATGTCCCTGGCCCTGAATTACCCCTTGTGAAGTAGATAAAAATTGCCCTCTCTTTTCTATTTGTGCTGCACACTGTACTTTTAGTTGTAGATTTCCAAAAAACTAAATTTCTGAATTCTAAACACTATGCCTGAACTAACCTGAATGTGTATGCAAAGCAGTTATGATTTTAGCACTGAAAAATTAAGCTTTTCTAGATTCTTCTCTGTTGCAGTGCATACACATTACAGAGCCAAAGAGCTCATAAGTTACCTTAACAGACACCGTGAAAGTGGATGCATGGTCTATGCAACAGATTAAAGCATCTATTGATGATTGATTTTACAATAAATGAATACCTGAGAGAATTCTGTCAGTTCTTTCAGTCAACTTTACAGTATTTTTTTCTGCTGTCCTTCATCTCATCTTTAGATTTGACTTAGCTACTACTTCATCCTGCTGCTTTTTTTTTTTTTCTTTTTCTTTTTTTTTCTTTTATTTTTTAACTACCTTCTTCAAATTCCTTTGACAACCTGAGAAAGTCTTGCAGCTGAATGCAGTATTAATTATATTTCAAAGCAAACCTTTTATTCATTTGGGGACAATCTGTGAAACAGAAATCTGTGACTGAAGCTGCTGCCAAGCCAATTACAGCAAAATAACTCAAATATGTCTCAACAGATTGCAATTTATCCTATTGTTAGATTGTTTACTTTTTAGATCAAAAGGTTATGCTCACTTAAATTAGCTTTGCATTTAAATATTCCTTACCTTTCACAAATTATATATGTATAGATATAGATAGACAGTATAGTGAATAAGACAAATTCCATTCTCTAAACAATAGATATTATAAATATATTTCCAGTTGATTTATTTAGAAATAATTCACAAAAGCATTCTGAGTATTATAGATTTATAGATTATAGAACCAGAAAGAAAAATTACAATCTATCTTCTTTCATAAGTACAGGAAAATAAAAGGTTTTTTTACTCAGCCATTCTTCTATCAAACTACTCAGCCATTCTTCTATCAAACAACTCTTCTACAATATCAGAAAATGTGATTTAATATTTTTCAATAGTGTTGAATCCATTGTGTTTCTAGGTTGGTTTTTTTTTTTTTTTTTTTTTTTTTTTTGTAGTTTAATATCTATTATTGTCCAAAAGAAATTGCTGTTGTACTTATTTATGAAAGTGCCTGCTTTTAAAAACAAAAACAAAACAAAAAACCTCCGAGACCAGACTGTGCATCTTTGCTCAAATATGAGAATGGATGCCAATGGAACTAATGCTTCCTACAGAGTGGGTGTAAGCAAAACTGATATAACATGCTTTATGATTTTTTTGAGTTTCAAGTTATTGATGAATATTTTATACAAATATATGACAACCTATTGACTGCTTATGACATATTTGCTGCCACAGGCTGTCTATTCATAAACAGCCAAATGCATAACGAAGCAAGAGAGTTAAGTCACACCTATTTTACTTTCCAAAACAAAATAAATCTTCAGTAATGGGGACAGACTCACATTTTTTTTTTTTGTCTGTCTCCTATGCTAAATATGGTTTTTCATCATTTTATGTATGGTTATTTCTTCATACTTAAATTCATGCATAACTAAATCATTAATCAAATGAACACTTGTTGACTTTGCACAGTACTTTCTGAATTCTCTTCATTCTCCTTCCTTCTAGTTGGAGCTTTGTCTGTATTTTTGGACTTGCACTTTATTGCTGAACTAATTCAACCCTTAAGCTGAAGAACTTCTGGTCAGCAGTAGAAAACAGATTTCTTAATGCAGAGATTGCAATATAACTCCAACTAAACATCCTCATTAAGCTTTTGAATATGCTCATGGATTATTGAACCTGAACTTGTGCTAGTTGCATATGGACCTTCAAAACTTGTAGAGCACTCTGCAATTTCTCTGATGAGTATTAATGGAATAATTTTGATATTCTTTTAAAGTAGCTTACAATGACCAAAAAAGGAATAGTTTGAATTCTGGCTTGTTTTGTGTTCTGGCAAATAATTGTGTCAAACATGGAAAAAGCTATTCCAGCTCCTGCATAAATTCATGTAGAGCCAAAGGCAAAAATTTTCCAATGCAATCTAGTTTTTGTAAATGGTGGACATCCTTAAATGCCTCTGACATCACTGAACCCAGAGCTGAAAATTGTATCCCAGTGTCTCTGTAAAGTCTAAATAGAAGGGATAATATGTTCTCCTAGTGATAAAGCAGCCCTCATGTCAAGAAACCTTTTTTTTTTAGAATTTTCTCTATTTAAGAATCTGATAGATCTACCTTTATTAAAAACAGGGGAAGAAGAATGAATCATAAAGAGGATTCCTCCTTCTCCAGCTATATTTTCTAATTTTTCTGTTTTGTGCAAACTTGGACAGGGCACAACGTAGATAGTTGACTAACTATTAATGCAGAACCATGTTGGCAGGTACCTTTTTCCATATTTTAATATCAAATTATAAGAATGCTAATTCACTACCTTGTAGTGTATACTTTTAAGCCTTAAAAAAGTATCTGGAAAGGATTTAAGATACAAATTCATACCTACAGCTATACCATCATGAACTTGCTAATACTTAAGATACAATTCCAAAAAGCTTTGTCAGTACAGTTTAAAAAGACAATTATTAAGAGATGTCTGATACAGTAAATGTCCCATTTAATTTGGGATATGAAGTTTATAGTCTAGAGTCTCAGCTTTTTCACCTGTATTCAGAAGGCTTCATTCAACTTCCTTGGATATTTTAGCAGCTGATGATACTTGTGTATTTTACTTTGAAATAATGTTTTTAGAATTTTGTCTCACTGAAACTGATATAGTACCATGCTCTCACAGTTTTCCTGGTGAGATCCCTTTAAGGACAAGTCTGTTGCCTGAAGAACTTTCTCCAGGGACCCACATCACATTTTCACATTGCACACAGGAACCATATATCACAGAAGCACAGAATCATAGAATGGTTTGAGTTGGAAGGGACATTGATGATCCTACAGTTCCAACCCTGTATGCACTCATGGGTATGTGTGTATGTATTGTGCTTTGGACAGAGTCTGAGTATACAACAGTGCCTATTGAGACATGAAGTAGTACCTCATCTGTACTCATCCTGAAAACTCAGAGTTACACAGACCTTGTGCAGTCATGGAGGAGATTATGGCTATATTTGTTTCCATTTTGTGGGCTGTGATTTCTGCTTTTGACTGAAGAATTGACAGAACCACATCATCCTGTTACCCCCACCTCCCACTTCAGCCACCTGGCATATCTTTTCTTTTACACTTTGGATTATTTGTTGTAGGGTGTAGAAATGGTAATGTCTCAATGACTGCACAGGAGACTAGGTGGGTGGTTTTCAAAGAACTATCATTTAAAGTTACATAAACTAATTCATCATCATCTCATTTTGGGCTAGAACATTTGGAAACATAGTTCTGAAGCTGAGAGGATTTATTTAAAAAAATAAAATCAAAATAACCTGATGGTCTACTACATGGAGTTAGCTCATAAACAAGTTAACCCTTAAGTAAGTTAACTCTCATTATATTTACAGTTAATTTTATTATTGCCACATGATCCAAGAGATTGAGCCACTCAGAGAACTTGATATAAAAACTCTTTCAAACCCTTGAATGCTGAAACTCAGCATCTGTGTCCTAAACCTGCCAAGTGTAACCTCTGAATGGTCACCAGGCTACTGGCTCCAACACTAAAACATATTGAGGAGGAGTAGAACAGGGGAAGGCAATCCAGAAATGGGAGAAACTTCTGCCAAGAAAGTGTCACACAGATATATAGGAGCCAATTACCTTTGTAATTGCATTTTACCAATAAAAGCCAACATTGTGTCCAGATTCCTGTAAGCTCTGCTTGCTTCAGTGACAGTTTACAAGTGCAGTTAATGAGTTAAGGTGAAGATACAAACTCTTATTGAAAGGGAATGACTATATTACATGAAGAAGAAAAAATAAGTCATGAAGGTAAGATGAAATCTTAGAACTTTTACCAAATATAAAAAATCCTGGAGATAACTGTAAATCTCCTCTAAGATAAATAGGTAGGGAGCATCTACCAAGATCAGTTCTTTATTAATGGCTATAGTATAGAGTCTATATTACATGGGAATGACACTCACCATAGAAATATGTCTTTATTTCAAACTGACTTTATTAATGATATCCTTTATATGTATAGCAGATTTAGTCTGTGCGAATATAAATCATATAAATCTGAACTAGTTCTGGTACCATTTTATTAAATATTGTTTTTCTGATAAGAATATTATAAAGTATTATTTTAAACAATCACTATCACATACGTAGCTTCACTCTAAAATATCGTGCTCATAGTTAAAATTTGCACACGCCAAACCAATGCTGGAACATAAGACATATATATAAAGTTATCAACAATAAGACCTACAGTATTAGGCAACTGACTAGCATTTCTAAAATCTGATTCTAACCCAGGGGCTACAATTTTCAGTGAACTATAGATGTGAGTACTTGATCTCCATTAACATACCACCTAAATATCTCAGTCTTGTAATATATGTCTCTTCAAAATAACGACAGATTTTGCTGTCACTATCACTGTTACTATTCCTTTTACAGACAGGGACTGGATGATAGAAGTGTTAGCTCTTTTGCTCAAGGTAGTAGGAGACAAAATTGAAACTGAATACTAACCCTGAATTTGCCCTTTGAAAAGTGAGCAGAACAACTTATTTTATTCTAATGCACCTCATGGTCGGACTTTAGGTGTTCCCAGTGTCTAAGCCTTTCTTATCGGTCCTGCATGTCCCCTCCTTAGTGTTTCAAATGGGCAGCCAGAAATGAAACACCTAAAATCATAAAGCATTTCTGAGATAATGCATCAAGATCATTTTCTTTGAGGTACATAAGTTGACTGATTGTAATTGGAAGGCAGGAAAGATTCTGGGGTGGAAAAAGGAAGAGGAATTCAAAAACTGAGGAACTTTGAATGTCTTTGTCCAAAGCTTTAAAAGCAGTCATGTAAAGTATTCCCACTATGCCTTGCTAAATGTAAACTTTAGTTATTTTACATGTTCAGTCAGAAGAGAGACTTCTTTTTAAACAACACATGGTATTATTATTTATTTTCAGCATATGTCTAATAACTTTTCTGTAGTTACTCTTTTGAACTTTATTCTCAGACACTTTAACTGAGATTTTTAGTTTTCAAGTATATGTTTAATTTTATTAGATATTTATTTGCAGAGACACACTACTGTTGCTCTCACCAATAAGGAAATGCTGAATATGCTAATTTTCGTGACATAGATCCAAGTTATGATAGCCACAGCCTCTGTGTTCCTCTTTAATCCTCATGCTTCAAGATTTCAGCTGGCCTGTTGTTATCCAGAAAGTTTGGTCCATTTAGTACAAAATTTTCTCATCATACCTTGGATTTCTTTTTTTTTTTTTTTCTGAAATGATAAGGAGGACATACGTTGCAGTAGAAGATAAATTACATGAAAATGTGAATATTCAGTAGAACAGTTATCTTGGAAGTCCAGAGATTAGATTTTGCTTTGATACTTATCTACATGGCCCTTAAATGGTGCAGGTCCAGTTGCATATTTCTGGAGCTAAGATAAGTATTAGCTGCAGTAACTGCAAAGTACAATCTTGCTATAATTAAGCTATATTAATAGCTTAATAATATCAATAAATAATATATATTATTATTAAATTTTCAATGTTTGATTAGAAATTTCTTATCTTATTCTGATAATAAATCTATGGTCAATAACAGCTGAGACAGAGTTACAGTACAGGTATGTTGACTTAAATTTGCATACATAATCATATTGAAGCTCTGTTGAAAATAATCCTTACTGAATTCAACATATTCTGTGAGTCAGGATTTACTTTACAACTTGTACCTCAAGCACTTAATTCCTTGAAAATAAATGTTAGTTTGTGCTCTTACCAAGTATGAGAAGAAATTGGTCAAGAGACCTTAAATATTTTTCCTCTTTCTTTCATTATGCTATATGATGGCATTGCCTGAGGTGATCTCTATTGCTTGAATTTTAATGAATGCACACATCACACATATGGCATCTAACAGTACTCAAGGTGCTGAATTTCCACCACTCCAAATGGCTTAATACTATCCTAATTTTTTTGTTTTGTATTTTCATAATTACAACAATTTCACAATTTTAATAATTTCATAGTTTTAATAGTTTTATAGTTGATGACCAAAGGGTACTATTAGGTCATTGAGCCTAACTCCCTGCTCTTGATTACGTTTCACATGCATGCAGTATGTTAAGTCAAATAACATTAGCTAATGTGATGTTTTTCAGTCTTCAGAAGCCTCAGTCATGTACCACAAGCAGAGAACAGGAGAGAAAATACAATATCCACATGCCTGCAACAAATACAATGGATACTTCAGAAAAAAAAAAAAAAAAAGAAATCCAAGGTACGATGAGAAAATTTTGTACTAAATGGACCAAACTTTCTGAATAACAACAGGCTAGCAGAGATCTTGAAGCATGAGGATTAAATTTAGGAAGTTGTTATCACTGTTTGACTTTAGATTGACAGCCTGCATATAAGTCTTGGACAAACTCATGACTATGTTGCCTCCAAACAGCTGTGGAAAAGGGACAAATACATTAATCCAAGCACTTACCTCCTCTCAATATGCCAAGCTGAAAAGTGGGGATAAAAAAATCTGATTTTGTTTACAAATCTCCAAAGTAATGCTTAGGAATTTTGATTATTGATACTGTTGTATAAAACTACTCAAAAAGCCATGACTTCTCAGCTCCAAACAGCTGATGTTCTGTCCTATGTAGACAGCTTGAAAAAGACTGTTCAACAAACCCTTTGGCACAGAATTTGAAGTTTCAACACAAGCTCTAATTAAAAGACATAAAAATCCTCTCACATATCTGAAGTTTCATTTTTGTAGTTCCGCAGGAGTGATTTAGAATAATTTTACTTTACGGCATTTATAATAAATAAAGCCAATCTCAAAACCTCAAAACAAAGCCATGTGAGGTAAGTAGGTTATAAATCTGGAGAATCTAGTCTCCAAAAGCAATGGAATTTTCACTGCTTTAATGTGTGATTAAATTATTTTTAGCTGAAGGAAAAAATAATCATACGAGACAAATATCAAGCTGCGTAAG
Organism: Lagopus leucura; assembly: GCF_019238085.1. Lineage (NCBI taxonomy): Eukaryota > Metazoa > Chordata > Aves > Galliformes > Phasianidae > Lagopus > Lagopus leucura. Next base: position 4,487,712 of record NW_024962265.1, on the reverse strand, counting down.
TAATATACTAAAGAGTGCTCACTCCAGCCATGTGCCATAAAACACAAAAATCTATGGTGGCTGCTCCTACAGTGGATGACACAGGCAGGGAAGAGGTTTGTTAAAATAATTCCATCTTCCAATGGTAATGCTGCAAACTGCACATACTAGAAATTATCACTAGAAGGGTATTAACATTGGAATGCTACATTTAGTATTGAATATAAAAAGCTCTTCCTAAATAAAATAGCATCTTCCAATATGGTTTTCACTTAGTGAACAAAATCTTCCTGGCTTTAATGTGACAATAGTAAAGAATATTGATGTGCAGCCATATCTTTAAATCCAATTCATTTAAGTATTCAAGAACCTGCCAGAAGAGGAAAATTCATCATTTTTTTCCTTACTCAATAAGATCAATGTTTGTGCCGTGTTTCTTGCTAATTGGTGTTTTTGTTTCTTTGTTTGTTTGTTTGTTTTGGTGAGATATTCTAAGCTGTATTAGCAGTACTTTCTTCTCCGTGTATTTCATTTTTATAATTATTTCTGCATATATCATGCGCATATCTCAAATGCACACCTCCACAACTGCATCATTTGAGGAGCTAGATTATTCTCTTTTTGCCTGTATACATTTCTAGCTGACTGCACAGGGAGTTCAAAGAGAAATAGGGGGAAGTTCTTTACTAGGAGAGTGGTTAGGCCCTGGAACGGGCTGCCCAGGGAGGTTGTGGATGCCCCGTCCTTGGACGTGTTTAAGGCCAGGTTGGACGGGGTCCTGGGCAATCTGCTCTGAATGTGGATGTTTGGTGGCCCTGCTAGGCAGGGGGGTTGGAACTACATGATCCTTGGGGTCCCTTCCAACCCGGGTGATTCTGTGATTCTGTGATTCTGTGAAAAAAAATGTAATCTAAACAAAGAACGAGAAAATGCAATCCAACTTTGATAGGACAAGAAGGAACATTTTTAAACTAAAAGAGGGGAGAATTATATTTTATGTCAGGGGGAAACATTTTTACTCAGAGAGTGGCACAGGCATAGGGTGCCCAGAGAAGCTGTTGGTGCCCCATTCCTGGAGGCATTCAAGGCCAGGTAGGATGGGGCCTTGGGCAGCCTGATCTAGTAGATGTTAACCAGCCTAATCCAGGGGTTTGGAAGTGGATGGGACTTAAGGTCCCTCTCAACTTAAGGCATTCCACGATTCTGTGATTCTATGATCTCAATTGTTTAGTGTCTGTAATAAATGTACGTAGTTTGAGAGCTCTGAATCTGATTTCCAGCAAGACAAAGTAATATGTTAAAAAAAACAGCTAAGTGTTAATTGTGAAGTGGGCACTAGAAGTGAGAGAGGGAATAGTTTTTTCCTTTCCAGTCTTCTGTGGGAAATGTAGATTATGAGCCAAATAGAAATAGGCTAAGTGCAGGTGTTAAGGGAGTGAGAAGGAAACAGATGGCTGAGTTTGCTAGTATGGCTAGTATAGTTTTACAAATCAATTTTGTTGTCTTCTATATTTGCTGAAAACTTAGCAAACATGTACATTTACCTCAATTGGGGCGCAAATAAATAAAATAAAATAAAGTAAATAAAATGAAAACATGTATTTAGAGGTGTTTAAATAGTTCTAAATATTTTTTCTGAAACATAGTAATGATGAGGGCTATTTTCATCTATATGAAGGAGAAGGTGTCTGTGAAAAGGCAGAACATATATCTTAGACAAGTAACTGAATTCTGTGTGATAACTTGGAATGGAAATCACAATGACAAGGGTTGTCCAGCATTAATTTTACAGAGAACTGTAAATTGCTTTCTCTCCATTGCTACTGTGGAAATTTCTCTCCTTATTAAAATAGTTAAGTGGACACGAATTAGAGAATGAAACCATGTGCCCACAAACCGTGGTGAACAGGTGAATGATCTTATCCAGAAAGACCAAAGATTTGCTGTAACTCTTAAGCAATATTCCTGAAAGGACTAGGATTTTTATATTAGCTATGCTATGATCTGACTGCAGTACAAATATACTCATCTTTTTCAGGTGAGTGACTCAAATTCAGGCTGCTGTTCTGAATCAGGCAGAAATAGGTAAGAATTGAAGTTATGAGTAATCTTTCATGGTTCTTGAGTGATTGGAATGTGAATCAACAAAACCATTTTATTACGGATGTCTTTTGAGTTTTCAGCAAATGGCACACTGGTTATTTAAAAAAAGATCAGAAATGAGTATTGCTTTCATCAGATGAAATGCAATGTTAAAAAAATACCAATAGCAACAATTCAGTCAAGCTGAAAAAAAAAAATTCTCATGATTTGGCCAAGAAAGCCAAAGAAAAAAACACGTTATGCAACTTTAAATGTGAAGCCCCAGCATTTTACTAGGATAACACTCCTTCCGATAATACAAATTGTGTGCGCATGTCTTCCAGTTATGTTCTCAAAGCCAGAATCTAGATCAATCTTTTCTTAGCTACTTGTTAATGACACGAATACTGTGGGTAAATATCACTTATAGTTCAGTGACCTTTGGTATTTAGTCTATACGCTGTGTGTGTAAATCCCGGGGATGAAAATTCATGCAGTCAACCTCTGTTAGAAAATGTGGAGTCAGAAATTGAAAGCTCCTCAACAAGTAGATTCATAATCCAAGCATTACCTGGATTCCTAATTTCAGTAGTAAATCACTGGCATCTGGATTGGTCTCAACTAAGCCTCTAAAGCAGCTAAAACATTCAGGGTCTAGTGTGGAAAGCATCTGGACACACATTTTAATTCCTGCACTATAATGCAGTTAGCTGAAAGAGATGATAGGAATCAATGTCTAAATTTTGCTCCAGAGAATTTACAAGGAGGTGAAGATCAGACAGATATATTTACACTGCAGATACATTAACTAATGTAAGACATTTCCACTCTTAGTCATCAGTCAGTCATAAACATTGTTTAGGGAGTACTTTAAGCCAACCTTTGGTCCCAGGAATCATTACAGATTTTTACAATTAAATAGAAAAAAAAACCTTCCCAAGGACAAAAATAACTGAAAGGGAATGATTCCTTCTAAAATTTAATTTCTCTATGAATAAACTACAGAAAGATTTGGAATTTCAGTTTGAAGTTTAAAAAAAATAAATAAATGTATGGACAGGCTGGACGAAGAAGCTTCAGAAAGTGTTTTTTAAACATTTTTAATTGGACTATTTTACATAAAACAGAATCACCTTCACAAAATAAAAGGCCAGAATATTAATTCAGAAAAATTATTAAAATAAAATAGTCAGTAAAAAGTATTTGCTATGTTTAAATCAGAGAGAAGTTGTAAATAAAGGCAATAACTTTTTAAAATTCTTATAAAGAAAATGTAGACACGTTTCTAAAGTAGAGGGTTTTAATGCAAAATTTATAATGAAAAATTATCTGTCTTAATTAGATAAATATCTGGTCATATATCTAGAAAAGACAGTTGGTAGGATGAGAAACATTACAGTGTACCACAAAATCAATGTACCAATTCAATAAATCCTGTTTTTTAATAACCAACCAAGTCACAAATTTTGGTTCCCAGTTTCAGTTTTAGAAGACTTGTGTAAATCTCTTCTGATGTCCAGTATTGAAACAGTGGGGAATAAATATTCTGTAGAAAGAAAAAAAAAAAAAAAAGGGGGGGGTCTGCCTGATTGGGAGTGTTTTTGTCCATTATTTATCATCTATGTGGTTTATTTTTGTTCTTTCATTTCAACAGTAGGACACTTGGTGAACTTCATGAAGGGTATTACATTGTGTAAAATGACAAGCGAAAGATCAAAGGCTTTATGAATCCACTGTGGGAATATTTACTGTGGTTATAGTGGAGATATTCTGATAAGGTTTAAACATCTTCCTTAGTTCTGATATAAATCCCTTAGTCACGTTTTTGGCCTAAAGAAAGTTTTCTTTCTCTTGTGAGTTTAGTGATCTGCAGATATCGTAAATGGTTTGAAGAGTTCTGAGTAGATATGATCATCCCGTAGAAGTTTTATGTGTAATTAAATAAGTCATTTAATCATGTTGTGCATTGATTTCTCATACAGATTCCAAGGAAGAATGGCTTATAACGTGGTGTATACAACACATGGAAATTATTCTTGTGATGCATTTGAGTGCTTATTTCAGAATAGCCTATTCTAAAGTGCATTTTTGAATAGAATTCCTCCTTGAATTATTTAGGCAGGGATGATGAATGCTCTCTTCGGAGCAAATATAGTGGTGTCCAGGGCATGGCTTCGTAATATAACTGTCTTGATGTATTTTGGATGGTTACTCTCTTCATGGAAACAGATGTGTTGATTTGGAGGTTTTCCATAGATTATAGCTGGCAGGTTGTCTATTTTGATTTTTCCTTTGGTGCCTGAAAACTGAAGATTATCATGGAGGATTTCTGGCAAAGTATAATAGAATTCTGCTTGTGGTGGAAATTAATGAAAAAATCCAGATTTCTAGTACAGATGATAAAGATGCCAATTTAATATATGAGGTAGATCATAAACTTCACAGTATAATTGTTAAAAATATTTTTCTCTGAATTTACTTCTACTTAAGTGACATTTTCAAATTAGACATATAAGGCAGGATTGGAAAGTAATAGTGGTAACTTCATATAAAAATTACCATTAACAACAGACAAAAAGATAGGTAAGTACAAACCACTCATCTAGTACAATTCTTACAAATTTTTTTCCATGTTTTCTTGGAACAGCATTCTTAACCACTTCTACCTCAGCATCTTTCTATGCAATATAGAACAGCATAATTTATTCTCAGTTCATAACGATGGAAGTGATGCTATGGCCCAGTTTTAAATATTACTTCCTAGTGGGGCAGTTTCATTATAAATAGTGGATAAAACAACACCTGGCAAGCTGAGAAAATACATCTAATGTATCTAATATGAATCCAAGTGTAGCACCCGCACTGATGCATTACACTCTTCTCTGTATGGGGCTGCCCCTGGGATTATTTTTATGCTTTTATGTATGTGTTAAATTTTGTGAGATCGCAATGGATATATTTAAACATCAGACAGAGACATTCATCAGTCAGGAACATTAGCAGAAGGGACCTGATTATCAGGGGCTGGATTCCTGAAACAGGCTAACTACAGCAATTAGTATTCTTGTTCACTGTTTGAAGAAATCCACTTTGATTGAAATTTGTCACCCACCCCCAGACATACGGATAAATCATATACACATTTAAAGAAATAGTTCAGTCATAACAGGGAAAAAAAAATGCAGCAAATTAAAAAATGAATGCTGAAGAGAAAGAAAAATTGATTCTCCTTCTAGTCTTCTTTAGGTAAGCAACTGATAATACTTCCTACTTCTGAGTTCAGTTCCCTCTTCTTTCAGCTACCTTAGTAAATTTGGATTGCAAACTTGCTTGGTGGAGCAATTTGAAGCAGGGATACCATGAATGCTCAGGATCCCATACACCATCTGAGTTGCTGGCTTGGACCTTTTCAGACACATGACAGAGCTAACCCTGATTTATTATAGACAGTGTTACATGTGGTAACTCCTGAACTACCAAATAAATGGTAAGTGATGCTGATGCCTAGGTGATAGCTCTTTTTCTTTTCCTTCTTTGTTGGTGTTTTTTGTTTGTTTCTTTATCACAGTTGCTTCTGGTTTGTTTTTTGTTGGTTTTTTTGTTGGTTTTTTTTTTTTTTGGTTTACAAGCACCACTAACAGAACATTTCATTTTGGGTTGAGTGAAATGACATTTTTTATTTCAGCAGTAGATTTTCCTCCGCAATCTCTCCCTCATATTCCACAGGTAGCTCAATTTGTTTTTGTTGCTCTATTGGTACAACCACTTTTTCCCCACTTTGGCAGCAAACTGAAAAAAAATATCGTTTTTTCAATCAGTCTACCTCAAGAATACAAGTTGATGTTGGGCTTTCACCAAAGCTTTCAGTACATCAGGCCAGCCTGGGTACACACTCCGAAAAGATCTTTTCTCTATGACTCTGCCAGCGTGTGCATCCTTTATTGCAGGCGCAACAAGGGTGACAATCTGTGGCGGGCCTGGTGGGAGCTGATCCTAGTGGCAGGCACGCAGTCAGCTATAGCCTGCTGTCAATTTTACCTGCCGGTGACTCTCCCAGAGGCCTGAGTCTGCCAGAGTTCACAAAAATGAGGACAAACAGTGCTGTTTTTTGCAGGGTTTTTTTTTTTTTTTTTTTTTTTTTTTTTTTTTTTTCTCATAAGTCGATTCAGGAACTCGGAAAACAGGCTGAGCTGGGAGGGAAGACAGATGACATGTGAAAAGGGGCCACCTATGAAAAGAGACTTTTGCCTTCCTATTTGTGCACGCATTAAATTCTCTGTTAAGCAGAATCAAACAAGGAGAAAAAAATCTCTCATTTATACAGTGCAGTATAAGACAGTTTTGTGATCTCAGACTTTGGATGCTGGGCTGCATTTGTTAGTCATTAGGAAGGCATTATTCATACAATCTCCACACTTGTTCTTAGTAAGAACAGCACACCTTGTGAATAGAATCATAAAATCATAGAACATCCCAAATTGGAAGGGACCTTTAAAAATTATCGAGTCCAACACTTGGCTCCACACAGGAACACAGTTAAGTTCAAATTATTCTTTTTGCAATCCCTTATTGACATTTGCCACAACTGAGATATTGGCTAAAATGAATCAGTCAGTTACTCAAATCTGGCTAACTATGCATCCTTCGAGATGGCAGGATGTAGAGGGACTGTGTACAAAATATCATTGGTCATCTGTACACCTTGAGCTGTACTGTGTGTTGACAGTAAATTTGACACAATCACTGGGAGAAATAATTGTACTGAAGCCCTGTTCCGAGGAACCATCTTCTATTTCTTTTTTAAAAAGAAGCATTTTTCCTAAGAAAAAATTAAAAAAAAAAAATTATATTCTGTACAAAATACGTCTTAGCACCTCAGGCATTGCAAGGATCACCAACCAATGTGCTGAGGAATAGCATAGCAACCGTCACCAGGGAGAATGTCAAAACTCTGAGACATGCAGACAAGAGAAAGAAATAAAAGAAAGCAGGCAATGGAGGTAAGTTTCAGCTTCCCTTAAATCTCCAACAAATTGTTTAATTCCCATACAGTTCAACTGCATTTAATCTAACAACAGCAACAACAAGGGAAACTGTATTTATAAAACACATAAACTAATCTACTCTATTTTTCAGAGGAAAGATGCAAACTTTGCAAAGAGAGAAGGTGAAAGCATGGATTTTGGTAGTATAATTCAGAACAAGATCTAGTTGTATTCAATAATGCATTTCTTCAGGGTAAAATCCTGTGTTATAGATCCTGGTTTTGCATGTTAGGTTCCCAGATGAATAACAAAAGCCATTATATCCTCACTAGTGTCTGAAAAGCCCAATGCCTTTGTTGCTTAAAACACATACTGAAGGGTGATTTTGCCAAAGCATTCGTAGCATCTGGTTTTCTCCTTTCAGTCCTTGCTTGGGGGATAATATGAGAAATCTCAGATTTTACTTTTAAAATTATTTTTAAACAAATATCAAATCTTTGTTGTAGCAGCATCCAAATGGAGATAGTTGTCTACATGTCCTGCACAAATATAAAAATGCAAGGACGTATATACCTGTTTAACTATATAACAAGTTTTCTTCTAGCTTTTCCTTCCTTTTATGCTGTATTTATGCATTTAGCTGCCCTGGAGAAATTTTGGCCTAAATTCTCTCCTATCTCTCTCCAATACATTCATAATTCTGTAGTTTTGACTCACTCCTGAGAACTGGAAATAGGACCTGGCACCTTGTTACACCAAAAAGGAACTTACATGGATGTCTTCGTCATGGAAACGAAGTTCTTGCTCATAATCCAAGAATGACTCTTTAAAATCATGACTTTCAGTTGTTCTGTTTTGGATGAGGATATGGGACTTCCTGTTCGCAGTAGATCCTGATGATCAGCATGAAGCCATGACTTGTAAAAGTTCTAGGGAACTTCTTTTAGCAGAGAGGTTGGATTTGATGATCCCCAAGGGTCCTTTCCAACACTGTATTGCTGTAATTCTGTGATTCCGTGATTTTCTTTTTCATTAATCCTTGTCTTATAATTATTTCCTTCTGTCTTGAATCATTGTCTATGGAACTTTGACGCTGTTATTTAACTACGTTAAAAATCTTGAGGTAAAGTACTAGTAGAATCATAGAATCATAGAATCACAAAGTTGGAAACAACCTGCAAGATCATCTAGTCCAATCATCCTCCCATTACCATTGCTACCACAAGCCACTAAACCATATTTTGTAACTCCTCTTCCAGATGCCTCTTGAACAGAGTAGACCTGTTAGGAATCACTGGGAATTTAATTTTTTTTTTTTTTTTTAATTTAAAATGAGTGGTTGATTTGCTGGAAACAAAGTGCCCCTTTGAAAAATAATTCTAGTACCACAAAGAAGGAAAAAAAAAAACAAACACAGAAATTTCTGGAAAAACTTTTGTTGATAAAACAAAAATATATTTGGATTTAGACTATACTTAGTTAAAAAGAAATATGAAAGTGCCAGGAGGTTTTTTGAGAGAATATCTTCTAATACTGCAAATAATATTCTAAAAAAGTGTCATAGTCCAGTTCTGTATTGTTTTCCTTCTCTAATAAAAAAAAAATTAGAATTCTTGCATCTTACAGGCACATAGAACACATAGTATGAATAGTTCATTTCACCAGAGCTTATCTTTTATGTGTGACTGTTGGTTTATTAATGTTTTATACAAATTATAAATAATATTTATATATAATAATATATAGTAAAATATATATGTTGATATTTTATATAAATCACCAGGTTTTGTCCATTATTAGGACAGAGAAAACACGTAAAAACCATATTTAAAAAAAAAAAAAAAAAAAAAAAAAGCTAAAATGTGGTTCTTGTCAATTCCTAAATGTAGGGTATTTTTATTTGCTTCTTTTAAAATAAAAATATGGATTATAGTAGCAAACATATTATTAAATATTATCAATTATATAATATATGATTATATAATACAATCATATTATCAAACAAGCAATCCTGCTGTGCTTGAGTTGTTCGATATTATGCAACTTGGAGTAAATTTTCTCTCTTCTGTCACAGTTCTGATGCATGACATAGCCAAAAGAAAATATGCTTGCACCCAACCATGCAGCATCTGATCAGTATGGGTAATTTGCTATAACTGGGAATCATTGACACAAATTCTGTGACTCCATCTAATAAGAGACTCAATAATTTTACAGTCATTAGCACAGCAAACTAAGTCTGTAAGGATGGTAATCAAAAATCACACTTTAGGGCATAAACTAATTGCCCAGTAGGCCAGGAAATTATGTTTCTCCTGTGTTGCACAAACAATCAGATGTCCTGTAAGTTTTCAGCTTTTTTCCAAAAAACAAGAGAAAATGAAATACTGAATGAGCCTTCATTGCTCAGAAATCCAGAATTGAAGTTGAGAAATAAATGTTACATTAATGTAGATCTCATTTTCCTGGGTAAGTTCATTATTTAGCATATAATATCTTTCCGCTGTATCATAATTCCTACATAATATAAATGAGAGCTGTGCCAGGAAGAATTAAAAGACATAAGAAGAGTTGATGAATAATAGGTTGTAGGCTGTGGGTTTCAGGCTGTCGGAAGTTTAACCACACAAACTGCTATTTTTCCCTTCACTGCCCTCAGAGATTAAAATCAGCAATGGTGATCTGGCCTCAGCTTTTCAGGTTGAAGCTATTGCCGTGGTTAAATGGGAAAAGGAAACATCTTGAATGATCCTCATCTCTGTATAGAAATGCATATTAGTGTTCCTATCCAACTTTCTTTATTCTCTTAAAAAGCACAGAAAGAGCAAAAGAAAAGAGAAAGCATCTCTCATTGCTAGCAAGCTTCTACTTCACTGCCTACAGGGCTTCCCTGAACCCTTGATCCCATTCCATCATCATACAGGGAGCAATCATTTTTCCTTCAAAGGATGAAGTTTGGCCACATACATTTAAAAAAAAAAAAAAGAAAAAAAAAAAAAGATGATGATGAAAAAAAGAAAGGAAAAGATACATCCCTTAGCTCAGAAGGTCTTTAACAGGAAAAAAACACCATTTGGGGAAGCTTTGCAAGGACACATTTAAGTAGTGGTTATCAGGAGCTGGGAGGGGCTGGGAGAGAAAGGTCAGGTCTATACATAGCCTAAGCATTTGCTACTTGCTGTTGCCAGGCAAAGGTTACCCGGCTAAGTGAACCTTATGTCTAACCCCATGTGGTATTTTTTGTGTTTTTATCTGAACTCCTGTCATGCTGAGCAGAGCAGCTCGCACCTGACATTTTTCCCTTTATGGCCTTTTAAGCTACCAAGTCTGATTAGTATAGCATCCTTAGGGAGTGGGAAGATGTGGGGCAGGGGGGAAAGGTGGCAGGCATTTGTAAGGCATGAAAAGGATCTCCCTCCCACTAGAATTTTGGCCATCTACATCTGCTTCTGTCCTTCCTTCTCCTTTGTGACCAAAATTAGAGGTGATGCTGACTCTCAGTCCTCAGGATCAGCAATTTTGGGTCAAATTTGTCCAGGAAAAATACTCTGTTAATGAAGAATTTAATCTCAGATTTTAATCACACATCAGGACGCTCAAAGTTAAGGTTGCCACAGCAACCTTACAATAAAGCTTTGTGCAATGCAGTTAGTGAAACACACATTTTGATTAAAAATTGTCTCATTTTTCTGGCAGCTTTTCATCCCCCCCCAGATTCCATTCTCTCTGAATTGTCATCCAAATGAGGGGAAGGACAAGAGCCATGCTGGCAGAGGTAAGAAGTGTGCTGTTGCATAGATGGGCTGGATCTCAACTATGTAGTACAAGGCACTGTGATGGTTGGCCTTCCATCTTGGGGAGAGTCTCTAAAATTACCATGAGTTGGCAGAACCAAATGCTCTGCTGGAGTCTAGGTGAAAAAACAACAGCAACAACAACAAACACTATGTAGTTTTTTGCTACTAAGAAGACTTTTTCAGTAATGAGCATCTAACATAGAAGTGGAAATGTTTTGGGGATGTGAAGTATGTAATGATTTTAAGTTGCACCAGAGGAGATTCAGATTGGATATTAGGAAAAAATTCTTCTCAGAAAGAGTGCTGAGGCATTGGAAAAGGCTGCCCAGGGAGGTGGTGTAGTCACTGCTCATGGTGGTGTTCAGTAAAAGGGTGGATGTGGCACTGGAAGACACAGGTTGGTGGAAATGGTGGTGATGGGCTGGTGATTGGACCAGATGAAATTAGTGGTCTTTTCCAATCTTAATGATTCTCTGAAAAGGTGCTGGGAGACTTTACAGAGAGAAAGGGAGAATGGTTTTGTGGAGTGGAAATGTTGTCCAGTGCACAGATGGCCATTAGCGGTGAGTTGGTTCACTGGTCAACAGTAAGATAAGTCAACTGACATATCTTAAAAGAATAATAGAATAATAGAATCTTCAAAGTTGAAAGGGACCTTTAAAGGTCATTTAATCCAACTCTTCTGCAATGAACAGGGACATCCACAGCTAGATCAGATTTCTCAGAACCTGATACAGGCTGGTCATGAATGTCTCCAAGGATGAGGCTTCCACAACATCTCTGGGCAACCTGTTCCTGTGCCTCACCACACTCAGCATAAAAGACTTTTTTCTTATATTCAACCTAAGTCTGCCCTCTTTCACCTTTTTCCCCTTGTCCTATCACAACAGATTCTGCTAAAGAGTCTGTCCCCCTCATTCTTGTAGCACCCCTTTAGATCCTGAAAGGCCACTCTCAGGTCACCTCGCAGCCTTCTCTTCTTCAGGCTGAACTGCCCCAGCTCTTTCAGCTTGTCTTCATGGGGAAGGTGTTCCACTTCTTGGATAATTTTTGTGGCCCTCCTTTGGATGCTTTCCAACAGGTCCATGTATCTCCTGTACTGAGGACACCACATCTGAAAATAGTACTCCAGGTGAGTATCACCCATGCAGAGTAGAAGGGCAGGATCTACTCCCTCATCCTGTTAGTCATGCTTCTTTTGATATAGTTCAGGTTACAGTTGGCTTTCCGGGCTGCGAGGGCACACCATTGGCTCATGTACAGCTTCCCATCCACCAGCATCCCCAAGTAATTTTCAGCTCAATCTTTTCATCCCCCAGCTTGTATTGGTATTGCGAGTTGTCTCAATCCAGGTGCAAGACTTTGCACTTAGCATCGTTGAACCTCATGAGGTTCTCCTGGTCCTACTGCTCAAGATTGTCTAGTCCCTCTGGATAGCACCCCAACCCTCAAGCATGTTGACTGCACCACAAGCTTGGTGTCATCTGCAAATTGCTGAGGGTACACTCGACTCTACTGCCAATGTCACTGATGAGAGTATTGGTCCCAGTACTGACCCCTGTTAGATGCCACTTGTCACTGATCTCCATGCAGATATTGAGCCGTTGACCACTACTCTCTGGATTCAATCTTGCAGCCAGTTCTTTGACCACTGAACAGTCCACTAGTCAAAACCATATTTTTTTCCAATTTGGAGAGAATATTGTGGGGTACAGTGTCAAAGGCTTTATTGAAACCTATAGGTCAGACATCAGTGGCTTTTCCCTTGTCCATTGATGCAGTGTCACTATCATAGAAGGCCACTAGGTTAGTCCAGCAGGATTTGCCCTTGGTGAAGCCATGCTGATTTTTCCTTATCACCTCCCTGTCTTCCACGTGCTTTAGCATGGAGCTTCTCCAACAACCCCATGCAGTGTTATAGGCTTGGGGACGAGTGGCTGGATGATTGTGAAGACGAGAGGGACCTGGGGGTGTTTGTTGATGCTTGGCTGAACATGAGCTGACAGTGTGCCCAGGTGGCCAGGAGGGCCAATGGCATCCTGGCCTGCATTAGAAAGAGTGTGGTCAGCAGGAGCAGGAATGTGATCATCCCCCTGTACTAAGCTCTGGTGAGGCAGCACCTCGAGTATTGTGTTTAGTTCCCTCACTACAAGAAAGACATTGAGGCCCTGGAGCGTGTCCAGAGAAGGGCAACAAAAGTGGTGAGGGGTCTGGAGCACAAACCTTATGAGGAGCAGCTGAGGGAGCTGGGATTGTTTAGTCTGGAGAAGAGGAGGCTCAGGGGAGACCTCATTGCACTCTACAACCTCCTGAAGGGTGGCTGTGATGAGGAGGGATTTGGCCTCTTCTCCCAGGCAACGAACAGGTCCCAGGGAACTGGCTGCAAGTTGTACCAGAGGAGTTTTAGGTTAGACATGAGGAAGAAATTTTTCTCTCAGAGAGTGGTCAGACACTGCAATGGCTGCCCAGGGGGGTGGTGGAGTCGCAGTCCCTGGCAGTGTTCATAAGGCGTCCGGATGAGGAGCTACGAGATATGTTTTAGTAGCTTGTGGTAGCAGCGGTAATGAGAAGACGCTTGGACTAGGTGATCTTACAGGTCGTTTCGAACCCTGTGATTCTATGATTCTACAATTCTATGATTCTGCTCCATTCTTCTCCAGCTGACAGGTCAGTCGTTCCCTGGGTTGTCCTTTCTACTCTTCTTAAAAATAAATGCAATTTTGCCTTTTTTCCAGTCATCAGGGACTTCACCTGACTTCCCTGACTTTTCCAGTATCATAGAGTGTCTTGGCGACTACATCAGCCACTTTCCTCAGAACTCTGGGATGCATCTCATCAGGACCATAGACTTATGGATGTTCAGGTTTCTCAGGTAGCCCTGAACCTGATCTTTGCTCACTACAGGACAGTCATTGCTTCCCCAGTCCCCTCCTTCTGAACCAATCACTTCAGTATTGTGTGATGAGCAGTTATCAGAGAAGACTGAGACACAAAAAAAATGTGTAAGATTTATACTTACGTACTGCAGAAAAATATTATTGTGCTTAAGTTTTGTAGGTCAAGTAGTTTGGAATTACCAATGAGAAACCGTTAGAGAAGTGTCTTGTTACCATTCCAAGATGATTTTGCCTTGTGCCTCCTGCAAGGCTGTTGTCACTTCATGTCCTTCTTTGTTTCCACAGCATCTTCCTGCCTGTGTGGTACCTAACAACTCCGGGAGAATTGCTGGCGTCTGATGGTAGCAATTGTAAGTTAGAATCTGGTTCAGTCCTACTGTTGTCAGAGCACAAAACTGGGTAAGTAGGGGGTCATCCAATAGCCCTTCAGCTGTCTTTCTCCCCCTCCATTTTCCAGTCTGAGGTCAGAGCCTCCTGCTGTGTGGGCAGGAGTGGCATTGGCAGAGCAGCCCTTTATAAAACTGCAAGAGAAGCGGCTTTGACGTGGACTCACTAGGGAAGGAGCCAGCAGAAATGAGAAGAGGCAGCCAAAGGTCACTCTGGTCTGCCAACTGTAAAACCAATCCAAGTGACACGACTGTAAAATCCAGGGCTTCAGAGCAACCTCCTCCAGCTTCTAATGGTGTATTCACTTACTCCTCCCCATTGCCGCCTGCTCCCTTGTGCAGTGTCAGCATGGAAGACTTAAGGTAGTCAGCGGGAGGCAGGAGGCAGGGAGCAAGGGTTGCATGGAGGAAGAGGAAGATCTGCCTGGCAAAGGCCAACAATAATGGAGGGTGGGGGGAGGTAGCACCACTGCAGGCTGTTGAGATTGAGCTTTTTAAGTACATTTCAGTATAGCATGTTTGCTCCTAAGAAATCTAATATCCTTTGGGTCAGTGCAGGCCAACTGTTAGATATAAAGAATTCATAGCACTTGCAATCCCCAGATGAACCATTTTCAATTCTTCATGTTTCTAAAGAACCATTGTGTCGATCTATCAGCGGTGGCTGTGCCGCACAATGAGGGCCATCTCCTGCCTTAATGCCAAATTGTAAATATTGCATTGCAGCAAGCAGCAGTAGATAATGCATAATAATAAGCTGTGTTTGTTATGTGATGTGCTATCCAGAGCCCATGAAAACAATGCATCAGCTTAAAAAAAAAAAAAAAAAGAAAAAAAACAGAGTGAGAAAGATTTTTTCCAGAGAAAGAAAACAGCTTTTGTGCTGGATGTAGAAGTGAAATAATCGTTTACAATTCAGAAAAATAGATGACATGGTAAGAAACATGAAGACAAGGATAAAAGACCAACTCTGATCTGATGAGCCATTGGAGTTGTCAGTATAAATTCACTTAGACACCAGCAGAGCTTTAAACAGAGTTGAATTTTCACGCTGGAAAGATGGATGTTTTTATAAAGCTTCCTCACTCTTATTTAATGAGACAGGAATTTTAGTTTCAGCACATGATTAAACGATGAAAAGAAATACTGTTTGAGCCAATAGTAATCAAGTGTTAGTTCCATGATTTTCATCGTTAATTTTTACTGTTCTCATCAGTAATGCACTTTTCTTCTCTCAGAAGGCAAGGTATAGCACTTTAATGGCTGTCAATCATCTCACATTGTAAGCTACATGCACTTTAGGAATTACTGAACCAATCTTTGGCAGAGCCTAACAAAATCACATCCATGCAGTGTGAATAATCTGATTCATGTATCTTCATTCAATATTTTTAACAATGTGGGCCAAAATAAAAAGCGGCTTTCTCTCTTCTTAATGCATATTGTACTAAAGTGTTTGAAGCAAGAGACAAACTAATGGGTAATATCAAGTTTCTGACTTCTCAAGAGATACGGTACCTGCAGGTATGTGCATAAATCCCACCTGGTCCTCCAGCACACTCTCAGGTGTCCCTTGCCTTTACAGCTCTTAGCAACTCAGATGGGACTGAGTGCTGACAAGCTGCAGAATAGCATCAGTTTTTACTGGGAACTCATGGAGCTCTGTATCTTTCCAGATTCAATTCTGAAGGTGCCAGTAGTTTTATAATTCAATCCACCAAGAAACATACTGAAAAACCATTTCATACATATCAATACACAGACTAGACAGCAGTATCTCTCCCTCATAGCAAGACAGGTTCCTGGATGCCAAAGGCTGTGTAATGTATGTTTTTTCACAAGCTGTCATAATGCTGTTTCTGGATATTTATTCCCTTTTGAGTTATCCAGGAGAATAAGAGTTGGATAGGTAGCTAATCCTCAAAGATTTTCTTAGTTAAGTTTGCACTGAGGAAAAAGGCCTTTACTAACTCAGTTTGTTCTGAGTGAAACCCAAAAGGGACATTATTAACTAAGTCTCTGAAATATTTTTATTGAGTCCTGTTCTAAATATAACTAAGATTTAGACAACTAACCATTGTCAATCACCTAGATTTCCTCAAAATTGCATAGAAATAGGTATAACTAAGGCAAAGATCCCTCTCCTTCTTTTGACTGTAGAGAGGGCCCAGAAAGCTAGTGTAGGCAAGTAATAAATCACCTAATCTCAGTACAAATTCTGTATTTTCATCACACTTTTTTTTTTTTTTTTTTTTTTTTTCAGCACACATTCAAAAACAATACCATGAAATAGTAACATCTAGGAGTTGACTTAGAATTAGCAATAAGAATTAAACCCAGTGATGAGACTCAGTGAGGATAATCAGACTTCCCAGGAATTCAGTAGAGAAAAAGAAGTTTGCTTCAGAAAACAACACAGTTTGAGACATGACTTCAGAAATACAATAATAAATACAAAACATTTCATACAATTTACTTTGAGATGGAAGAAACTGAGGGATGAAGATATTGTGTGTTGTTGGAATGCTTGACAATAGAATTTGAGAACTTCCTGGACATATAGATTAGTGTTCATCTAGGCAAAGCAGTATAAACAGGAGTGATTAGAAAACCAAACCAAAGTAAAATACATGAATATCTGAACATTTTATTTCCTACAGTTTGTTATATG
This sequence comes from Lagopus leucura, assembly GCF_019238085.1. Classification (NCBI taxonomy): domain Eukaryota; kingdom Metazoa; phylum Chordata; class Aves; order Galliformes; family Phasianidae; genus Lagopus; species Lagopus leucura. Next base: position 4,470,915 of record NW_024962265.1, on the reverse strand, counting down.
TTTCCTCTCAGTCTGAAACAAATTTTTTCTGAAAAATATCTGGTAAAGATTCCTTGAGCCTAGTTGTTATTTCTAACAACTAATTTATACAAATGTGAAGGCCTGATCTTAGGAATAAAGATGCCAACCTCTTATAATGTTTTTGTTACAAATTAAGGATGGGCGCCTTTAAAAAAGAACTTAAGACTGATGTATGCCTACTGCCACTCTGCCTATTGCTCTTTGCTGAAAAATCAGTTTTATCTTTGAGTGTGAAGTTAGTGATGATGTCTTACCAGAGATTTCAACTAATTTTAAATTCACTCAGGCGTTATGCCATTTGAAAGTCTCTCTTAAATACTGATATTTTTGGAAAAGCTTAGAGAAAGAGAGGAGGAGGGTGTAAGCAGAAGTCAGTAACAAGAGAAGGGAAAATATAGCAGTATGAAAACTAAAGCTAAAATAAAGAGAAAAGAGGAGAGAACCTATGGAGTGATTATTATTTTAGTAAGAAGGACTACCATGATCAAATCTTCAACCTGTATGTAATGACAGATCAAGCTAACACCCGTCACAGAACAGTGAGTGGCAGGAACAGTCCTCTGACAGACGGAACTCAAAGTAGGATGTGATTTTCACAAACCTCTACTGTGAGTAGGACAAGTCTTTCTCCATTGTAATTCTGTGAAAAGGAAATGAAAGTTTTCACTTTCGAGGGCTGTTGAAAAAAAAAAATAAAATTAAGTAATTCTTTATGACATCATCAGATGTAAAAATCTATAATCATTTAAATACAGAATAACTTTTATCTAACAGCAGTAAAGCTTGTATGAATCTTTCCTGTACCCTGGATCTCTTTTTGTTATATTATTTGTCATGTAACACATGTGTCTATATACATCCAGTGTATATAGACTGTATTATGTTTCTAGCAAATTCCTCTGAATTAAAGTAAAATGGAGATCACACTCTACCCTGCATTCTAATTCAGTGCTTCAGCTTTGAGAATTTACTCACAGAATCAAAATGTACCTATTATCTTTATTGTACTATGCAAGACACATTTTCGGAAACAGAACCACTCCTGGTCCTGAATGCTTTTTCAAAGACCATCCCACCATAAAAAAATCATCTTTCAAGTAAAATGGGAAATATGGAAACCAATTATTCACCTCCATTAAGGTTACATACATATTATCTGCTGATCTTTGGATGTAGGTAGTGCAAGGTAACAAATTCTCTCCTCGGAGTCTAAATTGACTTTTTTTTTTTTTTTTTTTTTTTTTTAATTTGATGCAAATAGTGGATTTTTGTTTTATCCACTGGGACTTGAATAAACACATCTGATATAAGACATGCAGATTTTTAAACTATCTTTGAGTTGCCCTAAGTATTTTAAAATTACTGTTTCTGTGCAATGGAATGGAATTATTTTAGTATTAATTTTAATATCACAATCTTTTTTGCATAAAACTGTCTTTTGTGACTTTCACTGGCGAAAATATGATAGTAAATTAGTAACATTTTCAATTTGTCTGAAAAATTTACATTACATTCTGTATTTAAAGTACTCTGGACTCTGTTCAGTGACGATTGCCATGATTGGACGGCTTACATAAATTCAAATATTTTTTTATTTTATTTATTTTTTTAACTTTTAAAGGAAAAAAGGGACATTGAAGATGCTAAGAATCCACGGAAGTTAATGAAAATTCTTTAAAATAGGGACAAATATTCACCTGCAAAACTATAATATTTTTGGGTAACTAAAATTCAACCCATATACTGAAACAAAGACAGTTTACTTCTGGATTCTAAGAAAACACAGGAATTTTCTGCTCAAAACATCAGGCTGGAAGCCAAGAAATCTTTAGTTTTATCACCATCTCTCCTAATGATTCCCAAGCCCAAAGGAACTTAATACATCTCTCTCTGTCATTGCTTTTCCATCTGATATTCATTATAGTACACTCTTAGCATGAGAAATAACTAAAATGAAGAGTACATTTCCTTTTCTGTCTAAATTTCCCAGAAATCTCTCTCATTCTTTTGTCAAAACCAAATTTGAAAAAAAAAAAGTTGAAATATTTTATATAAGAAGTATTTTAACTTAGAATCAGGCTGAATCCTTTTCTGTTGTTTGTTTGTTTGTTTGTTTGTTTTTTAATTTATTTCAGAAATAGAAGAAAGTTGTCATTAATTAACATTAGCATTTGAACACCAGAATTATTTCGAGAGAGTTGGCCATGAGCCAGCAGAATGCCCAAGAAGACCAGTAGTATTCCGGGTGTGCATTAAAAAGAGCGTGGCTAGCAGGTTGAGCAAGGTGATCATCCCTCTCTACTCTGCCTTGGTGAGGCCACATTCAGGCTACTGTGTCCAGTTCTGAGCATCTCCATTCTAAAAAGACAGGGATCTCCCAGGAGTTCAATGGAGGGCCACAGTGGTGATAAAGAGCCTGGAGCATCTCCCGTATGAGGAAAGTCTGAGTAACCTGGGTCTGCTCAACTTGGGGAGGAGAAGACTGAGGGGAGATCTGAAAAATTTTTATAAATTTCTAAAGATGGGAGGCAAATGGATGAGGCCAGACTCTTTTTGGTGGTGCATAGCAATAGGATAAGGAGTGACGGCCTAAAACTTGAATATAGAAAGATCTATACAAACCTGCTTAAGAACTTTTTTATTGTAAGGGTGAAGGAGCACTGGAACAGATTGCCCAGAGAAGTTGTGGAGTCTTCTTCTCTATAGAGATATTCAAGACTTGTCTGGACTCCTACCTGTTTGACCTAGCGTAGGGTGCCTGCATTTGCAGGGGACTTGGACTCAATGATCACTTGAGGTCCGCTGCAATTCTGTGATTCTGTGATAGTATGAGTGTCTATTTTTGAAATTCAGCAAATGATTTTATAACTACCGCAACACTGGCTTTAGCCTTCATTGCTCTGTCTGGGAGGAATGGAAGATACATAACGTTGCAAGCAATCTACTAAAAAGGGAGTATTTAATTAGTTGTAAGCTAAAGACTATACAGTATTTATTAGTTAAAAGTTTTTGGTGTCCTTGTTGTTTAATATTTCATCCAAATTAGAACTGACAGTATGAGAGAAATAAAATTGAATTATTATTTATAAAAACAGTGCAGAAACTGTTGTCCTCAAAATACCTTATGTCAGAATATACCCAGGTGTAAAACTGATATAACCAGTAATATTGGGTCTGAGTTTATATTTAGAGAAAAATTGAGTACAACTCTGCACCAAACTGCTTTTGTTGTCAATACACCCTGGAAACATCATGCATCTTCCAGTTTCTCCAAAAGGAAGGTTAATAGAGAAAGAAAATGATGTTCCTTTGCTGTCAGAGTGCATCACAATTCTTTTCCATCCTGCAAAGTGGAACCTGTGGCTTCAAGAGCTCTGATTGTCACACTGGACAATTGGGCAATTGCTAGTGGTTTCACAAGGCATTTATGTGAATGTCTGAAATGAGCTGTGAGACAGCATGAGTTCATCTGTGGACTGCCAGAAAGAATCCAGGCATTAGCTGAGGTTAGATGCCTATAAAATATTCAAATTGCCATTTTTTTTTAATCTTTAGAATATCAGAGATAATAGCTGTGCTCTCCAGAGAACAAGTACTGCACTGTATCATCTGTACCATCAGATGACTCTGTATATCATTAGATCTTCTACATTTAGTGAAACCTTTGCTTATACTCTATAAAAGAGTATTTTTTAACAGAATTTGAGGGTTTTCCTGGATAACAGCAGCTCAAACTTTCAGATACTTTTCAGATTTCAAGAGAGATCCTTGCTTACAAAATCATACTTTATATAAGAGATGTCCCCAAGATGAATATATAATGATCCATAAAGAAAGCTACATGCAAGTGCATCCTTCTTCTGTAATCTCTATATTCATAAAAACTATTTTTGTCCTGAATGAAGCAGACAAAACAAATATGGAAAGAAACAAAAACAGCCTTTGGTCTCAGTAATTGGGCTTTGACAGATAACAATAGTTATTTTCCTTGGATGTCCAGTCTGGCATCCAAAATTTCTAACAATATATCCCCAGCAACTTCAGAGCCACACAAGATATTTAAATAACATCAAACTTAGTAGAGGAAAGAATTACATATATTATTCAGATAGCAGCCACAAGTTGCATTTTGAAAATCAGGCAGTTTAGAGATGATGTTGGAACATCTGGCAGAGACAAGTATTTTCTTGTTTTTAAGTTGTAGATTAGAAAGTTTCTTATCTGAATTCTGGTTGTTCTTATTTTCACAATGAAATTTGTTTTAGGTGCGGTCTGATCTGAAAACATTTTTCCAGGCAGCAACAGCTGGCAGTTGGATCTTCTGCTAACGGAAGTATGGAAAGCATTTCTACTAAGTCATCTATTATCTAGACAAGACTAGAGAAGGCAGGCATTCATAGGTGAACAATAGCAATGGTGTAAGTTAAACAGAATGCTTGATGAAACTTGAAGAGTAACTGTATGCTTCCTAAGTTCTATTCTGTGTCCTTGATCACAAAACTAATTCTTTTCAAAAAATACGTTTCATGGGTGATTCTAGAGAAAAGGATAGTAGTCAACACAGGAATAGCAGTACTTAGAAAACTGGGCAAGCCCTAGGTATAACTTGGGGAAAGCCAGGATATCTCTATACCGTTTAGAATTAATGTATTAGAATAGCACGAATAGAATAGAACAACATGATCATTCAACGTGGCAAGAAAAAAGCTCATTTTTATGGCCAAAACAGCACTCCACATAAAATTCTGACGTATCAATTTATCATTGTTATTTGCTTCTGCTCTGGATTTTGGGACTGATGCTGTTTATGCATTTTCAAAAACATCTTGAATTAATATTCAGTGTTTACTAAGCCCGTTGGATTTCCTGATGGAATTTGCATTAGCTCATAGCAGCAGAGGTCTCAGGAGAGCCAGTACCAAAGAATTAAATAGTAAAACAAATGCTTTGATGTGCTAAAAAATAGGGTCTCCTTCAACTTTACTATATAATCATCTGTGAAAAGAAGCAAAAACAAATAAGTCACATCTATTCTTTATTCCATTACTAAATAAAACAATGCTATTCTTGTTAAGGGAATATTTTAATGGCAATGTATTTGAATACTAGAGATTACTGAGTATTCAACAATTTTCCATGATGAAATCTTCAGCCTCACCATGCCTATTACTAAAGGCTTCTGAACCATTTCAGCTAAGCCAATTACCCACAAAAGGATGGGTTTGTAGCATTAAAGTCATTTTGGGAGATTTGACATTCAAGACTACCTTGGAAAGAAACCATTTTTGGTAACGTTTTTTATTACCTTCAAGAAGTCATTTAATTTGCCCGTGCCTGTTTTTTGTCTAGTAAAAGTCTTGTTTGTACATAGTCCAGATTGCTGCGGGGAAGATTGGGTGCCATTATATAAACTCATATCTCTACAGTAGATGTTAGGTCTTGCCAATTCTCTTTATTACAGTCATTTTCTTTCACAGATAAACTGTGAACCTTGACCTACCCAATATCGCCCTAAAATTCCATCAAAGTTAACGACTATTTATATATAATGCTTTATGTTGGTCTTAGCACAGCTGGCTGATGTGGTTGCTGAGCAGCTCCATCATATTCAAAAAGTTGTGGCTGTGAGCTGAAGTTCCTGCTGACTGGAAAAAGGGAAACATCATTCCCATTTATAAGAAAAGGAGGAAGGAGGACCCAGGGAACTACAGGCTGGTGAGCGACTAGGAAGATCGTGGAACAGATCCTCCTGGAAGACATGTTAAGGCACATGAGGGATGAGCAGGTGATTCAAGATAACCAGAACAGATTCACCAAGCGCAGATTGTGCCTCACCAATCAGTGGACAAAGAGAAGGCAACGATGTCATTTACCCGGACTTCTGCAAGGCCTCTGGTGTGGTCCCCCACCACACCCTTGTCTCTAAATTGGAATGATATGGATTTGAAGGGTGTGACCTATACGATAAGATTCCAGACCAAATGGTTTCTATATTGTGGAGGAATGTGAGTTTTCAGAATCAGCTCTGAATGTACGCATTTCAGTACAATCACATATCTTCAGAACACTTCATGTCCTGAACATAATGGAAGATACAATTCAGTATGGATAACTTGCAGCTGCCTTGTTGACTGAGTCACATTTTCTAGCATCAGAAAGCTAGTGATACTTCCCATAGCAATTTCTGAGTCTTTGAATTATACACTAGGAAAGCTCTTGGTCCAATGTCCTCACCAAGAAAATGTTAAGAAATGGCTATAATATTTTGTTATAATATTTATATTTTGTATCCCTTAAAAGGATGTTTGGGTAAGTGTTCCACATTCTCTGAACACCTTTCATTGCTAAGTGAAATTCTGAAAACTTATAGTACGCATTTCACACTCATGAGTTAACAGTTTAACAGTGATATGCAAGTTAGTGAATAATGAAAGACACTGTCAAGTATATTTGAAAATACTGAGAAATTCATGAAATAAATTATTCTATCAATGTTACAGTACCTATTTGTGTAGATATTTCTACCACCAGAGGTATCCCTACCCCTCTAGGGTAACCATATTTTTATTGTTAAATCATTAATGATGCTTTCATGCGTGAGGCCTTATGGAATACTACACAGCATCTTTTATCTAAAGATCTCATAATGATTCATGAAGATTAATCATCAAAACATCCCTACAAAGAAAGTGAGCTTGAAATGCACCACCTTTTACACAGCTGGCACCTTGTATACGAACTGGCAAACACATAAATGAACTTGATTTTTTTTCATTGTTCTTCAGTGGCTTAAATATTAAAATCTCAGTCCTTATAATTTTGTGTAGTAATCTCTTGGCAACAGGATGAGAGAAGAGTTAAGTCTCAAAATCAGTGAGTCTTTCTTTGAATGGACAGTTCAACAACTACTCACCGTTTCTGTGTGGCCTGAGAAGTTCATAGCTCTCCTTTACAGCACTGCACCAACTTGAAACACAATTGAAGAAAGGTTTGTTCTGATATAGCATTATGGCAGATGTTTAAGCATATGGACTTTTCCTTTGATCTGAGTTTCCAGATAGATGGGAAACATGCTGCAGTTTAGCACACACCGCAGTTTTTGAGTACCAGGACAGTGATATAAATAAGCTACAGTAAAATGCACAAGAGTTTTGCAATTCTTTCTTGTACTCAGTGGGAGTTAATGTATCTTGACATACATCAGTAAATACAAATTTTAGTTTGATTTTTTTTTTAAATTTTAGTTGACTTCCCTCTTTCCAGAGAGGGGTGAAACCAACCATTTTCTCAAGTGCTCAGAAAATGGTGTCAACTTCATGTCATCTGCACACAGTATCCCTTCCTGTGATTGCAGTGAGCCTGTCTTTAAAATAATCAGATGCCCTTTTTCCTGCAAGCTTAATCTAAGGTAGGAATCTAGAAGGATTTTCTGAGCTAATAGGGGTCTCTAGAAAACAGACATACCCAATAGTACATTTGAACTACGTTTGCTTGGCTGTTTTGTTTTTCTTTTTCCGTTAAGAAATACAAATTCAAGTGCTACAAGCCTGCCAAAACTGTCTGAGCAGGTCCAGGAAAGCAGAACATCAGTTTTATACACATATATTCAAGGCTCATCAGCAACATGCCCTCAGCTTTTACTCTTGTATGACAAGCATGATCAAATATACAGAAACCAAGCAAAAAAAAAAAAAAAAAAAACCACAAAATCTTGCCACGCAGCCTATGGAAAGAACTTGTCTGAACACAACAGGGAAGCAGTGCATACAGAATTCATCTCTTGAACACAAAGATTTCATTTCTGATCTGGACAGTCAAACTGAGAACTGTATCTGTGATAATACTGGCATCAGGCACAGGGAAGCTATTTTTAAAATAACTGTCTTCAGGCCAAAGGGTAGTTCCCAAAGGAAAAATTAATTAACTTTTCCTTCTTTCTGTTTAAGCCTGCAGCACTATCAGGGCCTGAAAGTAAAGGGCAGTATTATTTTAACTTAAATAAAGAGAAATAAAAAAAAAAATAAAGGATAGAAATACGTATGGAATAGGTGGGCAAATTTTCGTGATTCTGGAATTAACCATTGCATGTTTGAGCCAAAACAACCTACAAGAGATGAATGCATAACTCATCTCTTTTGCATGCCTGCAAAATTAGAAAACATCAGCTCCAAAGACTCCAATTTATATATCAAATAAGCAAGAATAAGCTTACTGCCTAATTTTTAAACTGATTACACAGTCACAAAGAATCTTTCTCTTATTTCGAGTATTTTCAAAAGAAGTAAGACAGATGACATCTCACTTAACCTTTAACTGCTTTGTCTAAACTAACCTAACTGCTTTGTTTGAGAGAATCAGCAAGACTATTATTGCAGTCAAAAGAGAGAAATAGACAGATAGTTATTCAAAGGTTCACAAGATTGACAGATATTTCAGGTTAGAAGGGACTTGCAGAGCTATCTGGTTCTAACTCACACTTAAGGCATTCTTACAATGCTTATCGTCTCCCCCTCAATTGACATCTAAGGCAATGAGGTATATTGCATAATATATCTGCTGATTCCCAGAGAGTTCGGGAAACTAGATCTACAGTGAATGTTTACATCATTGACATCTAAATAAGGCAAAATGAATTTCATTTCCAATACTGTTGGAACTGTTATTATCACTTCTAGTAAGTACTTGCACTTTTAATTCTAATGTTATAGCAGCTGATTTGAAACACCCACAAATTATAGCTTGGATTAAGGCTGTGATTTGGAAAAGCTGGTCGGGAATCCTGAACCCAAATCCAAGTATAATTAAGTAATTTCTATTTGTAAGTGATCCATTTAGAAGACATGATTAATGTAAAATGCTAGCCCCTTCTATCACTGTGTTGATTTATTTTCACAGCTTGATGTTTTGAATTGGTTAACTGCTACAAAGAAAGCAGTGTTTTTTGGATAGACCATCTGAGACATGAAGAAGTAATCTGCATTTTCTTCCAAAATACAATTCTACAACCACAAAGCAATTTTGATTACAGACCCAGAATTAATTTCCTCTGATCTTATTAATTAAACAGTGTTAAAATATTGGTAATGTCTTATAGAGATTGGTCTATAAAGAGGCATGGATGGAAAGTAAATTATTGTGGTTACAATACAGAATTTTCTTTCTTTTAAATGGCTGCATGTGCTGAAGCAGGTCACTGAAGAAATTAGCTAATTGAAATAATTAAAGGAAACTGAAGAAACATACTCTCAAAAAGTTGTGAAGGTGTCAAGCCAAAATGAAGATCCTAAACACTAACTTCAAGAAGAATAAATATGAGATCATTTCTTAGCTAATTAATATATACTCAAAAGCTTATGCCCTGGTGTGCACATGTAACTGTATTTAATGTTAATGAAAGCAATGTGCATGCTACAGAGAAGGCTAGACTTCTTAAAAGAGGTTGTGCAAATTGCTTCCTACAGATACAGGTCAGAGTTTAATCACTCAATTTGGCTTCCTCTGCGTTATATTAAGGAAAAAAAAAAAAAAAAAAAAAAAAAAAGTAACAACAATACACAGTACTTAACTGCAAAATCTAAAGCTACAAGTATTATTTCTACAAAACTTTTGTCAAGTTTTCAAGTCATAAAGGCCACTTCATTTACCAAGAAGAATCAAAAGAATGTCAAATTGATGCTGTGAAATACTGAGAGTCAAGATCTGCAGATTCATTTTTCATTACATGTGATTTTGATCCTTCTGACAGTCAAAGAAACAAAAAAACTTGGAAGAGAGGTTGTCCAGACTTGAATGATGTACAAACAGTAAATGATTGCTTCAGTTTTAATTCCAAGAAGACATAGTTAAATAAATTGATTTAGTGCTTTTTACTAGAGATTAACAGCATATTCACTACATCAGACAAGAATATAAATTCATTAGAGTATTCTTCACCAGATTTTACTTCCATTCACATACGTAAATCTTATTATCTGGGCTCAAATATAACCACTACCTGTTCCTAGATGGCAAGAATAAAGGACCCAACTTTCCTTTCTTGTATGATGATTTCCACTTGAACTACATGTATGAAATGTCACCTAATCAAAGCAGTAATCAAGGCAGTAGACTTGTACATGTAATTCTACTTCCACTAGGCATAAATGACCAAAGGAAAATTGACCAGAGAAGAGTAAAAAGTTAATAATCATACTCTAATTTAAATTCTTGCTTTTGGTCAAATAGTTTCTACTTTAAATTCTAGAGATTATGCTAACAACAGGAGAAGTCTAGACAGATGGTTCAGATAGGGACCCATACAACCTTCACTTAGGATTTGATTTAGTTGCCTAAAACTCGTCATTTACTGTCATTTGAGATGCCCTGGGATATCCAGAACATCTGTACGTGTCTGGAAGGTGTAATGCAAGACCCATGGAAGAACCATACTTTTCTGGAAGGGCAGATGAGTGCCAGATGGGATATCCAGGGAAATCTGAAATGGAATTAGATGGCTATGTTGGAATAATCAAATAGACACCTGCATTTTGGGGTATACATTTTCTATATGTAGGCATCTTTATGACAGCTGTAAGTTTAAGCTTTTTTTGTAGAAAGTGCAGATCTATGGCGTGCCTGATTACTCACAAAAGGGTACAGTGATGTTTGAAATGCCCTAGATTTTCTCCTGCTTTACCAGCTGCTGGTTCAGAAGGACATGGGTTTCCCATAAACACTGTTATATCTACTAAGGCCAAGCTAATGATCTGAACTCCTTAGTTCATATTGAATGGCATCAGGAATTGGGGGTGTGTCATTGAATGAGTCTTAACACACATAACAGTCAATACAGTTAGCAGTCTTGGAAAATAACTATCTCAATGAATGCCAACCTCCATTTAGTCAATTCTGCAGATCAGTAAACTTCATTAACTGTATTGATTAGATGTCCGTTGACTAAAGCAATTTTAAATACTATAGGTCATTTGTAGGCACCTCAGTGTCCACACCTAGATTTGTGTTTCTTAGCTGTGCTCTTTATCCATTTACTTGAATTAAATTAAATGTATTCAAGTTTGAATGCTTTTTGAAATGTCTCAGTGCTTTGTGACGTTAGACATGAGCATAAATGCCATACCTCTTCTATCAGAGTTCTGCTGCTGCAGAATTCCATCAGATCTGCTGCTTCTAGGTTTTTTCTTATTTTGCCTTTGCCAGTTACTCGTCCATCAAAGTGGTTGTGTCAAAACCTCAATTGTGTTAACACCCAAAATCAAAAATAACACTCATGATAAAATTAAGTGTACTACAGCACTATGGAATTGCTTTTCCCCGCACACTTAACAAGTTCTTTAGAACACTGATAGACTGAATGGACTGGGAAGAGAAAATAGTTTGTTGTTTATATATATATATATATATATATACATATATATTTTATCTCCAGAGTAATGATAAGGTTAAATTATTTGTTGGATATCTTTCTTAATAATTTTGGTGCAAGATTTAAGAGGTCTCTAACTACAGAATAGGGATGTTGTTGTAGACAACAGTTAAAAAAGATGTAGATATGGCTCTGAGATTATGCTAGTGATGACAATTATTTATTTATACAGCAGAAGGCATTCTAGTTTGCCATGGTAGGGAGAGGCAAGAAAAGCTGAGGTATGCTCATAATAACTGAAGCATTATCTCATGATTTCTTCCACAATTGCTGGTGCCATATTTCACATCTGGGAAGAAGTGGAAATAGAAACAAAAAATGCAGATATTTCTTTTTAGGACTTCTGGCTTATGGCCTACTTTCTCTGGTGTCACTTGTCCAGTCATGGCTTCTGAGATATTGTCCCTGTACTCTGCTTGAATAGTTGTCTTCTACAGGACCACACTAAGACTAAGTGTGTGAAATGTGCTAATATGATTGAAATTGTTCAGATGAGCTCAGAAAGGATTGCTGGAGGTAACAGAGGTTTTTGGTAAACTGTACCTGAATAAAAATATTTAGCCAAGCATCAAGGTTTGAGCTAATAATTCTTTTATTCACAAAAGACAGCTTTTTGGTTTTTCAAGCCAAAATCTTGCCACATTTTACCACTCTGCAAGTCCATGTTTTCTGTTAGCATTGATAGTTTGCTCTTAATGGAAAAAAAAGTGCATAGAAAAATAGGAAAATTATAGAACAGCAGTCCTTGAACTGCCATATCATTTGAGTATTTTTGAAGTTATTTAGTTATAAAGTATTATTCTTACCATAATCCCATATAAATCTATATCATATTTTCAATATTTTTACTTTTTTCTTCTTTACTTACACTCTTAATTTAAAATTAACTCCAGCTCAATTCTTGATCTCCAAACTAATACCCTCAAATCAGTCTCAGTTTCACAATTCAGAATCTCTTTATCAGCTCTGTGAAACAGTCTCCTGATGGAAGGCAACAGTTGGTATTTTTAAAACCTCGGAGCAAGTGTTCAAGTTTGATGAAGCTATAAATTTACTGATTGATATTGCATGCGCAGCAGGGGAATGGGTACATGGAACAAAAGAGTGTCCAAGGAAAGGCTCTGCTCCAGGTTCAATAAACTACTACTGATCCATTGCTACTTCCTGACAGTTTGAGGTTATTTATCAGCGAAGTGTAATACCTTAAAAATTTTTTTGCAAGTTCCCTTCTGGAAAGCACTTCAAGAAAGAGCTGAGACTGTCAGACAAGGCAGTATTTAAAGAGGGGAAACAATTCTTTAATAAATCTGATATATTTTAATATCATCAGTAATAGTTCTGTAATTAAAACTTATTTGACAGATTCAAACTACGGCAAGATAACCTATAATGGCAGTAGAACTAAGTTTTCAAGCCTCAGGAGGTTGAACTGACTACATCTTTTTAATGGGTAGTCATGGAGCAAGGCAATGACCTTAGAGCTGCAAGAAATAATAAAAACAAAGCAAAGCAAAACAAAAAAACCTCAAAACCATTCTGTCATTGCTGCCTTGCTGATTCTCTCTCTGGCTTTCTCTTGTGATTACTGGAGATTTTCCAGCCAAGGAACACCTTCTGCCTGACACTGATACATACTGCTTATGTGACATGAGAAAATGTAGGAAGTTGTCATCTGCTCTCCAAGTAGTAAAAGACTAGGGAAAGCTTTTTCTTCAAATCTGTAAAACAATTACCATAAAAGACTAGGTTTTCGCTTTTGGCAAAGCAAGACAAGAATAAAGGGAAACAGATATTTTGTGTTGATTGCAGTACTTTAACAATTTCACTGAAAGAACTGTCTAATATAAGGATTTGTATTTTAGCACAATTATAAATATCTTCTTTAGTACTACATAAATTATTTCTGTGAGATTTTTGGGGCTGCACAGCACAGTAAAATATGTCCTTGGGTGTTCATCACCATGGATTACATATGTTCAAAGGCACCTGATGATTTTCAAGTCAAGCTGTACACAAGTATTGGCCAGCATATTAAAATTAGTTGGTTACTTCACCTGTGCTGTGCCTCATTAGATTATTTAAATATATTCCTTTAAGCAAGTCAAGACTTAATGAGGCTGTACACTGATGCCAATTGAAGATCGAGTTTGAGAAAGAAGGTTTTAACATTCTCTTTCTTTTGAAAAGTAAGTTTTGTTCTTTTCCGTAGAGTTATCAAGACAGATGAGATCTTCACATCACCTCTCTTGTAAGTGAGAGATGCAAGTTTCCTCTGTGCTTGTCTGTAGTGAGCATGTTTCGTCAGTGTAAGACAGTTCATACTTGTAGCTCTGAAGGTCTCAGATCAAATGCTGCTGTGTCAGACATCAAAATGGCTGAGCTCATTTATACCTTTTATGCCTAGGACCAGGGCTACTACAAACTGGGAAGTAGCAAATAGCAAAATTGGCAAAAATACAGCTGATCTCATTAGGACACCCAAGTTCACAGTCCTGGATAGGTTTCCAGCTTTGGTTGTGCAGCCAGTCCACACACTTGCTTGTTTAGCCTAAGCTAGGAGTGAATTAGAAGTCATCTACATTCCAAGCAAAAAATCTAGGAAGATAGGTAGTATACTGTAGATACATCAAAACAAAAGGAGTAGTTATTTCTGCCTGGAAGTCAGGAGGGATAAGACAGCAGGCATTGCAGTCTTTCAGTGTAAGAAACAACAGAGTCTAGATAATCATCAATCTCTTGAAAGAAATGAACCCTGTAACAGACTGGAAAGCAACATGGACAGATAGGTAAAGATAATAATCCCTCTCCTCTCCTCTCCTCTCCTCTCCTCTCCTCTCCTCTCCTCTCCTCTCCTCTCCTCTCCTCTCCTCTCCTCTCCTCTCCTCTCCTCTCCTCTCCTCTCCTCTCCTCTCCTCTCCTC